>NC_017844.1:6805009-7160800 GCF_000002495.2 Pyricularia oryzae 70-15 | reverse complement strand
CGAGCTGGATGAGCCAGCAGGGACAGTGACAGTGGCATTACCAAACGACGCCACCTTGGCCCCGGGCTGACCAGAGGCATCCAGGACATGGACGTCTGTCGTGACGACGACCTTGGATTCTTGCTTGCTTGTGCTCTCCAAGGTGACGGCAAGATCTACCGTAGCAGACTCTGAAGAGACATCCTTGGTCTTGATGTAAGTTCCCCAGTGGCCGACGTGCGTGGGGTTGACCTTGGTGAGCCAGACATTTCCTGGGTGAAACATACTTAGTCGGTTTCCATTCCACAAGCACACAGGATAGCAGCTGGAGATGAAGAAAGAAACACGCTACACACAAAAAAAAAAAAAAAAAAAAAAGAGATCAACTCACTGTAGACACCCCCACCCGGGTACCACCGAGACACGTCAATAGGCGAGTCAACCCTGATGGCAAGCTGGTTCTTGCCCTCCTTGAGGAAGGGGGTAAGCTCCAGCCGGTAGCTAGCATAGCCGTACGGCCAACCACCCACGATCCTGCCGTTCAGCCAGACGGTCGAGTAGCTCATGGCGCCGTCGATCTCGATGTAGACGGCCTTGCCGGCGTCCTCGGGCGCAAAGTCCAGGTTCCGCCTGTACCAGCCGATGCCCTGGCTGGGCAGCCTCCCCTGGCCGCCACCCACGGGAGGGTCGGGGCCCTCGTAAAAGGGGCCCTTGATGGCCCAGTCGTGGGGCAGGTTCAGGGCCTCCCAGGAGCCGTCGTCAAACTCGGCCTTGGAGAACTCGGGCGCCGCCGGCTCCGAGCCCTGCGCGGGCCGCTGGGCGTGCTTGGCCGGGTCCACGACAAAGTCGTTGGCCGCCGGCAGGATGAAGGGCTTGAGCGACGAGTAGGTCAGCCCGTCCGGGTTGGACGTGAAGCGGCTGAAGCGCCAGCCGGCATTGAGGCTCTCTCGCGACCGCTGCTCCGCCGCGGCGGCGTCGCCCGAGAAGAGCGCCAGGCCGAGGAGGAGGGCGCTTGTTAATCGACCCATCTTGTCTGCTTTGTTTCTCTCTTCTCTTGCTTGTCCTCTAGCGTACACAGGAGGGAGAGGAAGGTCTTGCCAGGGACAGAGGGCCGGCCATGAGAATAGAGAGTGAAAGGGGGTCCAAAAGGAGTCGGACAAGACCCGGGGGGCTCGACCGGTATAAAAACACGCCAAATCCATGTCACATGTTGTTCACCTCATAGGTCACGCACGATTCGTTTGAAGTGACCTGCCTTACTCGGTATGCGAACCTGTGAGGCCATGACGTTCTCCAGCGCCTTGTCGGTTCATTTTGCCGCCGTCCCCGCACATGTTCGACGTAACCATCCACGCGACGCGGGGAAACATGCTTGGGTTATCTCGTTGCACCGCGCCTTCGATACTACCCAATTGATATATGGCCTTGTTTTGACCGATGAATCGGCCGCCCATTGGAGCGCAAGAGAAGATGGGGAAAAGCTCATGAAGATCCGGCCCCATATTAAATGCAACGGGTCAAGCCGCCCTGGGCAACAAGAGGAGTTAAATTTTCCGCTGTTTACAATCCCCCTCAAAAACAAAAAGAAAAACCTTAGCGTTGAGTTGTGAAGTTCGGATAAGCAAAAAAAAAAAGACAAGGGGAAAGTCCGTGGTAAAAACGTGGCCATGTATCGAGGCATTGATTCATTAACCCTGTTCGCTTGAGTAGTGATTCGCACCATTATGGGAGTTGCGCATGCAACTGATCAACTCTTGCTTGGTAGCTGGTAAAAAGTCGCGCATATCCGAGTAAACCATAGGCCTCCCGTCTATATTGACCGAGTGTGGTTACGCTATACGCAAGCAACGTGAGATAGCCCACTTGTTGAAATGCGGAACCTGATGGAGTATGAAGATAGCTGATATCAAGCTTTGCGAGTTATAGATTGGCCAGGTTGAGAAGTGGAAGTCTATTGTGGACTATACCCAGTTTGCAATGGGGTGCCGGAAACATCGGCCCACGACCTGAAATCTGAATTGAACCAGGACTTCAGATTGAGGGGGACATTGTCGGTCGTTCACCGAGACATGACTTGGAAACCAAGGCTATTCAAGCATGTGCAAACCATCAAAACATTTAGAGAGTTGGAAACAAATCCAAGGTGTGCAACAAATCCAAGGTCGACAGCGAAACATCATCCCATAGGTCGGGAGCATCCGCATGTACGAATAATTGTCCCTCTAGATGCACCGGTCGCTGAAACGTTCATCAAGGATGAAAGCACAAACGGGAGTCATGGTAATCGAGTAACACATCAAAAGATTATACCACAAGAACGCTCCTCTGTCTCTTCGCACATTCCTCATATGACTGAGTCGCCTAGATACGGTAAATATACACATGCTGGTCATTGCTAGGTCAAGGAAAATAACAAAGGAAAAGAAAAAAAAATTACAGATAATTCCTCATCTGAAATCAGAGGCGCGAAAAACTATTAACAAGATGGTATGCCAGAGATTCCGAGTCAAAATGGCAGAGTCATAATCCGCGTTCTATTGTCTTTCTTTTTTTCTCAAGACGAGAAGAGGCGTCCGCAGCCGAAGAAGTTCTCGCAGCCACAGTCACCGGGAGCCTTCCAGTCGTCGTTGGTCCAGCTGAAGAAGACGGACTTGCCGCCGCACTCCTGCTGGATGGACTTGATGGCATCAGCCTGCTGCTGCTCACCGGGGCACGAGGTGCCGATGCACTTGCCATTGGTGGGCCAGCCAGTCTCCATGATGTAGCCCTCCTTGCCACCGCAGAGGTTCGAGACCTGCTGGAGCTGGCTCGAAACGAACTTGCCGGCGTCCTTGGGCTGAACGGCACCGTTGAAGTAGGCATGGATGTTGGCAGAGACAACGTCAACGACGGGGCAGATGGTCTCAGCGACGCCCTGGCCCTCCCAGCCTCCGACGGTGTCGGTGGTGGTGACGGGAGCGTTGCAGCCGCCGGAGCGGAGGACGCCACGAACCTCGCCAATCAGATCCTTGAGCTGGCCGGGAGTGCAGTGGCCGTTGAACAAGGCCTCATTACCAACAACACACATCTCAACGAGGTCCCACTGAGCCCACGACTTGATGGCGCTGATCTGCTCGGCAATCTGGGGGCTGCCGTTGGTGCAGCCAGGCTGGCCAACAAAGACACCAATGATCATCTTGACACCGTGCTTGCGGCAGGCAGCACCGACGTTGGGGAGGGTGTTGCAGTCGGTCGAGTAAACACGGACGGTCTTGAAGCCACCGGCCTTGATCTTGGCAATGTCGCTGTCGACCTCCTCGACAGACTTGCACACGCCACCGTTGCCGTAGGGGGTGTAGGTCATGGCCCACTGGTTGCCACCACCCAGCTTAGGGGGCGAGGTAGCAGGGGGCGAAGAGACGGGCGGCGAAGAGACGGGGGGAGAGGTCTCAGGAGTCTTGGACGGCGAGGGCTTGGGCGGGGGAGGAGCGGCAGACGAAGTAGGAGCGGCCGCCGAGGTGGGGGCGACAGTCGGGGCCGGGGTGTCGGTGGTGAATGGGCAGTAGACCACGGTCTTGGTGTCAACGACGGTGGTGACGGCCGGGGCCGTGTAGGTGCCCGGGGGGTAGGTGGTGATGGTAGGAACAGTCATGGTGGTCTCGGTGGAGACGGCAGTGGTGGTGCCACCAATGACATAGGTGCCGGACGAAGGGCAGACGAAGGTGGTCTGGGTGACAACGCTGGTCACAACGCCGTTGGACTCGGTCTTGACGGTCGGCACGGGGCACACAACCGTGGTGGCCGTGGTGACGACGGTGGTGACACCGCCGATGGTGTGGGTGCCCGAGGGAACCTTGGTCGTCGCAGGAGCACAGGCCGTGACGGTCTCGGTCAGGACCATGGTCGTCGCAGGGAAGGTGTAGGTGCCCGGGGTGGGGCACTCCTGAGGGATCGGGGTAGGGACCGTGGCCGGGGGCGTGGTCTTGGGGGTCGGGGAAGGCTTGGGCGCATCCGGGACCAGGGTGGGCTCGCCGTAGATGGTGGTGTAGTAGGTCTTGCACTCAGGCACGCAGACGGCCGAGTCGTTGGCAGCCCTCTTGGCGAAGAGGTCATAGTGGTGAGCCTGGCGGTGCTGGCGGTGAGCGCTGACACCTCCGGAGAGGGCCGCGACAGCGGCAGTGGCGACAGTGAAGCCCTTCATTGTTGCTGCTGCTGTTGCTGAGTAGAGATTAAATTATTCCTCGGGAGGATTCTTGTTTTGGGTCGTGAAAAAAATGAATGCCCGCTAAACGAATGGAGCGGTGGTTGGTAAAGGAGACTGTAAAGGACGGACGAAAGCTATCGAGGCTTTCAAATTGACATGGACAACATCCGAGAGACGTCTGCGTGAGGAAGGGAAGGAAGGAAGAAAAAGAAGAGCATCGGATCAGCGCGGTGCAGCGATGTTATTATGGCGCCCGCCCGCCTGTCGACTGGGGACCGCCGCTTGGCGCCGGTGTGTGGATGTGCGCTAGACCCCTGTCGCCAGCGAGGGCTGGGGAGCTCGTAAAAAGAAAAGGAAAAAGGAGAACCAGGGCCCTGGCCCACCAAAAAAAGGTAGGGCCCCCAGTCCATTTTGACAAGGCAACCCACACCTCCTCGTTGGCAATTACTCGATTCCACTTTGCCACGGCCGACAGCCCTTCCAAGGTCGCTTTTGCTTCATCCAATCTACCAAAATCGACGAGAACAGAAGCTGGATTGATGCCTGGACTTTCTTGGCCGCTCCTATCATAACTTGGGGGCTAGTGCTGCCAGCGTTGGTGCGCCCTCTTCATACCTACACCAAGTCGGGTGCTCGTTGTGATTACCACGACCCTTTGTTTTGCTTTGCTTGCCCACCTTGCTAACCTCTAGTGGGTACCGAAACCGACCTGGAGAACCATTTGAGTTGCTTATTTCGACGAGGGCGTTTCTGATGGAGCTAACCAAGTGAGTACTAAACTCCTGAAATTAGACTGCGGGAAGCTAGGGTGCATGTGCGTCGTTTTCGCACGACGCCGTTTGTGACGTTTATTTGGCTGCATCCTGTCGATTGGCTAAAGAAAAGCTAAAGAAAAGCCTGTGTGAAGGAAGCATCGTCATAGCTGCTTTGTCTTCGATTTCGATTTCGATCGAACAATATTCGGCGTTAATATTCCCGTATAAAGTATTTCGCTGTACACACGGATCAGAAGCCACTGCCAAGCGACGTATTGACATCCTTGGTATGACTAAGTTGAGGAGAGTCGGTTGTGTTGTGGTTCATCGCAACTTGTTTTTTCCAATTGACCCTGTCGTCCAATTGAATTGCCTGGGACTTCTGCCTCTGGCTGCAGAAATTAGCTGAAATATGGTGTGGGGTGCTGAAAAAGGGGAAACATCCATGAGTGGATACACATCCCTTTTTTGATTGGCCTCTCTGCTGCAAAACTGCTGCAGGAACACGCTGCAGTCACCCAAGTACCGCCCACAGGTGGGTTTGCTGAGTCGCCAAGGTCGCCTAGGTGTCAAGCAAGTCAAGGTGTGTCCTCCGCCTCTCTTGAATCTGCAGAGGCCTGAGATACTTCGTAGGTACCTTGGGTTACTCTGTAGATTTCTGCGACCCTGGCCTTATTCAAGACCTTCCGTGAGCTGATACCTAATTACCTCGTACCTACCGTTCGATCGATTGGAACATGGATGTCAGCTTCCTTCCTTTCATGCCCAGAGCCCCAAAAATGGCTACCGCCAATGCAAATGGGAAATTGCCCAAGCGGCGAGGTTCCCTCGGTAGGAGAGATGCAATTCCGCCACACAACAGCCAAGGACCAAAGAAACAACATGTCAATTAAATGCCATCGCTCCGAAAAGAGCATTACAACCAACCGTTGACCAGGCAAGGAACCTTAGCCGGCTTACCGCCGCCTGTTGTCACGTTGAAAACTTCAAGTGGCGCCCGGCATCCGGAGATGTCGACTTTGTCAAGGTAACCAACCAACCATCCGAGAGGGCCGACTCCATCGGCGGCATTTGCACAAGTCGTCATTCACAAGGTGCCTGTCTTGTTATCCATCAGCCTAGTGTTTGACCCTCATCTGCCTGAATCTAAACCCAGTCCACAATTATCTTCGTGACGGTGCCATCAATATGAACAAGCTCAAATTCGATCTCAGGGCTTCCCGGACTTGTCAATCGTCTTTGGTCTGATCTGTAATAACAAATTCTTATTACCACCTCCACCTTGTTACTCAATCCAGACAAGGCGATGTGCTATCCACAATCTGTGCCCCTCTGATCAAGATCAGCAAGTAAATTTGCTTTCGTTGGCGCCCCGCGGAGCTAAAAAGGAGGCTTCGTCAGGGACCAGACTGCAAAAATAACACATCCAATTTCGTCCAATGGGCAACCACCGGCGCTTTCGGGTGGTCGGTTGTATGTGCGCCCCAGGACTTGGCAGCGAAATTACTCCTTGTCTAACCCCCGAAGATCTTTTCTTCAAGCGGCTATTATCTCTTACCGCCAGTTACCCCTACGTACTACGCGGGTAAAGATTGGGGCTTTGAGCCTTACCGTGCTTTACATCTCGCGAACCGTTTCTTTGCCTGTTGCTTTTTCCGTTTTTTTTTTTTTGTTTTTTTTGCTCCTCTTTTCGGTCTCACCAGAGCAGATCTTTGATCAACATTCTGATGACCATAAGCTGCATAGCCAAGCTCGCCTGTCACCCATTTCAAGCTCGTCAAGACCCAGTTTACTCAAGTGAACCATCTCCGCTGATCTGGTCCAGACTCTGTTTGATTGCACGGTTCACGTGATCGGCATGTCCTCCTACCAACCTGGGCTGGAGATTATGCCGTTACTCCATTTGTGTGTCATGAATGCGGGGATGCGAACACGCATGGATGGAGCTGCTGTTTGTTCCTTCCAACATGGCGCCACAAAGACAAGGACCACAATCACGGAAATCCATGACTTTCTAAAATGATGCCAGTGTACCGGTAAGAAAAATTGCTGCTTTAGCTTAGCCAGCTAGCTGGAGGCGAATATCCATAGTTGAAATTTCTGTGGCCTGTTGAAAGATGAGCTGCACTCAGCAATCTTGTGCTCTTGACCACCCAATGGTCTTCCCATGGCGGATTTTTCACTGCTACGGTGTCCCGGTTTTCCTGTCACACGGCCATGTGGTGCTGCCACGTTCAAATAGTCATGTCTACACACAAGCCACAATATTGACCGAAGGCAGTGCAAGCGAGGGATTCAAACTTTTCGCCTCGCATACGAGTTTCAAACAGCCGTGACCCCACCTGAGTCAAGTCGTCAGCGTATATTGGACTGCATCGGGAGCTGAGAGATCGAAATGGTAAAGCTTTCAGCCGCCTTCAGTTTGAAGCTCTTCCCAAAGCAACATTCCCCTTCACGGAACCATCTGAATAACCTGTACGATCCCAACTTCAAGGGCGACAACCGCGAAATTTGTGACTCGTAGTCCTCCTGGCTGCATCCTCTGGTCCAACAGCATGAGAGAATGGCGCAGTGATTCCACAATCAAGGATAACGCCATTGGGATGCATAGTATGCTTTGACGCCAGAAGCTGTTCTGAAACTTGGCGGACGTGTAAACAAGTTTGCTGGCTGAGGGTGCAAAGGTCCAGCAATGGTCGAGTATTTTTGGGACGACCACGTTTTCGAGGTTCTATTTGAATCACGCCTTGCAAAGCACAAGGTTACCAATAACCCGGTAATTGATCGGATGCAAAGATAGAACTAGGTAACAACACTGTACGGAAATATGAGAAAATTGGGGGGGGGGTTGCAAACACTGTAGTTTATTCAGAGGAGATGAGATGATCAAGATGATCTCTAGATGATCTCTAAATGATCTTCAAAGTCCTTCAGATCGACAACCATGACTGGACAGGCCCAAGCAAGCTGATCGACAAGGTGGCATTCGAACATCGATAGAAATGCAAGCATCCCCACCAGCGTCGTTCAGCCTCAAGTTGTTGATCTCTTCTGGACCAAGTTAGCAGGCTCAATATATTCACGTCCAGATGCGACACAGCGCCCGTCGGTTTGTCGACTTGTGCAAGATTCTGAAAAACTCCCACAAACAAAATACAATTTGCATTGACCGGCATTCGGAAGTCATAAAAAGATAAACTTGCACCCCGTGCTGGGCGGTTATTAAAGCGCAATTTTTCCTCCAACAAGATTTAGCCATCTTTCCTTATTATTTGCCGTATTTAGACAATATCTTGGGCCATATCTAGTGGCCCATTGTGATATACTCAGGGGTGATCCACGATGTTCTTTTCTTGTTGGGTATAGCACTGGATAGGTATAATCAAGCTGCTTGTATACTTTTTCTGGAGAAAAAAAAAGAGAGGAAACTTCCAAATCGCCTCATCGCCTCATCGCCTCATATGTACTAAGTACCAAGACCTTGAACATACGGCCGGTTTCCATCGAAACCAACCAGAAGCGATGCCCCGCCATTATGAACATAGGATGGCATTTGGTATTTTACTGTTGACTTTGGATAGTTGATGATTGAAAATTTAGGTTGCGTCGAGTCTGACTGGACCGCGTAGAACCGGATACTCGGGACAATGACTTTCAGGCCAGTATATATCAATTCGATGTGAGCCAGACTTGAGACGGTTTTAGCAGCGTCTGCGTGCATTCTTGAAAACAAATTCAGGACAAAAGAAACTAGCTAAATGCGCCATGGAAACAACATCCTAACACAGAAACACGCTACAGGGTCGTCCAGTTACAAAATGCATCCGATGTAGAAAGTCAGCTCGATATCCATGGCGATTAATATGGTCAATGTTCAGGCGATATGTCGTCTGCCATATAAAAGCTTGTATTTGGGCCGTCTACACTAAATCATTAACACTAGAGCAGGAATCTGATTTGACGGCCGAGATCCCAAAGATAAACTTGATGGAGACTATCCTTTGTCTAACTGGGAAATTTGAAACGAATGCGCTGTGAGACTTAATGAGCCATGAAGAAGATAGACTGTCGACTTGAGTATTTGCGTGAAGTTGCAACTCGTTTCTAACTAGTTCTAGACCCTAGGGCACCTATGTCGCTATCCAGCAGGAAAACGATCACCAAGTAAAAACTCTATGCCAGTACTGTTGACTTCTGCTGGTGTCCACATCTCAAATAAGATTCGGCCTTGGGACAGTCTAGTACTGAGCAGCGAAGGCAAAAGCGGCGACGATGGCGATGAGACCAGACTGTAAAACGCTCTGGTCAGCTGAGAGGACAAGGGACAGAACAAACAGCTCAATCTTGAGAGCAAAATAGAACCTGAACCACAAGACTAGCTTACCGAAAAATGAGCCATCGAGGCGCCGCCGGTAGGCACAGGCAAGGCGGTCTGCGTCGGGACGCTGCCGTTACCGTGGTCCATGGAGGGCATCATGCCGGGGCCGTGGTCGTGCTCGCCGCCGGCACCGGCTGTGGGGGCCATGGTGGTGCTGATCTTGATCTGTGTGATCGTGGTCAGGTCCTCGCCGACGATGGGTGCCACGCCGGTGTCGACGGCGGGCGGCACGGTCGTCATGGTGGTGGGGATTACGGGCTCGTCTGTCGCCACGATGAGTGTGGTGGCTGCGTTGTGGTCACCGTGGTCCATGGACATGTTCATGGACTGTGCCGTGGCAAAGGCGGCCAGCGTGGCGAGGATCATGTTCAAGGCGAGCATGTTTGCTATCGTGGGCTGAGGTTTGAACTGATGGAAAGGATGGAGAGGGTTGCCTGTGTAGGGAGATGCAGCTCAGTACTGAAGGATGGTGGTTCTTCCAGTGAAGGTGAGTAACAACAAACGGATGGCTAGTCTTGATGTAAATTTGAACTTTCAGGGACCAGAAGAAGCACAGCTCTTATACCAGCACACGAGGAAAGTGGCACGAGGGATGGCCGCACCGGGTGAACATGCTCCTCATTCCAGTGATTGTTTACTTTCTTTGTGCAGAGATCCCCTAGTTGACGCCCCCAAAAGAATGCCGTCGTTCAGGTTGTTACGGAGGCATGATCAACCGAGTATCGCCACGTCCGGACTGGTCATGACTGGAATGTAGTTCTTTGTTGGCATTTGCCAGGGGGAACCAATCTTTACCGAATTCTCTCGGCCAGCTTGATATCCTTCAGCGTCCAAGGACGTTTACTTGCGAGTGCGACGAGGATTCCCAAGCGCTTCAGACGAGTATTAATGGTATACAATGCTTTACGGTTCAACAACCAAAACAACAATGCCTTTCGTGTATAATTCCGAGACTGGGCGCAACTTAAGTTGCGCAGGTGTTGGTTGTGACAAGCAAAGGGATGCCTGTGGGACCAAAGAAGTGGAAACAGGGACCCCCCAAAATCAAGCGACGTCGTCACTTACCTACCACCAATAGCCATATGCAACTTTGCACAAAATAAGTCCACAAGTATCTTTAAACCGAGATTAAGAGCTACACTTCTCATAGCTCACTGTTCAGCTAGAGTTCTTCCCTATACTATCCAAAGTAGTAGAAATTCGAGAGCATCTTGGTATTTCTCGTTGACGGCACGTGACATCGTGTCTGCGCCGTGGCGTGTGCTATTCTCATCGCCCCACTAAAAATTCGGCACTGCTCAGAACGCGTTTTGCATCGCAAAGGAGTTTTTGGTGGGACTTTCAACCAGAATCGTTTCAATCTTGAGATTTGTTGCCGTCCACGCAAGGCTATTCGAATTTGGGGGCTTGGCCAAACCCCAAAATTCCGTCGGCATGCTTACATCCAGGCTCAGACCTTTTGTCTGTTGGCAATGTGTCGCTCGTGGCGCCTCCAACAGCCTCTCCCCCACTGGCAGTTCTTTGCGCCGGCCTACCGTTAGCAAAACTCTTGCCTCTTGCAAGAACCTTTCGACCAGCTCCTCTTACAAACGCAACTCGCTATCTTCGGTCAGTCCCTGGGTACCCATGTTTTTCGGCTGCTCGTCCTGGGACACAGTTCTGACTTTTGCAACGTGCTCACACAGCTATTCAACGAACTCGACAGTGTCAAATCAAAATCGGAAAGTGACGATGCTCATGGCCGCGTTGACTCGCTGCTCGAGGGTGAAATACCCGAGTGGCTTCCCACGCGCGAACGGCTAAAGGCTTGGGATGCGGCAAATCCTCAAGGCCAAATCACCTCGATCCACGACATCCTCGTGCCATCAAAAAAACAAGACACCATGAACAACGCATTTCAGGCCAAGTCTAGCCAGCACAATGAGATGGATCCAGACATGGAAGAGGATGCCGATCAGGAACAAGGCCGTCATCCACTCGGCGACGACTTTCAGGCCAACTCTATATTCATAAACCCTGGTGACCTGATCGAGGCCCGGGGTGGATCCAGAATGGCTCCGCTGCTGGCCGTGTTCATATGCCAGCGCGAAGGAGTCTACTACTTTTACTGCAGCGATGGCAGTCTCTACAGGCGCTTGAGGCCCAAGACGAATTTTGTGGCTCCTGGGTTTGCTACCGAAGCCGAGATGGCTCCCATCAAGGATCGACTGCCTCCACTAGGCACGCCAATATCGGGAAACTTGGGTGGGATGAAGGCGGCTGACGAAGCCCCATCTCGCGAACATGGCGAGGCCCTGCTAAACAAGATGGCCCAGTTTGCGCGGGATGCAGATCTTGTGTTGCAAGAAAATCACCACAAGCTGGACGAACCATATCCCATCCTTGCTCAGAAAGATCTCGCATACATTACTGCTCATGAGGCTGCAGAGCACCTCTTGAGTGACAAAACTAGGGGTCCTGATGGCGAATTCCCTGCTGCCGCCATCTATGCCGTTCAGCGGGCAATCAAAAGTTGTGAGATTGGCATCCGTATCTTTGAGGGTGCTATATTCGACATGAAGAGTTGTATCTTTGAAATCCTTCCACCGGATGAGATGAAATGTATCCAGGCCGTTGAAAAGATGGTCCGCGAGCTTTATGCCGATCCAATGGCCTTGCAGGACACTGCGGAAGGGCAGAAGCGACTTATGAAACACAAGCTCGGTGCTTTCATCGTCAGGGCACGTCGACAAATTGACCGGTATCGCACGGAGCGCCAGTTTAAGGGTGAATGGCCTATTATAGGACTGGATCAACGCCAAGACCAGAAGAAGGATTTGACAGCAGAACCTTGGCTCTCGCCTCAGGACCAGCAAATAATGAGCTTTTTGCACCTGTGGGCCGCCAAGCAAGCCTTCGCTATCGATGCCAGGACAAATGTGTTTGGCTCCCAGATTCTCCGGGCCATCGGTCGGTACGGCGAGACGGAATTCTTGGGCAAAGCTATTGGCTGGCAGTTCCTGCAAGAAGTTGGATGGATCCTGCCTTGGGATGTGCATACACGCCATACTAGAGCCGTACCCGGCACGAAGCCCGACAGAGCAGGCGGTCTCGTCAATGACCTAGCTTCGTTGGCCATCGAGAAATCCGCACACGATCCCTACCCTGGAAGTCGCAAAGACTGGGGCGATTTGACGGCTTTCGCAATAGACGATGCCAAAACAGAAGACATTGATGATGCCGTCTCTGTCGAACGTACTTCGACAGCGGGCCAGTATTGGATACATGTGCACGTTGCCGACGTTGCTTCGATCGTGCGGCCCAACTCTGCGCATGCCCAATATGCGGAGAAGTTGAGCGAAACTCATTACTACCCTGGCCACTTTGCACGCATGCTTCCCGACTTGGGCATATTACAACATCTCTCGCTCGCCCCCGGTAGTCGGGCCCTCACCTTTAGTGGTCTAGTCAACGAAAAAGGAGAACTTCTTGAATGCAAGATCACTCCCGGAATTCTGCGAAAGGTTGTCAATATTGAGCCTGCAGAAGTTGCCAAGGTTTGCCCTCAAACGCCGCAACCCGAGACGACGAACGGATCGGCTTTGACCCTCTGCGTCGGCCAACGGTCCGGCTCGTTCTATACGCCAACCAACAAAAAGATCAAGTCGGCGGATGACCTCGATGCCCACGAGGTTGAAGACTTGAAGCTCCTCGACCGCCTTGCAACCAGCTATTACCTTCGACGGCTTGAAAACCACGCCAGCCCAGATCGGACTTTTAAGAGGGAATACAGAGTGGCCCCTGAGATCTGGCCGGCAAGCACGCAATTTGAACGAGCCTCCGATGGTACCTTCCGTTCGTCTGGTGATATAGCCATTAATGTGGGCATACAGTCTGATGCTGCTGGTCAAGTGTCCAATCTTGTTACGAATTCTATGATTCTCGCCGGTGAGATTGCAGGCCGCTGGTGTGAGGATCGCGGAATCCCTGTGCCGTATCGCACCATGCCCCAGGCGACGATGAATATTGACGTTCTCTTACCTTGGGTCAAGAACCACTTTTATCCTCTACTTGAGGCCAATGAGACGCCCGCACCAGAACACTACGCACTCATCAAACAGCTCGCGGGCCCTGCGCTACTTTCGACCAATCCTGGCCTGCATTTCTGGCTCGGCCTGAAGCACTATGTCAAGGTCACGTCACCGTTGCGCCGGTATCTGGACATTGTCGCTCACTTTCAGATCCATGCAGCACTGGCCGAAGAGGCCCGCACAGGCAAAACGCTTCAGGCGCCACGAGAGGGGGAAGAGCACTCCTTTCTGCCATTCACCCGCGCCGACCTGGCCGCCAAGCTGCCACTTCTCGCGATGCGGGAGTCCAGGGTCCGCGCGCTGTCGATGGGCGGTCCATCTGGGCAGAAAGAATACATCTATCAGGCCCTCGCACGCGCCTTTTACTTTAACGAGGCGCCACTGCCATCCACGTTTGAGTTTCACATTGTCGAGTCCATGTCAACACGGCATCTGCGCGGCATGCTCCCAGGGTTGTGGAACCTTTTGGCCGATCTGCCCTACGGCGACCTGAACGGAGTAGTCAAGTCGCCTCTAGATCTGGTCAAGGGCGATGTCCTCGAGGTCAAGCTGACCCGGGTCGCGCCCCTCGCTATGCTGCTGGAGGTCGAGGCTGTGAGGCCGGTGAGAGTTGGCGGTGAGGATGTAGTGGATGAGCATGGCAGTTCGGCTGCTGCGGACGGCGAGGCCATTGCTGATGCGGATGCTCCAGCCGTCTCTGGACAGGTGTCGGCGTGAGCAATGGAAAGTGAGGTTGGGGTTTGTAATTATAGAATCCTCGAGACGGGTCGGTTGGGCTTATCTCTAAAAAAGCATGTTTGCATACACCTACATAGCTTCTTGTGTATTATTTTGGCCACTGTATAGTTTTAGAGGTTATGTACGATGGATGGAAGAGGCTCTGTTAAGGTGTGTGTATGTTGCTTTTTGGAACATGACAAGTACAAGAAGATGTACGTGTATGATACAAAAGGAGAGAGAAAGCTGAATCGGGCGAAATCCTTGCGGGTCAGGGGAAATTCATGAGACAATCTAGTTCTGTTCTCTTTTGTACAAAACATGTGGGCTGCCGGGGATCAGAGAGAGACCTTGACATTATTCGCAAGCTATGACTCACAAAAGGATACCTTGATGAGACAGCAAACACTGACAACGTTTTCAGAGATATAGTCGAACCCTTTTCATATTCGAGAATGCCCACAGCGATATACTGCGTCAATTAACGCCAAGCTCCAACTCGTGGAGGTAAAGCCCAAGATACTACCTTTTGTCGGTAGCAGTCAAATCCGATCCCATCAAAACCAGGTTTTTTTTTTTCACGCCCGAAAACCACATTTCCGCAAAAAATGACTACAACAACGCCACAGCAGCCCACCGGCGGCAAGATGGTCATCCTGAACGCCTTCCCTGCCACAGGCAAGCTGACCATCCTAAAAGAGGCCAAAGAAGTCCTAGCCGCGGCCACGACGTGCTTTGGTGGACAACCACCGCCCGTGGCGGCAATCATGTCCGACCGCAGCCCCGAGCACCACGAGCTGCGGCGCCTGGTCCGCGCGCCGGTTGTACGGTTCTCATGACGGCGTGCCTGGCGCGGAGGTCGATCGCGAGCACCTCGACATGGTGCGCGGGACGGACGTGCCCATCTCTTGGGTGCGGCGGGGGAAGTAAATAATAGTTCCCTGGATTCTCCCACAACCCATTCAGACTATTTTACTTTCCAGCTCGTAGCAAGAGAAAGGATGCTCGTATGGTCTATTTCCCAGTCCCATGGACAGCAGCGATAATCACATCCACCGCAGTAGGATTAATGAGCTGGGAATGCCTTCATTAGTACCTTGATCACGACGCGATTTAAAAAAGATGCAGGGAAAGCTCACCGTGGACATGTCTCCAAGCTGATCCGCATGCACCTCGCCAAGCAGGATCTTTCTGAGCACACGACGCATGATCTTGCCGCTCCGCGTCTTGGGCAGATCAGGCACGACGTATATCTGTTTGGGAGCCGCAAACGGCCCGATGCATTTTCTGACCTGCAGGATGAACTCCTTTTGCAGACCGTCGAGCTCCCCGCCGCTGTCGTCCTTGACGGACACGAACGCGTTGACGGCCTGACCGGTCACGTCGTCGGGGACGGCGATGGCCGCGGATTCGGCCACGGCGGGATGCTCGAGCAGTGCGGCCTCGATCTCGGCCGTCGAGAGGCGATGGCCGCTGACGTTGACGACGTCATCGACGCGCCCGCGGATCCAGTAGTGTCCGTCGTGATCGCAGGTGGCCAGGTCGCCGGTGAACTAGTTGAAGTATTATCAGCCAGATGTCGAGAGTTTTTGTTGGAGAAGAAGGGGGAAAAAAAGAGAGGAAGACCAAAAAAAAGACTTGCATAGACGTCATCATAAACCCTCAAGTAGGTGTCCATAAACCGCTGGTGGGCGCCCCTGACGGTGCGGGCCATGCTTGGCCAGGGTTGTTTAAAGACCAAGACGCCCTCGACGCCCCTGGTAAGGATCTCGCGGCCGGAGATGGGATCCAGTATCGCCGGGGCGATGCCAAAGAAGGGGAGGGATGCGCTGCCTGGCTTGACGGGTGTCACCCCGGCCAAGGGGGTTATGGCGTGCGACCCAGTCTCGGTTTGGAAGTATGTCTGTCCCTGGTTCATTAGCGATCTTGCCTCGGGGGAGGAGAGCCACTCGAGGACTGACTGCGCCCCACTTCGACTTACGTCCACAACGTGTGCCCTGCCCTTGCCAACCACCTCAAAGTACCATTTCCACACCTCGGGCGCGATCGGCTCCCCGACCGACCCTAGAACCCTCAACGTCGGCATGCGGGGCACGTCACCGTCGCTCCCGGCCGCGCGCTTGAGCAGCCTTAGCGCCGTGGGGGCCGTGTAAAAGTGCGTCACGCCGTGCGCCGATATGATATCCCAGCAGCGCGAGGCGCTCGGGTACGTCGGGGTGCCCTCGAAAACGACGGTCGCGACGCCCAGGAGGAGCGGGGCGTACACGGCATAGGTGTGGCCGGTGATCCAGCCGAAGTCGCCGGCGCAAAAGTAGCGGCCGCCGTCGTGCACGTCGAATGCGTATTTCCCCGAGACGGCCGCGCCCAGGAGGTAGCCGGCCGTGCTGTGCAGCACGCCCTTGGGTTTTCCGGTCGAGCCCGAGGTGTAGAGCAGGAAGAGGGGGTCTTCCGAGTTGACGGTCTCGGGTGCCATGTACGGCGGCCATTTTTCCACCTCTTGGTGCCACCACAGATCACGGCCCGGCGTGAAGGGTACGTCGTTGGCGGCGGCAGCGGCAGCGCCGGTCCTCTTGTAGACAAGGACGTGTGCGACGCAGCAATCGTCGTGGCCCTGCAGCGCGAGGTCCACGATTCCTTTGAGGCCGATGGTCTTGCCGCCACGCCTCGCCTCGTCGGCGGTGATGACGACTTTGCATCGGGCGTCCAGGATGCGGTCGCGCAGGGCGCTGGCCGAGAAGCCCGCAAAGACGGCCGAGTGGACGGCACCGATCCGGACGACGGCGAGGAAGGCGATAATGGCCTCGGGGATGACGGGCATGTAGATGACGACCGTGTCCCCTTTCCTCACCCCCATGTCTCTCAATACGTGGGCCAGCTTGCAGACCTCGCGGAGGAGCTCGCTGTAGGTCAAGGTGTAGCCCTCGCCCGGCTCGTCGGCTTCGAAGATGACGGCGGGGCTGTTGGCGTGCTTTGCCATGTGGCGGTCGACCATGTTGTAGGCTGCGTTGAGCTGCCCTTCGAGGAACCAGGCCACATCGCCATGGCGAAAGGAGCCCGTCATAACCGTCTGGAAGTCTCGCTGCCATGTGAGGTGTTCCCGAGCCATCCTCGCCCAGAACTCGTTGGGGTTGGTAATAGACTGCTTGTACAGGCGCTGGTATTCGGCAAACCCTGCTCATCATTAGAAACCCGGCTTTTTACACAGAGCTACTTTGTGCTGACGCCTTACCATCAATATGAGGCTTGACATGTCCTGCGTCTTTATTAGCATCAAATTTCACTTTCCTTTTTTGTTCCTTTACGTTTTAAGCCAGGCTTTGCTGTGTTTGTTTTGTATTTCAAGAAAAAAAGAAGAAAAGAAAAAAAAAAACGCACCCTGAGATATGGCCTCTGGAGGATCTAGTTTACTAGATTAGCACTTTGCAACATGAAGCACTCTTAAGTATCACTGCAATGCAAGGATATTTACAGATTTCCCTGGATTCCATTTCTGTTGCTCGCTCGATTCCCTCGTTCATTGTTGCTGACAGTATCGATAGGTTGGCTCCTCTTCTGAACAAAATAAAAGGTGCGGCGAGATTGCTTGACTGTGCGAGACCAAAATGCTGTAACAAACGTACTTGGTAACAATGGTAATTTTGTAACAACCGTACATGTATAGCAAGCATCACCACCATGGGTGGCCGGAAACCGACAACAACAACAGTAATACTTGGGGGCTGTTCGTTGTGGGCCCCCTCAAAGAGGGGGTTACAAAACCTTGATTTTCGAAAAAACCGTGGGCCACCCCGCATCAGTTTTTTACCTAGAAAATCGTTAACAATTTAACTTATGCCGAGTGTAATCCCGTTCCATAACAACACAATTGCACTTACCGCAAATATACCTATATCATGACGTCCCCAGAATCTCCAGCTATCTTAGGAGCCCGCATGTATGCCCAATATGTCGAAACTCACCGCAGTAGGGCGGATACCGCGCGGGAGGGCAGATCCAAGCCAGAATCGCTACGATCGTTCTGTAAAAGGAACGGTTACCCGTATTCGAGTACTCAGCGGCATGCTCGTAATCTCCTGATCAATGGCAGTCCTAAGATATCGATAAAGCGCAGCGGGCGGCCTTCATTGTTGACTGATGCTGAAGATCAAGCTCTCGTTGCGTATATCATGCAGCTTGATAAACTTGGTGCATATCCCGACTCACAACACGTAATATCTGCGGCCAATCTGATGCGTCAGTTACGTATACCGCCCTGTGGTCCAATTCAAATGAACTGGTACGGCCGTTGGCGTAAAAAACACCCGGAACTGCGACTTACCAAACAACAACCCGTCGAGATTACTCGCCTTAGTTGGGAGCAACAGATCGATCTTGTGGAGGCCTGGTATCGCCGCACGGCGGCTCATGCGGTAGAGCTTGGGATCACGGCTTCAGCGGCCTGGAACGCTGACGAATGTGGTACTAGAATCGGTGTGAGAGATGGCCGGATACCGGTATTGGTCGTGACGAAAAAGAGGCATGAAAAGCCACGCACCGCGGATCCGGCTAACCGTGAGAGTTGTACGTTGATAGGCGGTGGCAACGCTGTTGGGCAGTCGCTACCGCCCTTCTGTATCTTCACAAAGTGGCCAACGAGCGATTGGCTTGATCTGGATCTGCCTGAGGGTATCGTTTTTACGCGGTCAGAAACGGGGTTTTCCAACGGAGATATCCAGCTCACCTGGATACAGCATTTCAACCGGTATTCGTGGCCAGAAGTTGCTGCCGTGCAATCGATCGGATCTCCCACGTTGAAAGAGTGGTTTGGTCATGACTTTGACGTCAGATTCGACTTTGTGAACCGCACTGCGGCCAAAATCGATCCAAATTCACAGCGGGCCAAAACACGTATTTGGAGGTGGCTTTTTCTCGACGGCTTTACCGGCCACTTTGGCATGGAGATACTTGATTATTACCTCAGATTTAATATCGAGATCGTTATTTTACCGCCTCATTCAACGCATTATATGCAGCCCATGGACGTATCCGTGTTCACTCACCTGAAAAACGAGTTGCAGGCGGTCCTGCATGAGCATATAAACACCGGTATTCCGGTGTTCACCCGCTCAGATTTCGTTGCTGCGATTCGAGTAAGTCGTTTTCGATCTACAGGTTAATTTAGCGGTAAACTGATATATCTTCCCTTAACTTAGCGCTGCTGGCAAACGGCTTTCACAACTGGCCACGTAATAAGCGGTTTCCAAGATACAGGCTTGTTTCCTGTCGACGGCACCAAAGTGCTCGCCAAACTGCGTGGCCACGCCACGGCAGCGAATACACCGCGATATCCGGACTCCCTTCCTACCGCTGAACGATTTTCACGGGCCAAATATGCGGCAAGCCGTATGGCGGCCAAGGCGCACCACTTTAGTTCAGATACCGTTGATGCTATCTCGGATTTACAAGCCGTTGCCAACGAGGCGATCATCCTACAGCAACGCGTTGCCCAAGAGCAGACGAATAAGCAAAAACGCCTTCAACGCGCTTCACGTTACAAAGTCAAAATGACGTTGAAGTCAAAAGACAAGCAGTTCCAGACCGCTAATACGTTAGAAGATATGCGGGTCGCTCACGAAGCCAAACAGGCGTTGATCGAGGAAACAGCCCTATACCAACAAGAAAAGTTCGTCAGAGATGCGTGGTATAGGGATAAGAATCAGGCTATTCAACGCTGGCGAGAAACAGAGGGCATGCCCAACGGGATTAAGATACAACAGAAGAGATATCTGGAGGACCTCGGCTTCACGCCGGAGAACGTTCCGGCGGTCAGGGAACGCCCTGGAAAAAGGAAGAAGACCGATTCACAGCCCTCACAGTCATGGTTCGTCGATAAAGGGCCAATTTCAGCTGGAAATACAAGTACCCAGATCAATATTACCGTGGATACCGACTCTGCCTGTTCTATCAGCATATGCGTATCACGATCCTCGCAATCAGCCTCACCTCCCGCCCCAAACAGGCCTTCCAAACCGTTCCCACGGTATATACCATTGGCTACACCCTCTCCCCGTCAACTTCAGGATACGAGACCGCTTGAAGACCGTTCCTCGCCGCCAATACCGGGTGGTAGAAAGGATGAGTTGGAAGTACCCGGGTCGCCTTGTGACCGCTTGAGCGACCGGAAAAGGGCGATTGAGCCAAAACTCCAGAAATAGATATCTACAGCGCAATTCACGGCTTCAATTTATCTGCAAATTCTAACCTTTTTCGTGGGTGTAGTGTTTACGAACGTGAATCGAACTTTCATGAGCTACTTTGTTAGCGATCTGCTAACAAATTTGCTGGCCCACGGTTTTTTCGAAAATCAAGGTTTTGTAACCCCCTCTTTGAGGGGGCCCACAACGAACAGCCCCCAAGTATAATATTTTTCCAAGTTCAATGTACAAGGATCGCAACAACAAAAAAGATCTAGTCGTATCATCGCATTCGATAAGAATTAAGAGTAAGAATAAGTACATGGAGCACGACAAACCCTGTCAGCACGGCTGAAATTGAACGGTACATGAAGCAGAATAAGGATCAGCCAGACGTCAACGATGCCCATTTGGCTACCACTGGGAATTCTGGATTCAGATGCCTGCCTGTATGCAACAAAGTGCGAGTAAGGTGACAGATTGTATGGCTAGTGCCGCATAAACTCTCCGGTAAAATATCCGGTATCCTGGATTTGCGGTGCAGATGCCCCACTCACTAGTGGCCAGGAGTCCTCCATTTGTTCAGGCTCCCCGCATCCCCTACTACCTACTATACACGTCCTCACATATCAAAAAAAATGAGGATCACCTGACAATAGTACATAAGAAGATGGTATAGAGCAACGCGATTTCTGGTGCACGCTACGAATAGGTTACTAGATTTCTTGCGTATTGCCCAGAAATCCACACGTGAGTTGATAAGCAAAAGACACTTGTACGAATCTGTCGCGCTTTGGCGATTCCATAAGTGGCTTGGATACTGTTTCGGCCCACATATTCGATTGGTCAATCCCCTTTTCTCTCTCTCTCTCTCTCTCTCTCTCTCTCTCTCTCTCTCTCTCTCTCTCTCTCTCTCTCTCTCTCTCTCTCTCTCTCTCTCTCTCTCTCTCTCTCTCTCTCTCTCTCTCTTTGACAACTTTTGGAGGTGAAAGGAAACTATTTGGTGCCCATTGTGGCGGAGGAGGAGCGGAAGTATCACGACGACATGGTCACAAAGCTGCGGCAAGCGGATGTGGAGGGAACAGACGCTTCCTCAACTGAAAGCGCCTCGATCATCGAGAACGTACAAGGACAAGATCGAATCCGGAGCTACAACTCCGGAGAATGCGACTTCAAGGGCGGCACATACCTCAGAAGGCAGCACAGAGTTGGGTTTGTCTGTGGGCGATGTTGTCAAACTGTCGCCCATGGCTGGATCCAAGGCTAAAATCGCGCACGGCTTGGAATGCAGAGCCCTCATTGACCTCGACAAACGCACTTTTACGTGGCCACAAAACTAAGAGCGGCAGGGCCGTTACCAGTGACAAAACAAAACATGCATTGACCGGCACACGAGTTGTCTATCGGTGTCAGGGTCGGCATAACTCAGAAACGGCAACCGCCTACAAGGTCCACCAGATCTTCCATCATCCAAGGCGCGGGACGCGACTTGACATGATTCTCACCGAATCAAAGGTGCATGGTGGCCTGGCAGAGAAATTTTCAGCAAAGCATTCGAGAACACACCCGTATTTACAGCCAAGCTCTCGCCCAAAACTATTGTGCGGCCAAGAGGGAAAGGGCAATAGATAAGAAACGGGTGATCACATGGGAAGGAACCAATGAAGGGATGACATGACGCGCTGGGCCACTCCGTCGATATCATGACCGGTTTTAAATGGCCGTTGTCTTGCACCCCCTCATTTTATGCACGGTGATGGCCAGCTTGCCTGGTCGCACACCAATCACCCGCGCAGACATCAGAGCAGCAACGCCCTTCTCCCATGTCTCTTCGCTGGCCGCTCGCCGAGCTACCCTCTCAGCAAAACATCGCAAGCTCGAATTGTTGCACAGCACCTAGGCTGATTGGTTCTGTTACCGCTGCCCAAAAAAAGCTATTTGGTGTTGTTAGTAGCGAGCAGTGCAACCCTCAATTTTATAAAGGTGGTGTGGAGTTTGGAAAAAGTGATTGAGACGGTAGAGCAGAGGCTTGGTTGGGAGTATGGGGAGCAACGACGTCCGTTTTTGGACGCCTTGGGTCCCAAATCAAGCGATTTTGCTCTCGTACCGATTTAGTAAGGGTCGAACTAGTATTCCGGTAGGTGACTGCTGGGGAATCCTCGGTGTTGTATGTTTTATTTTTTTATTTTTTTATTCGCCTACTAGGCGGGAAGGCAGGATATATGGTAACGATGGAAGCAAATAATATCCGTTGGCGCAGCTTGGATTCTTGCGCATATATAGAATAATGGACTAAGTGCTCACCAATGCTTCCAAAGGATGTGTGCATGGATAGATTAATTTAGTGGCTATCTACAGTACCTAGCCAGGTTACCTAGGCAAGACAGTTCTCTATATACCTCAATCATCGATGATTAATAGCCTAAACCAGCCTGTTGGCCTCTGGTCAAAACCAGGTTATACCAGTATGGCTTTGCTTTTGGTGGGCAGGTTGATGATTAAGGGTTAGGGTGCCCCTGAAAGTCCTCTCAGTTTAGAGGAAGGGGCTGTTGGGCGGCCAAAAACTGAAGCTCTCGCCGTCCCCTTTGGCGTAAAAAACCGACACCATAACGCAATCTCTGAGGCTGCGTATACGCACAATTGAATTCTCTGTTGGCTCGCGCTTGAATCGGGGGCTTCCAAGGTAAGACTCGCTCCTGAGCTGCGGGCTGGGCGTCCTTTTATAGTCGATATCATACTGGAACAGGCCCCTTTTCTGAATCAACAGCAGGATTCGGCGGCCGTGGGTTGCGGCAGCGATCACCTTTCCGTAGGCTTCATGGCTCAAGAGACATAACTCTCCGTTCCCGCCCTTGCCCGCCTGCCATATGAGCAGGCTTTGGAGGCGGGATGTGCCAACAAGGCAGCTCTGAGAGAAGCTGGGCGGCAACAGACGCACCATGTCGAACTTGGAACCTGCCCGGTCACTCTAGAGTATTGGGTAAAGTCACAAGGGTCAGAAAACTATGGCTTTAGATGGGCCAGCGGCATGGGCATCCCATCGTCGGGCAGTTGAATTGTCTTTTTCTTTCATTTTCTTTTTCCTTTTCTTTTTTTTCTCGTTTTGAGCCAGGGAGAACTCACAATCTTGTATATGGGTGCAGCCAATCGCTTACTACCGACTCGCTGATTGTTGTCAAGTACCACATTGTAAACTAGAACAATGCAGTGCGGCTGTGTTCCGGACACGTAGAGGTAGTCACCATCCTGGCTAAACGCAACATCGTGGATGCGTATCCCGTCTTGCTCTCCCAATAATTTGATCGCTGATTGATTCGGATGGTTTGCAGCAAGCAAGACCAACTGCCGATGCTGGACGAGAGCAATACAATTGTGGCAGGAGACAGCAACCTTTCTGATTTGCTCAGAGAACCCTTGTGTGGATTTATGGAATTTCCAAAGAGAGTCGCTCATCTGATCACTTCCAAGCAGCAGGGTATGCATCTGAAGGTTAAGCAGCTCAACTGTCAGCGAAAACCATACTAGAAACGAGTGTTTGGGAGTTCATTGGGCGAGAAAGGAAAAGAGAGCTACACAGTCGGGGCGAGAGCATTTTATCTCTAGAGAGTGTAAAGAAATTGGCCCCTTACTATTGGTTCTTTGGGGTTTTGCTTTAAGAATGAGGACCTCTTCTCCTGCTCATACCCATAGAGCACAACGTAGCTTCCACCTGCAGCGATGTCGGTCCACACTGTATGCTTCGTTTTAGACTTTGCAAGCAGCTCGACATCCTGATGCTTCCTATGGCCTGACAGTATTATTATATCGCGCACACGAAGAGTTCCGTCTGCTAAATAGACCATCCAGTACTCTGCGAAGCACATCAACCGGGCATCTTGGGCCACTTCGTGCTTGTGGTTTTTGCTGCTGGCTTCCCCCAGTGCGATATTGGACCACTTCCGGTCATGTGACAAGTTGCCTGCCGGTGAGTTCACCGACAGTGTGCTTTGTGTGCCTGAGGCCTGCTCAAACGCTTCATTGACAGAAAGAAACATGTCATGTGCACGTGGCCTGTCTCTTGGAGCCACTTGAAGTGCTTCAGAGATAAACTTTACCCATGGTTTCGACAGAGGAAAAGATTTCTCGACGTCGCTCAGATAGCTGGTTACGCCCTTGTTGACCTGGTATTTGTTTCTGTAGTGGCTGTCCAGGTGGGACTTGATCCCGCTGCTGATGGGGACACCGGTAACGGGTTGCAAAGCCGATTGCTCAGGTATCGACGGGAGCGAGTTGGTTCTTTTCTCCCAAAACGGGTCAATTTTTGCGCCATCAGCATCGTTCTTAGTGAACCGTCTTTCTCTGAAGCTGACGACGGACTTCTTTCCTCCTACTGCAAAGGCGAGCACCTCGGCTGATACGGCAGCGAAAGACCATATGTCACTGCTCCGGCCAATCATAATGCCCAACTGCGGTTCTCTCGCCGACGAGTGGATTTCAGGTGCCTGGTGGGTGCCGGTATTTCGTTTCCTGATTGTTTCGACCGTGAGGTCGACTACTGAGTGGAAGACCTCGGTGAAGTAGTCATCATTGACTTGCCTTGTCAGTCCGCGGCTCTTGGTGGACGAGATACCGAAGTCGGCCAGCTTCCATATTCCGACATCACTGCTTGTATGATTGCAGATGAGGATGTTGTCCGGCTTGATGTCCATGTGTACAAACCTGAAGCTCTCGGCCGCTTCGGTTGTTTCCACATGAAGAAGGCGCAACGCCTCTGCCAGACCGAGGCATTGCTTCAGCAGCAATTGTGAAAGTTTTTGGTAACGCGCTTGCTCTTGGGACGACTCGGCGTTCTCGCCACACGACCAGGGCCCCAGTTTGGGAAACCGCTCATCAAAAGACACGTTTTCGAAGCAGTTCTCCCTATCAACAGCAGCATTTTCTTCATCAAGAAACTCGCGGAGGTTCCCACGGTTGGCAAATGGGAATATTAGTAGAGGAACTTTCCCATCCCCATGAAACACAATGGCAATTGCTAGTGATATTGAGCAATCTCGATTGCCGACCGCACGCCTGAGATAGCATAGGTTCAAGACCTCCTTTTCGGCGTTTATAAGTATTTCCTTCGAGCTGTCTAGGATCTTGACCGCGACGGCAAGAGGCTTCACCTAGATATCGCACATCAATGAATGAAAGCAGTAAATCGGGATAATTTGCCTGTTGTTCACAAGTGATGACAGAACTTACCGGTTTGAAGGCTTGATAATGGGCGTATGAGCACATTTCTACGTACTCCGGAGGTATGTGGCAAAACTAGCCCGGAGTGTCCTTAGTCAAAATATACATGAAGAAAATGATTTCTTTGGTGAAGGGCAAAGAAGCGAATCATTACGCCGCAGTTATGTAGCACTCACGTAGACATTTGCAAAGGACCCATGCGCTATAGAGGCGCGTGTATCTGTGGGAAACTGGAGTGGCAGCGGAGTTTTGCTGTCGACTTCGTACTTTTTTTGCAGTTCATATTCGTATAGTCGGAGTCTGTGAGGTTGTACAAACTTCTTTTGTTCTTTTTCGAGGCTGATGTGACTCTCTGCGGTGTTTAGAAGCTTGTCAAAGCGGGTTTCCTTTATCGAAAGCTTGACGTTGTCTTCACGTAACCTTGAGAGGTTGTCACCCAACCATTCCGGCTGGCTCACGTGGAAACAAAAAGAAAAGCATCGGATCTCATCTTCACTGAGGTCTTCTCCTGGGTCTCGCCCACTTTCCTTCTTGATAATGTCGGAGAGGCTTTTTAGTTTACTGTTCTCGGACCAGATGCGATGCAGATCCGAGGCGCAGATGAAGGGCTTTTTCTCGTAACCTATTCCTGTCTCGTGAGCTTGGCCGCGGTGTTTGATAGCTTTCGCGAGCTCATTCTGAATAATCCGAAGTTCTTCACGACAAAAGAAGGGTATGACTTTGGACCCGGAAGCAACTGATTCGCCCCCCATGGTCACAACATCTTCTCGCTGTTCACAAGTCTCTTCGACGCTTTCCGGTCGATGCTACGCAGATAGAATATGACGCGTTAGTGCCCGATGAACACGAGATCTAGGTCTTGTTTGGAACACTAGGTCTCTTTGTTGTTCGAGTCAAAGATGAACGTAATGGTTCGAGGGCGCAGGGTGTGTGGGGTAGACTGGGTCGCCGTCATGGTGGCTGTGGGCTGTGTTTCCACGTACGGAGTACTTCGTACAAGGAAAAAAGCCACCCACATGGATCCTAGCCAGACCATACTACCGGAACCGGTAGCTGGCTTCCGCTGAATGGCAGTCTCCAGACAGGCAGGCATTGGCGAAATGCCAAACGAATTTCGGGGTCCTAGAGCCAATCGACAGGGTTTCTGTTTTCCTGATGTTGCTTTTTTTCTTCATTCTTCCCCAGCTCGAAGATGCTGAGTGCGTAGTAGTTGCCAATTGAGGGGGTATCAACCTAGTCTAGATCTGGCAACTACCTAGCTCACTATCTTGATTGAATTGCTTATTCTTGGGCAGGTGCGGAGTAAACGGGGTACATTGCCAGCACATACTCTTGCTACCGTATCAGATAAACCCCTCAACCTTCCACTGACATCGGGTTACACATCAGTAAAATACGATACGCCACCAATATTAATTCCAGTATTATCGCAATCTGACCAATGGAAAAGTCTTGTCATCTACCAATTACTGGCATTCCTCGTGCTATACACTACCGCGTTTGTATCAGCCACACCGTTCAGATGCACAACGGTACCTATTTACGCCGTATATAGCTACCTAGGTATTCAACGGTGGTTATGAAATCTCCAATCACAGATCAGGTTCGTACATTTTCTCCGCTACAAACCTCCCTGCCCCCAATGGAAAGCCCTGTGTAATCTTGCGACTTGCTATACATGCAGTTGCATCTCATAGGCTGAGCTGCCGTCGCCGCCAACACGACCTCCACTTCGCTTCTTACGGTAAGAAAAGATAAACAATCCACCAGTCAATATAATGAGGCCTAACCACACTGGGAAAAAGACTTGCCCAAAGTCGGCCGAAACCACGAGGCGGCGCGCCTCCTCGTCGAAGCTGAAAAAGTTCATGCCAAAAATGGATGCCACGAAACTGCCAGGGACATAGATGGCAGAAACTACAGTGATGACGGTGATGAGGACTCCGTCGTTTGCCGTATTCTTTGCAATGGTGTTGGTGCTCTCGGCCAGACAGTGCAATTTATCAGTCAAGATTTTGGTATCCTTTGCCACGTCGCGCACTTCACCATCCAGTTTATTTGCCATGGACTGATAGTTGAAGGTGATGAGATAGCCGACCTTTTGGGTTCGTGAGTTTTCGTTAGTGAGGACTACTTGGACGCTGACAGGTGGGGTTTAGTAGCAAGGGGCTGAGAAAGGAGCCTACTAGGTCTGTGGCGTTCTTGATCTTCTCCTGCAGTACAGTGCAGCTGCGGACAAGCCCTTGCAGCATGTGAACAGACGCCTCCAGGGATCCTCTCTCGTCTTTAGGTAGAATGAGCCTGTCTGCTAGCATTTGAGCGACCTCAACGTTGCCCGCACAGGCGGCCCCGCCGAACAAGGAACGATCGTACAAGTCTCGCAGAGCCGTGACCTCATTTACTGCCTTTTCATCCATAAAAATGGTTTGAGACCCAATAGCTCTATCATTCTATGTGGGAAATAAATTGTTAGCTTGGTTAAAGCTGCCAGACAGATAGGATCGCAGAACAGTATTCCTCACTATGTACTGGAATTTTGTGCCCAGATGGTCAAAGTAATCTCTCCAGTTATCCACGTAGCAAGAAAGCAAGGCCATATGAAGCGACCATGGATTCTCTTCCAAGTGTAACGCGCTGGGATCCGGAGTGTTTTCTGGACTCTTTCCAAGCTGTTTCTCGAGACTGGAGAGGAACTTGGTTCGCCGTTTGCCGGCAGCAAGGATGAAGAGGTTCCCGAAGCCCTCGGCCTGTGGATAACGATGGTGATAGACTCCGATTTGCCTTGAGGCCCAATTGTTGTTCTCAGCTTTCTTTTCGAAAAAGTTGAGCTTGTAAGATATGGTAACTTTTCCTCGCAGACATTTTAGCTCAGCACCCCTCATGATTCTGTCACAAAAGGCCAAGGCTCCCTACATTCGTCGTCCTCTCCACCATGATAGCTGATGTAGCTATTCCTAGTTTCCGACTCAAGAGGCACTTGGCCGAAGAAGAGTAGTGCCCTGAGGAACTCGGGCCTCACACTGTATTTATTAAATATACGCGCGGCTAGGCTCGAAGGAATGTCTAGACTGTCGACTGAACTGGCTGAAGCCAGTGATCTGCCATCATGTGTCATACAACAGTAAGTATGCTGATATTTAGCCATCGCTACAGTAGATCAGGTGTCAGCAACTTACATGATCCTCATGCCTTTTGGTGGAAGTTCCATGCCAAGGATGCGATCGAGACCAGCAGCAGCCCCGGGGCCTCTCAAGACATGTGTCTGCACAGCACCTATCACCACCCCGGCGGTCGCAAGCGTCAGCTCGAGCTGAAATGAGGCAATCCTGAAAGAGAGAGAGAGAGTAGTTGAAAAACCTTGAGCAACGTCAATGACGCGGAAATTGGCGACCTTTCCAAACAGGACATTATTATCGGGATCCGCACGGTCTTGTAGCTGGTCCCTGAGCCCAGAGCACTCGACAGAGAGCGGGGTAGAGAAGGCACGGGAAAAGTAAAAATCCCATTCTTGCTGTGGTGTTGTTAGGGACATTTCTTTTCAGGTAGGACAAAAGTGCTTATATGATATGGAGAAGCAGATAAGGGGTACCAGACTGCAGACGAAGGGTTTCCTCTACGACAAAAGAAGCCCAGTTTATATTCTATTCTGTTTGGAATACTCGACAAGAGTCTATGTGGCTTAGCAACTCCGCAGGGTGCACCGAAAAAAAAGAGAAAAAAGCCAAAAGCAATTTCCCAGCCCAGTTATTGCGCCTTGTTTGTTATTGGTGGGCGTCGGTTGGCGACTGTCCGGAGTAGGCGGGGTGTAAAAAAGATAGGTACATAACATCAACTTGAAAGGAAGCATGTCCAGGTACCTAGGTAGGTATTAATGATGTACATTATGCGAACCGTCCCCCTCCCGACCACCAAAAGTTCCCAACTACCTAGCAAGCCTAGGTAAGTAGGTAAATTGCACTTGTGGCTTTCCATAAACGAGTTGCATTGACTGTAGGTAACAAGAAAACCAGAGCGAGACAACCCAAACCGCGTGGGAGCACTAAATATCCATGTTGTGCCTACGGGATCAGCTGAGGTGCTGCAGACATAGCCCAAGCCACTCAGCCACAACCACTATCCAACGTCAAGAGAGAGAGAAAAAAAAAGCCCCGTGCCCTCCTATCCGCTCATTTTTTGCAGCCCAGAACCCCGGTTACCCAGGAATTTTGCTGTGGCTATTCTGGCATCGAGACGGCTTTTCGCATTCCTTATGCATCTGGCTTTTTGCACCTTTTGGCCAATTCCCTAACCAACTCGCTATGGAGAATCGCTCAAGTTAGAACATACTACCATGTAATAGGGGACTAACTCTATTATGTTTGGGATGGGGATGAAGAAGGTAGTGTGGTGATTACGTCTTCTCTTCCTATCAGCGCGGATACCTTCGTTGTCAGCCTAGACGTGCATATTTATCTAGAAGTTATAGCGGTTCAGGGGCCTCACTTTTGTCAACTCTCCTCTAGGCAGCTCAAACTTCCAGCGGTCGTTGGAGAACTGTTGGTAACAAGTAGTTAGCCTCTCTCTTCCTGAGACTTGACAAATAAAACCTTCAAACTACCCGGAATCATTACTTACGCTGAGGTTGAACTCGAAGGTTGGATCGAATTTCTCTTTGAGGTAGGCAACGAAGATGTGGTCATCGAGGCAGTATTGAGATTCGCGACAACTGAGGACGTTGATGGAGCGAGATGAATCCATGGTGATGCCGAGATATTGCTTCGTCTTTGCAGTCAATTTGGGGAGAGTTGTGGAAAGACTTTGTTGCCTGATATGGTGGTTCGGGGTTTTTCTTTCGTTTGCTTCTCTGTTCGTCTGAGGGGTAAGGTCCCAGCGTGAGAAGGGAGAGAGAGAGAGAGAGAGAGAGAGAAAGAAATCAAGGCGGCTTCACCTTTCAGTAGATGACTCAAAGCTGGCAGCGGAAGTGGGGTGTCCCTGAAGAAAAAGCAACAATCAGGCTTCTTGATAAAATCCAGCCATTTGTTTACGTCCATCCGCCCGCCACAGCGCCAGGTCGCCTGTTAATCACCTTGGTATTTCTAGGTCAGCTTGATTGGTGGTGGTGTTGCCTCTCAAATCGGCCCCTGTACCTTGCCTTGCGGCCAAGGCAGACTGCCCCATCGTACGATCAGCTGAATATATATATATATATATATATATACTCGAGGTACCGGTACTTTGGAGAATCTAGTCTAGTTCTAGACTCTGTTCAAAAATCACAGCCTTTTTTTCAATTCCAAGCCTACTGAGAAGCAATCCATAGTGAATCTATTTTACGCTTTAAGGGGGTTGAACAGCCCCTGCTGATTTTCTTCACATAAACCTTGGCTGCGTCCTCAAGCTTCAGCACCATAATACAGAACCTGAAGTAAAAAAGGTTAATGGCCAAGATTCCCCGTTCGTCCTGTTTCTACTCGCTCAGAAATCCGAGACAGACACCTTGACATCGACACATTGATCTTCAAAATATCTGCATGCCTACTCTGCCCTGCCTATCGAAAGCTATCCCCTTACACGATGGAAGCGGACAGTGATAACTTGAGGTAAGCCAATGACCTGCAAAAGAAAAGAGACCAAAAGAGCCAGTGGACTGGAAAACAGATGGCTATCACGTTTTCGTTACCATGCTGACGTGGGCAAATCAATACCTGCCAGGGCGACGGGAGAGAGCCGCCGGTCTGCTCACCGACAAAATGAAAATACCACGAACCCATCTGTGAATTTACGGTTGGTCAATCCATTCCGAAAAGAGTTCATCACATGAGCGATTCCTCCATGAATGATGGCAAAAATAACTGCTGCTAACATGTCGATACCACTCGTTCCACCCTGCTTACTACCTAAAGACGGGATCTGAGGGGCTTCCAAATTTACGTCAGTCACAAATCAATGACCTACCTACTATACTAGTCTACATCGACAATTGGCCCATGATCTGACGACTCAACTCTTGAAGAAATAGTTCATCGTTATCAGTCTAGTCATCGGATCCGGCGTCTTTACCAACAATGGAGAGGCCCTGAAGGTCGCAGGACCTATGGGCCTTCTTTATGCTGTCATTACCTTTGGGATTGTGGCAATCTGCGTCGGGGAAACTATTGGCCAGCTGGTTCAGCTTTTCCCTACACGCAACGCCATATTCCAGTATATCCACACATTTGTCGACCACGACGTCGCCTGGGCCACAGGCATACTGTATTGGCTGACATACTCGGCAATAATCCCGTTTCAGGTCCTCACAGCCTCCAGGCTTCTCGAGTTTTGGTTCTACGAAGGTCCATGGCCGCTCTTGTTTGCCCTTGTTTTGGCGCCGGTTATCTTGGTGACCATCAATATTCTACCCGTAAAAGTGTGCTCACGCCCAGATCTGCGCTTCTCCCTTCCCTTCTCCCTTCTCTCTGCACCCGCCCCCCCCCCCCCCCCCCCCCAATCCGACCAATTTTTCTACTACAGACATCTAGGCTGACGTCCTACTGGCCATCTTTTAGATTTTCGGATGGATAGAAACCATTGCTGGAGCAGTGAAGCTTGCTCTGGTGTTTGGTATATCAATTCTTTTGTTTGTGGTTGCACGCAATGGTATGTATATACACCCGGACAAAATAGCAGGCCCGCGGATCAGCCAATCACGATTATCTTTTTTGCTGATATCAGTGATAATCTAGACACAAGAGAAGATAACTGTAAGTCTCGGGTCTGAAAGTCTTTTAGGGACTCCGCCCATAGAGGCGAGCATTTTTAGATGGGCATATCTGACGCCAATCTTCACAGTTGCTGACGCAGGCTTTCGGGGCAATGAAAGCTACGTCTCATCACCTGGGCAGGCCTTTTTGTATGTCGACTATTCAAAAAGCTTTAATGACTAAAAAAAGTCCCATAATTAAGCATCTGTACATTCCACCCCACGAAGCTAACCAGTCCTGTACTACAACAGCTACGTCCTCCCCATCGTAGCCTTTGGCTATGAGGGTTTCGAGTCCTTGGCGATGGCTGCGTTTGAGGCCAAAAATTCGGGAAAGACGAAGATGCTAATTCCACTATGGATCCATGGCACTATACCTGTTGCCTACTTCTTCTTGACCCTCGGCAGCATTCTCACGGTAGACTGGCAAGACCCGCATCTGCCATCCAGCTACGGCTCAGACACGGACAATGGCCCAGCACAAGTTAAAAAAAGACATGGAGACTGTAATGGACACACTCCCAACAGCGTCGTCATCCTCGGCATCTTCAAGGGCGTAACCACCTTCGGACAAAACGAAGCTTGGGCGTGCTTTGGTCGAGGCGCCATCAATGCAGCAGGCGTCTTGAACGGCATACTGATTTTTACGACAATGTCAGCAGCAAGTGCCGCACTCTACGTCTCGAGTCGCACCCTTTATGGTCTCACTTATAAAGAAAAAGTCGGCGGGAGGTTTGGAAAGTTTCTCCAGGAGTCGACAGGCACGGTGTGGAAAGAAACAGGTGCCCCGGCCAAGGCGGTAGTGGCGAGCGTGTTTGCCTTGTACGTGATTATTGGCCTGAGCTATGTCGCTAGACAAGGTAGCAAGTCAACTGCTGATGTAAGTATTCTCTCAATTCATTGTATTATACCCCTTTTTGCTTCGCCCATGATACCTCCTCCTTGCTAGGAGTAAAGCATATGCGTGACGCGGTTAGTACTGACCATGCTTCCTAGTTTCTGCATATTTTTGGGACTACACTGGGCGTTTCGGTTCTGATAGTATGGGCAGTGTTATGTTTTGCCTATCTGAGGTATTGGTATTGGTAAATTTGACCCTCTCTGTTTTTTTTTTTTTCCTTCTTTTTTTCGCAGAAAAGCCCAACAAACATTCCATTCCTCTTAGGTCCACTGCTAAATATTCACTCTAAAACTTCTTACCAGGACCTACCGACACAAAGGAAGATTGTCGGATGAATACCTGAAATTTGTGCCCTCCGGCTCTGGCCACTATGAGGCCAAGGGACTAACTTTTGGGCAACCATATATGGCGTTCGTTGGCTTTATCTCATGCACCACTGTCCTTTTTCTCGTAAGCAACACCATGTGGAAAAATGGTGCTGATCCTGTCAGGTTCTTTGCTGCTTTCTTGTCAGTAAGTAACAATCGTCGCTTGGGCCGTGTGTTTTATCCCGTTGTGGCACCTAAACTGACTGTTTTTCCACTCCCTTGCAGCACATAATCTTCGCCCTCATCGTCATCGGTCGCAAGCTTTTTTATACAGCCTACCCTAAGAGAGACGGTAACGACAATGTTGTTTCCGCATGGGCCTCTGTGGAAAGTGCAAGCCAGATTGAGGATAAAATACAAGAGCTTATAGATCTTGCCAGGCGCTTGGAAGATGAATTCCCCGAGGGGCAACAGAACGGGGAATCAATACAGTTGCAAATCCTCGGCAGCAGTCAGGAGCAGAGCGATGAACGGCATGAATCTCAGGGCCGAAGAGTCTAGAGGTAGGCTCTGCTTGTCTCGCATGCTCTTCCCTTGGCACAAGTCCATTGACAGTTGACATCCCTCGAAGCATTTCCAGGAGCCATGGTGGATTCAGAAGGGCCAGCACTCAATGCGACGTTCTCCAAGCTTATGACAGGATTCACCGGCCCGCGCGGGGGGGGGGGGGGGGGCTTGCTCTTGGGTGAACATTTTTACTTCGCAGAAATATTGGCTTGCCGCGAAGCCATTTGCTAGAAGCTAAGCCACCAGCAATTGATCATAAGATACCTTGACGAGAAGCTGTTCCATGAATTAATCATGTGCTTGAATCAAATTAGAACCTCTGGATGTGCTACCTAATCAGACACGGATTTGCCACAACTCTGTCGGCAAACTATTATTACCTATGGTATGCTCCCAGTTGATACATTCAGGACGTTAGAATTAGCGTCGACGATAATGTTGCTATGGCAAAAGTCGGGATAATACAGCGGGAAAGAGCCGCTAAAGTACGGAATATGATGCAGTGTCACATACGAAGGGCGAATCTATTGATCCTGCTGAACTTAGAGAATATTTGCGAATGACTGATTATTATCGCACCAAAATCGAAATTTTTTTGAACTTTTGCTGGTGGACTGTTCTTCGGCCGCTCCAAAATCAGTGGGAAAGGGGGAAGCAGCTGGTTTGCACACAAATGGCTGGGCATACTACCATCAGGCGGACTGGTAGGGAACTGTAGCAGCACTTACAGTTATTTGACCAGGCCCAACTTTGTATGTTTGCCCAGGGCCCTGATAAAATTGCACAGACTGCTTTCGACAGGGCCAAGGGGATCACATCCAACGAGCTAGCTGAGTATTAGTGGTCTAGCAAGTCGACGGGTAACTCGGGAAAAGCAGTCGCGGTATGGACAAGTTGAGTCGCCAGGATACGAGGAGTAGGACCGTCAGTCGTATAACAAGGACCACACAGTAGGAAAGCGAACAAGATGTGAGACTGGCTTCAATATTCACAAAAAGGAACCCTGGTTGTTTTCTTTGTCGTCACATCAGTGCTGAATCCCCGGGGGCAGCTCGGCACTGCATGTTTGTACACTCGCACTGCCCATCGTACTGTCGATAGCACGTCAAGACCTCGGCGTCCTGCGCGACCGGGTCGAATTTATGAGCAATGAGTTGGAGAATATATATTTCTATCATTGGCGGCACTAGCATTGCTTTGATTGTTGATCAAATCGTTCTGCGGTGCCTCCAATTAGCGCAGAGTAGCAATTAAAGCAAGCGCAAACACTGAAGCTTGGTCGGCTTTTGGCGGCTGCGGGGGGATTTGCTTTTAGTGTAGTTCTAACATCTTGGATGTTTTCCTAACCAACACCCCGCGACAATACGTCAGCGGCAGAAGCGCCTGAACCACAGCGACAGGTACATGACCCCGCCCACGAGCATATACAACATTTCCTTCACCTTGGATCATAACGCTCGAATTCCCCAACCATAACCAATCCACGTTCCTTCCTGTTCAAAAAAAACCCTCCATATATTCCTCCACGCCAGGGTACACTCTTGAACAATGACCATCAAGCATATTGTATTGTTTCAATTCAAAGCCGATGCCAGCCCAGAAGCTATACAGGAAGTATGTCCCCGATCAACAGCCTTGCCAGCCAATACCGTATGAACAGAGCAACGCTGATCATAAGACACCGTAGGTCTGCTCCAGCATGGTCGCATTGAAGGATAAGTGTCTGCATCCCGAGTCCCAGGCGCCGTACATCAAGTCCATGTCTGGGGGCAAGGACAACTCGCCGGAGAATCTCCAAGTAGGCCATGTTTTTTGAGTCACTTCTTTTTTTTTTTCTTTTTTTTTTTTCTTTTTTTTTTTTTTTTTGCTCGACTGAAATTCTGACGGCTTCCGGGCAGAATGGCATCCAATATGCTTTTGTCGCTGAATTCGAGAGATCCGAGGACAGAGACTACTATGTGGCAAAGGATCCGGCGCATCAGCTTTTTGTGAAGACTGCTGGGCAGATAATTGAGAAAGCGATTGTCGTGGACTACACGATTGGAGTTTTCTAGAGTGGGCATTTTACGCATACTGAGCATAATTTATTGGTACACACAAGCTCTATAAGTGCATCCCAACTCCCAAGATTCTCGCAAACGCCGCCCCGCTTCAAAGAAGACCGCTAGATGGTGCGAAAGACGTGCTCATCATCGCGCATACCTCGATGGGCATCGTCACTTGAGGCGTCTTGTAACTAGGCATGTGTTCATGGCGATATTGGATGTTCATTACATATCCCTCGACTGCCAATGTGTTCAGGTCTGATATCGCCATCCCAATCCGGCGATAATTCCCAGCCTCGGCGTCTACCACTGCAAGAAGCACACAATAAAATGCAGGTTTTGCAAGGACGCCCAGATGCCCTTGAACGGATTGGGACTTGCGGCAAAGACTCGTGATCATGCTTGAGGAGGACGGTTGGAGGTGACTCGGGGCCAGCGATCATCTACTATCCCACTTACACCAGCCTCCCAAAACCGCTTGCTTGTGCAGCGCTAGTGCAACAAGGTTCGTCTTAGAGCGGTTTATGTTTTTCACCCTCGAGGCAAAGGTATCGACAAGGGCCGGCCCGAAAAGGTGGGCGGCAACACTAGGTAATTGCGCCAATTACTTTGAACCTGTTTATTAGTGGGATGCCATGCCTCCGTGATTTGTATACTTTGCTGATGATTGAAATGTGCAGAGTAGCGAGAAGTAGAGTATGTGAGCCACATACCTTGTTCTGCATATAGACTTGCCCGCGATCGAGGCTTTTTTTTCGATGCCAACGAGAATTACACATGGGTAAAAAAAAAGTGGACAGTTAACATATGTGTACATGTAAAGGGCCTAGAACTAGAATTACACCAACACAATCCGAGTGAGTCAAACACAATTAAAAGCATAATTTATTCGCGCGGGAAACAAACTGAGCCATCTCTTTCTTAGTCAAGCCGGGTATAATTGGATCACGTAGTCAGCACATTATATTGTAGGCTTGTCGTGTAACAACATAGTCGATTAGACTAGCACGACAACATCTGCCATCGCGAACACCTCGTCGGGTCCCAGTCGTAATGTTTGTTTCAAGCCGACCACACAAACAAAAATCGTATTCAATATCAATAACCTCGTTTCCGACTCCAACTCAACAGCACAAGCTCACATGGTCACAATAACCATATATATTGCCCAATTTGCCACACTGAACTGCAGGGTATTCCGGGAGGTATGAAGGACAGCTGGTGCAGAAGACCTTGCTACCCGAGGCCGAGGCGCTATCGAAGATGCAACCGAGTGAAACACACATTGCTCTGCCCTGGCTGACGAAATAAGAAGGGTTAATCTTGATTTGCCCATTATTTGCAATATCTATAAGACATTTCTTTGCCGTTGCCATAGAGGTAAGAGTGAGGAGGAGTATTAATTTCACTGTGTTGAGATGGAGTTAGCTACATTGTGTGGTTTTTTATTATTATTTAACGGTCTTGGGGTCAGAGTGGCCTTAGCTTACTATTGCAATGTGTTTGACTGGAGAGATCCGGAGGTTGATGAGCGAAAGAACTACGACCTCTCCAACAGAACACAGTTATGGGTGTTTATATACTATTTCTAAATGAACAGTTATCATGCGTGCACATGTAAACGCAACGAATTGGACAACTGAATCACGCGTTCAAGTGAAAACCCAATTGTATAGGGTGGTTAGCGGTCCCCTTGTGACGGGAACATGACATAGATGCAAGGTTTAAAATCAGTCAGTATAGGTGCGCCTGGCATTGAAACGTTCGGGGGGCTCAATCTATATCCAAGCCAGGCTTTATCCAACAATCACGGCTGACAAAGTGCAGAGGCTAGACTGTGACTCTATTCATGTTGATGTTATTATGGAAGTTTGCTGCGTGGTTGCACAAAGCATGCTTAACAATCTTAAAAAAGTTTACACTGAATAGCGTAGTATTCCAACCTCCGACTCGGCCCAGCGACCCGCATCTCCCAACAACAAACCGGACAGGATCCAGCTGACCAACGGCTACTCGCCCGAGTTGTGAGCCCAAACCCGAATCCGAATGGCTCTCGCGACACTCAGGTACCAGTTCTGCTCTCTCTGGGTTGGCCAGGGGAGAGCGGACTGGATCCTGTATGTTATAGGGCGTATGGTTGTGTGTGATGGAACAACGAATATGCTGGTACTATATACCATAGCGCACGCAGATTCTGGGGTTGACGGCCCGGGGGCGTGAAGATGGATCAGAACCCAGAGACTGAGCTGAGGGGAAACCTTTGGATGTGGACGGCACGGAAAGGTCTGTCCCTCTGCATAGACCATCGCATTGGCAGCTAATGGCAGCTGCAGTTGGGAAACGCGGTTGAGATGCACGTCTTTACACCCATGCGAGATTGCCAGCCTCCCGCGATTAGGGGGCACAAATCTGTAGTTGGTAGGACGTAGCTGGGTAGGCCTCACTAAGCCGCCGAAATTAACCGAGCTGCACCTCTGAGAAGCACAGGTTACCCTGGCCGTGGCTGATAAATACGTTGTCGAGCTTTATATCTGATAGAATGTTTAATAATGCATTGACGAAGATGACAGCCGAGAAAAAAAAGGAGCAAGAAAAAAGAAAGGAGTGCAGCATTGGGCAATTTTGCCTGTATGAACCATGGCGTCTTGTGAATCACTCGGAGAGATTCGAGGACGCAACGGGCTATTTGCTTAATTTCAGGGCGCGAAAGGGTTTGTTGTTCGAGTCTGTTAGACAATTGCTACCTAGATATCGAGATAAATTGACAGTGGATCGGTGGGCTCCTGGATTTCGTCGACCAAAGGGCGGGCAAGCCGAGTTTTGGACCTTTCTTCTTGCAAGTTCCTGTACGCGAGGACAACTCGACTGGCGAGGTACACTATTCCTTCGTCGGTGGCCTTATGCAGCTTCTTGAGGATGGTATAGGACGAGAGACGGCCCTTGAGGACCGCGCCATTGGTTTATTCTTATCGACTCGTCGCGTTCGTCGAGTGTCTTTGCTCCTTGTTCCCATAATGCACTGGGCGGGCGCGATATGGCGGGCTGGGTTGTCTGGTACAGGTGCTCGGGCCCCCGAATTGCCCAAATAGGGAATTCAACCATGACAAACACAGCCATAGACGGCGTCAACTTAGCCACCACTTTTCGACTCCGATATTAGGTATCTTGGTGAAGAGGCTTGTTGATTTGTTTGCTGTCAATCCACCAGACGAGCTTTATGTTTACCACTTCTCCTGTTTCAAATACACTGTACAAATATTTGAGACCGCGGCAGATCGTTGTCTGTTATTTGCCCAAATCCAAAGTCCCCTCTGGTTTCCGTCAACATTGAAAAGTCAGAATAAGATATTGGGAAAGGTCATATTGCCCGCCTGGGCTGGGAGCTTTGGATCACTTCTTTCAAGTCATCTTCCGATAATCTTACTGTCATTGTTTCGCGCTCTGCTGGCCCATGGTAACTCTCCACGAAGATGGTTTCAGCGCCTTTCAACCCCTACACGCTGATAGCTGACAGAGCCAAGAAGCATCTGACCCTTGCATCGTTCGTGACGGTAGGTAGGTTTGGGCTGCAAGCACTGCTTTCCCCAGGTTATATACTCATCTTCAACTAATTGACCTTACTGATTAAGCCGGGAGCAGAGTCAGGTCTTGGCATGTTAGTTTGTAATAAATGTAAGATATAATGTAGCATTTGATTTGGGTTGAAGTGCTGTCAGAGAGTGCTGTGGTTTTTCGTCATCCTTATCTCATGCAGGGTCGAATGTAAAGGCAGAGCAACTATCGCCCCATGTGAAGCAGACAAGCAGAAGATGGCCTTTATCGTCAATTTCCCTATGGTTGAACAAAAAGAGAAAAGGAAAAACCATGCCTGTTCCAGTCGGCTATCTGACTGCCTGTGAATGTTGTGATTAACTGCTCCTGGCTGACTGATCGCTATCGACACGCCTTCCACTTTGATGGGTCCTGACGCTGTGATTATGTAGTACAATTATGCATATTTGCTTGCTCCCTTAAACGTCTAGACAGATCCGATGTTGCATTTGGCTAAGGCAAGCAAGTGGTTGGTAGTGAGGCTAAGGTCCGAAAACAAGCATGCCGATGACAACGTGCCCCTGGGAGTTGGGACGTACAGCAGGAAAACATGCGACACCTGCAGCGAATGGCTGGGCTGATGGTTGATTATGTAACCCATACTAACAGCCTGCGTGGCCCTGGTCGCCTCAGGCTCCACATGGCGCGTGCACCCATCTGTCCCGCCCAACCATCATTCGTTCCTGCTGAAATGGGTACCGACCGAGTGAGTGGCAGCTTCCATCTGTTTCGTCACAGCCAACCTCAAGCCTTCTTTCCTGTCACTCAACCAGCCGAGTCATCTCAATGACAAATTTATCGAGTACAAAACCCACGGCATCCGCAACTGCTTACACTTGCGGTCGCTGAGTATCATTCAATCACATTCGATGTCCTAGCTCATTTGTGCCACCATTTTTCTCTGGTTGGGATCTTTGCGATCGCATCGCTTTTGAACCTCGGCCGCGATGATGCAACCCTCGACGCTGGCGCTTGACCTCTGCTGCGGTCGGCCTTTGTGCCCCGCAAGCATTTCAAATGCCATGACCTGAAGCAGATTATTGTTATTCAATAGAATCTCAATCCTCTGTCACAACAAGCACTTTGCGGCGCGAATCCCAAGACGACCGACACGCGGCCTCGGGCCACCGCGCTCGCCGTCTACAGCCCACCCAGGCTCGTCCTGGGCAGGACGGAAAAAGGCCTAACGAGGGTTGCCCGGGCACAGAGATCATGGACGGGCAACGGGTGAAGACATCACGCAATTTACGATGTTTCACGAGCTCATGGCTGCAATTTTCGGACAAAGACAAAAGAATGGCAGATATTTAGAACGGCGTCATCTAGTGAGTTTGGCGTCACTTTTCAGTTGTCGCATCTGCCTCCGCTTCACTTGATACTCATCTCGATTCCGTCCTCAATCAAAATTATTTCCGATTGCCTGAGCCTTGCTAATCGAATGTCCCTTCGCAGGAGAAAAATTGGGATATCGGCGGCTATTTGAGACCTTGCTTGGACCATGAATACCACGTATCACCGAACGACGTTTACGACCCTTATGTCACGCAACGACAAGACGACGACTATATCCCGGCGGTTATAACCGCACTGGATGGAGGAACATGGAAGTCGACATGCGACATGTTTCCTGGATGTGGCATGCTTGAAATGATGTTACTCCGCTACGTGCAAGCATGGGCTAAAAAGTAGGCTACCTTCACCATCTGTCTTTGATAATAATCGCCCCGCGCTTCCGATACTTGCTTGCTGACTTGAGTTCTCTCAAGATAATAGAGATTCGCCACCACATCTTGTCCTGGGCAGGACTTTAAAAGGCCTGGACTCGCCTTCGGTCTCATGATTACCGAAGGGAATCCCGCCGTTCCAGCTCGAACGGATGCAATCCTGTTCGATGAACTTGATTGCAGGCAAGTGGTTTAGTACCACTAGCCAAATAAAGGTTGAGCATGCTATGGAAACTCCATGGGTGTGTACAGCCTTCCAATTCTCTCTGGTAGTTTGGGTATTGCTCAAAGTACGGGGAGTTTTGGAAAACTGACGCTCTCCTGCTGTGACGACTGGTTTTTGTTGATCGAGCATCAGACAACCGTGGTGCTTACATTTGAGTTTGCACCGTCGGGGTAGATCAGATGACATTGAATAGGTTTTAGCCGCGGTAGAAACCACGGCTAAGACTTCTTTGTGTGAGGTGACATCTGCGCTGCCTGTGCCAGTTGAGTTGGGGTCCCTTCTGAAGGAGATAAGCGCGATAGTAGGGGCGATATGCCGGTTTGCCGCTTTGGTCACGTCAAATCATCACCAAAGCCGCCGCGGCAGAGGCACCCTTGCTCCGGAGCCAGCGTGAGTTGAATGTATTCATCCTTTGGCATTGCCTCGGCGAAACTGACAATCATTCTCGTTCTAGATCACGGACTCGGCCGTGGGGGACCTGAACCCAGATACACGTCACCCTGTTCTTAACACATCGGGTTTTGAACAGGCCGATACTGGGTCTAACAGTCGACTGGAGGGACTATGCATCCCCGGACTGGACTGGTCGCGTCTTCCAGAGGCACCGCGCTATAGTTGTGGTGGCCTCAAAAGTCCAATGCTCGATCCCAGGTTTGTGGGCAATGAGCGTCGACTACGTAAAGGGGACTAGCAGGTGGGGGACTTTTTGCTCGTGGGTGTTCAGAGTTGGGAGATGCCCGGTTTGATTCTCCTCGACAATCTTTAGATACTTCGCTTGAGCGACCGCAAATCCAAGCCTGCCCTTGTCCCCATCATGACAGTTTCCATGTTTCACTGTGAAAGCAAGTATGGGTGGCTCGGCTGCAAACCGTATGGGCCCAAGGCTAACCGATGTGGTGATGCCATGGCAAGTTGTTCTTGATCTGAGATATCAGCTCGTATTTATTGAGCTTCCACGCAAGCCGGCGTTGCGTAATGTCACCACTGCCATTGGCGACAGCGTTACCACGCATAACATGAGCTGGGAGCCAGCTAGAGCAGAGACGGGGGCTTTGCAGTATTCGACTGACCAACACCTGTCTCCGGATCAGAAGGGTGGTGGCGTGCTGACGGCTGATAGTGAGGCAACACCGAGAAAGCAGGATCCAAGGTTTGTTGAGGCTCTGGCCGAGCTCTCTATAGGGTCACGGGGCATGGCAGTGTATTTGAACCACCTCCAAAAGGCCCCATAGGCTCGGTTCACCTTTCTTTTCTCACGCTGAATGATGACGGCATGCATGGAGGCTGGGCACTTTTAGGCTCTCGGTCGAGCTCGGCGCTGAAACTTCTACATTCGGACAAGACTATTGCACTTTGTACATGTCGTATGTCGTGGCTTTGAGCTCGGAACCAGCAAATTATGACTCCGTACGGTAGCAATGTGTTGGTGATCTGGAGGCAGTGAGTCGGTCGCCCCGCGCGCTCGGTTGTTCTTGTGTCCCGCCCTCCGGGGACGAAGGACGGGCGCCAAGCGAAGGGGTATCCATCACGGAGATGATGGAACGTTTAATTTTACAGGGCCGCTCCTTGAGGGAGACATCTGCGCTGCCCCAAAAGTAGAATGTACTACGAAGTTTATAATGCCATGTGCATTGATATTTGTTTTTCCTCTTTTTTTTTCGAGTCAAGTCAATGGGCGGGGGGGATCTCGTCACGAATTTTGAGTTGGGGGGCCCAAACGTTTTGGTACCCAGAAAAAAAAAAGAGTCCAATAGAGAATGACTCGAGCAGAAACGATGTCGCCGATCAATACCTTAGCCATCGCGACACTTTTTCCTCATGCGATTCACAAAACATAAACGGGGTTGCTTGGCCATTCACAGATGGTAAATATAGCAACGGAGGGTGGGTGGGGCGATGAAAGGGGAGCCCAATTGTTTTGGTTGCCGGTAGCCTCAGAGCACAGCAACAAAAAATCAGGAGATGTACGGGGGGGGGGGTTTTTGGTTCAACTGTCATGTAATTATGTATCATTCAATTTAGGCACATTACCGGCTTCGAAAATGAGTGATAATTTCTGCTTATGGGCGGTTAACTCTTCCCCCAGTTGGCTGAGGGGGGTAGCCGTCTCGTCGAGGGTATTTCTTGGCGACGAACCAACTTTTGGGAACGCCAAGGTCTGGTTTTAACAAATACGGTAATATGCCGGTTACAGCCTAATTTTTTGTTGGATGCAGCCCTACGAGGTTTGTGTGTGTGGCGAGATGATTTTATTTTCTCGCCCTATTTTTTTCCCATCTATCATAGCAAGTAGAATATTGTCAACTAGCCGACCGGCAGTAGTGACAATTAAGGACAGGTTATAGGTAAGCTTTTTTCTGCTCTATTGACAGTTTTAATAAATTTTGAGTTTGTGCTTCTGCGCGTTTATTTCTGTCGATCCTTTGGTGCCAGAAAAAATGGGCCAGGCTAGATTGACGGCGGATTTTGGGGGGGCTTGCCTCGCGAGCGCGCCTTTTGTGTGTGGGAGAGAAAGAACAGTCAGCAGAATCAACGCAGCTGTCCTTGGGGGTTTTTGACTGCTGACTGTTGGCTGATGCGGTGCAAAATGCCGAAAATCAAGCTCCCGACGATCAATTGTGCAGGATCCGATTCCTCGCGCGTCGAGGAGGATTTTTTGTTTGTGTAATCCTCTGTTCCTTTTGGTCCAGAGCAGCGATCTGAGCATGCGATCGCTAGCACCCGATCCTCTCCAGGCCTAGTTCTAGAACTACCACGTAGAATTTTTCGAGCAAGGCAAAAACCACCCAGGTAGGAGGTTGTGGCCACACAGACAAACAGAACAACAGGGCGACCCAAGCACGCGGTTGTGCACAGACAGGCGCTTGGCCTGGGCTCTCGTGGCTTAATGGGACGCCAAACACGCCGGGAGAAATTCGGTTGCCCATGCCATCTGATTGTTTGTGCTCAGTTGGGATGACTCGAAGGGGAACAAACAATCGAAGTTTTTTTTTTTTGTTCGTTCCTTGAATTTCAAAGACACCCTGCTCCACAGCCTGTGCTACTGTACCTGACGGTATCACCGTTGATCGACTTGGCACAGAGTTGGCAGCATGACCCCTGCCAGCCCGATCCTTTAGGCTTCCGCGAAATTAATGGGTACGACAACGGGGTAGCGGGCTGCGGGAGAGGGGGGAAGGCTTCTGGTATGAAACCTGTTTTGCAGTAAAATAAAAATATATTCCCCTGTTCTGTTAATTTCAATGAGGAACAGTTGAAAACAAGGAGGATACAGCATAGAATAGTAGGTTTGATTACCCGAGGAGGTATTCGAGCCCCCCTTGTGGTAATACGAGCGAGGGATATCGAAAGAAACCGAGTCACAAGAGGAAAAACAAACAAGCACGCACGCAAGCAAAGCACGGCTTCCAGGCAATCAAGACCAATTTAGGGAGGGGGAGCCTTGGTGTGTAGGTACTGTGTAGCATTGTAGTCACGAATTGCAAGGGTGGGATGGCATCCGAATCGATGGGCGGGCAGCTGAAGAGGAAGGGCTGCGCAAAAAGAATGTGATCGGTAGAGAAAAAAAGAATTAGAGCGCGCCTCGGTGTGCATTGCGCTGTTTGACTTATTCGAGGCGGCTTGACTAGTGCATCCCTATTTTTGTGTCTAGTGTAGATTCCCATGGTATCATGGCAGCATGGTTTTGGTGTATTTGCAAGTATAAAAATGGTGTTTCTTTGGTTCAGCCGCGCGCGTCTTGGATTCCTTGTCCGGGATACCAATAATTGTGCGACCATAATGTGTGATGGTAGTGACAATAACTGCTAATGGATATGCGGGAGGGGCGGAGACGCCATCGCGCGAGTAAGGCCAAGCCAAGTCAAGCATGGCTCCATGTTGTAGGCGGGAACCAAGAGAACGTCGTGCGTGTCTTTCTTTTTGGGGGGAGGGGGACAAGCGACTTGAGTTGCCCGGACCGCAAGCCGGTGGAAGTTGTTCGGTTTGGTCGTTTGGATTGGTTAGTTGTTTGTACGGTGCGAAATCGCCGCGAAAAACAAAATGTGACCATAGCAGAGAGACATGTAAGATGGGATCTGCAGCAATTTATTGGCCCGTTATTCCAAAACCTGCCCTCAAGCGTCAGCGTCAGCATCGCGAATTAGCAGCAGTGCGGGTAGCTATTTAGCACTAACTACTGTATGTCTAGAATCGATCAACAGGCACAGGGCTGACCTTCGGGCCTTTTTAAACACATCAATCACATCTCAGCCTATATATCAATTTCAATTACACAAATCTCAGCTGTGTATTAGATATCTGGCTAGTTCTATCAATGTGATATCTCGTCAGTAGCTGCAACATGTCAAAGTTTTGAGGCTTTGATTGGCCTCGCACGCGGTTCGTCACCGACCATACGGCGTAATGAGCGAACCTCAAGCCCCCAAGACTGTACTGTATTCTTGTCGACCTGGGACGAATCAGGGGGTTGCTTTAATTTTACTTTGGGAGGCCTAATTTCAGCCCACCCTTTCACTAATATCCTTAGGCCCGGTTTTTTTCTCACTCTGTGGGGGGTGAGCCCGACCAACTGGGAATTACCGTGAGAAAGCCTTTCACTCGCAGTCGAGGGGTCTTCCTCGTGCTCCATTAACCGCATCTGCCTGTGTTCTGACCGAAAAGAAACCCCTGGATCTCACTCAAGTGGGGAACCACAGACCCGGGAGCCCCACCCAGCCTAAAAGCGAAGTCCACCGCAGGCATAACCCCTACCGTTCACACCCCCCAGTACCCAAGTACCCATGAGGCGCAGCACATCCAACGCGGCTGGAACTGGAAACTGGAACTCCTTCCGCTTCCTTTTTTGCTGACACTTCCTGCCTGTCATCTGATCTTTCCCTCTTTCTTTCCTCTTTCTTTTTCAACCTTCTTTGGGACATCCAACTATCGTCATTCTCTATCCAACCAGTGCTATTCAGCCTGAGCCAGTCACTCCTTTTAATAGTCGCTCTCTTCCCGCACCTCGTGGTAAGTTCCGAGTCCCCTCGTTTCATCATCATACCTTTTCCTCATCTACATCATCACTTGGTGATACGACTTGACGAGTTCACTTCCGTCTTCTTTCATTCCTTACTGACTGTTCTTTTGTTAGAATAACTTTTTAATACCATATACCCATCTTCAAAAAAAACAACAAACAATATCAGCAACAATGCAGTACTCTCTTGCCGCCATCCTCGCCCTCGCTGGCTCCGTTATTGCCCAGACTCCTGGCTTCCACGCCTTGGTCAAGCCGGTCCGCGATGAGGTCATCCCCGCTGGCAAGCCTTACACTCTCGAGTGGCAGCCCGGTGGCCAGGACGGCCCCGTCAACTTTGTCCTGACCGGAGGCGAGACTCACGCTCTCCTGCAGGAGATTGGCACTGTTGCCAGTAAGTTACACCACATCTTCTCATAACATCCAAGATTTACGTGCTAACCCCGCAACAACAGCTGGCATCGACTCCAAGGTCGGCAGCTACATCTGGAACGTCGACGCCTCGCTCGGCGACAAGAAGGCGTACGGCCTCAAGATCGTCCTGGCTTCGGACCCCACCGTCTTCCAGTGGTCGAACCCCTTCACCATCAAGCCCGTCACCGACAAGCCCGTGACCAACAGCACCAGCTCTGCCGCCCCGTCTACCATCACCTCTGCCTCGAGCGCCGCCCCCACCGCTGCCGCGACCACTCTCGTCAAGACCAACAGCACCACCACCATCCCTAGCAACTCGTCGATGACTGCCACCAAGTCGGGCGCTCCCGGCTCTCCCACCACCCTCACCCAGACCGCCACCCAGGGCGTTCCCCAGGCCACCCGCACCACCACCCCTTCGTCTCCCCAGGCTACCGGTGCCGCCGCTGCCTTTGGCTTCAGCTCGGCTGCTCTGGTTGGTGGTGTCTTCATGGCTGTTCTTGGTCTGTAAATCAAATCATGAAAGGGAAAATTAATGTTTTTGTCATTTTTTGATTTGCATGGTCTTGGGAAATTTGGAGGTAACCTGTATACAGAAAAGATTTCGGGTCAGGTTCTTTATTTTCACATTCGCGAACGGTACAAATGGGATAGATAATATCGCGTCTATGGATCACACTTTTCACTTCTACTCCAATTGAGCCTATTTACTCTCAATCGATGCTAGTATTTACGTTCAATTGACCGTCAGTTTCACACAAAGTTTTCAAAAATGTGTCATGCAATTTCACCTTGTGACTTTAATTACATGCATGAACTCGTGTGTTGATCTCGTTTTCTTTCTTCTCCTTTCGTATCATGCTCACTACGACAGCCTCCTAACGGCAGGTCAAGCTTTTTTTTTTGCCTCATGAATCCCTCCCACTACCAAAAGCCCGGCGCCTACCAATCTTTTTGCAAGCTTTGATGGCTCTGTTGGTGGTGCTTCTTCCTTAATTGCTTCTTTGGTGCTTACTGGGGTTGGACACCAATTAGGCAAGTGCATACATATCTTTTGGTCGATCCCCCACAGAATTTCACTTGGCCCCCCCCCCTCAAAAAAAAACAGGCCAGCGTTGGTTGGGTAGTAGCCGTCAACTCTTTTCAGCTCTCGGCTTTTGCCGGTCCCTTGCGTCTGTCTGTTCGCTCGTGATCTTGGCGATCATCACCTGACCCTTTTCTTGTTGTTCTTGTTTACATTTTTTCCTCGTAGGTGTAGCGTTCACTTCAATGTCTCACATAAAAAGTCCGTGCCAGTCATTTTTGTCGTGTTTTTACGGCATCTCACTGGAGCGCAAGGGGCTGTCGCGCGGGCCTGGTATGTCGCGCCCTGGAATTTTTATAGACTGTTTCAACAGGGCATCCATTCGTCGCCCTGTGAGGCATCAGTGGCTTTTCTTTTTCCCATGTCAGTGACCTCTTGAGCATGGTGGCAATCAACGCAAGGGATGCTTTCTACCTTTAGGATCTGGGTGTCGGCGCGTGTTTTTTTCTCGCGGAGGTCCGGGCTGTTTTCCTCCTCGTGTTGCTCTTGTCGGATCAGTGGGATTGGAGTTTACATTCAGGGAGGAAACGAGGAGCGCCTATGATGATCATACGTTGCTTTTCATCATTGCCGTCTTGTTTAGCCTTGTTTGGATTTGATTCTTTTTTTTATCTCATTTTTTGTCCATGAGCCCTTGGCTCTCTATACTGTGCTGTACTTTCCCGTATGATCCCAACCACCTCGCCAACCACAAAAATTGTCCGGGTACTTCGATCCAAATCGTCGCAACGTTTGCTTTTTTTTCCTTCAAATTCTTGGGTTTCATCCGCCACGAGCCTAGACCACAAGACAAAAAGATCCGAAGGAGAAAAAAAACACCGCATATCTTGGCATCGTTCGTCATGTTTTGCTTATCAAACCGAGGTATATTGTCTACGTTGAAGTCTTAACGATACACTCTAATTCAGCTTTACTAGGTAGCTTGCCTAAAGGGGTCATCTACACAGCCCGAAAAAGGACATCGTTCGCCTGTTTTGAGCATGGGGTGGCTGCTCCTGCTGTGGTTTCGTGAACCGAGAAAGAACGACCCCAGACCTGGCTAGACCCCTTGGTCCGTGGGTGCATTTGTGGCAGCGCGCTTGTGCTGTGCGGCTGACTGCTGCTTGATTCCTTTTTCACGTCTCTCTCACATTAAGATCTTACCCGGTCTCTATAGTACCAAGCCTGGACGAGAAACCAAGCTAACGGTTAGCCAGGTACGGCTTTTACTTTTCTCTATGTGCCACCCATTGCTTTTGTCTCTTATACCTGTGTTTCGGTAATTTTCTCGTGTCAAGCCATAAAAAACTGCCGGAGCATTTCCATCTCGATGAGTGAATAGGCACGAATGGTATCACAGTCTTTCATCAAGCGCAGCCCACATGTGGTAGAGGCAACCAGCTATTGCTAAAAAAGCCTGCATGATGATGCCGCGACGCCAAACGGCGACGCGCCGCCGCGCCGGCGCGCTTCTGATTTCTCAGCTTTGGCTGTTGGGGTGGCTTGGGGCGTCCTTTTAGCGTTAATGGATGAGATTGCTTCGTTTTTGTTCATCATGATCATCATAGACAGTTGAAATCCGGGAGTTTTGCCGTCTCGAGGTAAGAAATACCCCCAACGGACTTGGCAACGGAAGAGCTTGTGGGCCAAAAGCCTAAAAAAGGGATCATCAACCAAAAGAAGATATGAGCGATTGTGAAATTTCGGAAAATACTTGTGATGACTTCACAGTGGTTCGATTGATCAAAAGTGGCTTTTTCAGTCTTGGCCAAGTCATGTTTGGTTTGGGATGACGTGAAAGGCGGCCGGCCATAAGTAGGTAACCTTGCTCATATCATGAGAAACGAAATGAGAAACGAAACGACAAAGTCTTCAGCAAATTAAAATGATCAAACGGTTGTTCTATGTTCAGGAAAACCCCCATTATCGTTTTTTCTGGTTCACTATGGACGCCCATCCGGGTCTACCTAAACCCGTCCTGTTGTTTTTGTTTTGAAAACCAAAGCCAGGGTATGTCTAACATTATAAGAGAAGAGAAGAAAAAAAATGAGACAAGAAAATACGCTCATAAACATAGCCAAGCAATACTGGCCACCAAGATAATGAAACAACTCAAAAATCCATCACCTTTTAAATTCCACTCAGTAACCACCAATCTGCCCCTTGGGCAGCGGCTTGATCCACGCCATGGCGATGTTGATGGCGATGTGCACGATGCCAATGATCCAGAATCCGGTAGCGTAGCCGGTGCCGCCGCCGACGAACCTAAACACGACGGCAAACACCACACCTCCCAGGTTTCCTCCGGCGCCCGTGATGCCCGAGACGAGGCCGTTGGCGTGCGGGTGGACGTGCGGGATCAGGGCAAAGTTGGCGCCGTTGCCGGCCTCGTGGAAGAAGGCCATGAAGATGACGAGCCCCAGCATGGTCGGCTGGTGGTGCGGGTTGAGCTGGCCGATGAGGATGAGCAGCGCGCCCGTCGCGATGCCGCAGACGTGAATCCAGCCCTTCTTGAGCCACAGGCCCCGGGGCCCGCTGCCGGCGGCGTTGTACAGCAGGTCGGAGACGACGCCGCCCAGGGGTCGCGTAATGAAGTTGAGGAAGCCAAAGATGGCGGCGTAGTTGCTGGCGCCCGTCTGGCCCAGCTCGGGGAAGTTCTTGAGGTAGTAGGACGACAGGATCGCGTTGATGGCCAGCTCGCCGCCAAAGGAGCAGAAGTAAGTCAAAACGTGCACGAGCGTCTGCGGGGATGCCATCACGCGGAGGGACTCGCCAAACGTCGGCTTGGCGATGGTGTCGGTGTTCTGGACCGCAGCGTCGTCGCTCTTGATCACTCGCCCAGCCTCTGCGTCCAACAGCTCTCCGACCTGCTCGTCCTTTTCCTTCCTTGTCTTCTCCTTCTCTTCCACAAAGCTGTTTCCTTCCGACGAGTTTGACGCGTTCGGGCCCTTGTCGGTGATGGATCCGGGAACATCGACGATCTTGTCTTGGTTTGTGGCGTCGGTGGTGCTGGCCTGGCCCACCATCTGCTGCGCGTGCATATGCCTCTCGCTCCACTTACCCGTGGGCGTGTCGGGACACAGAAGCAACAAGCTGACGCCAGTGACGATGATCATCACTAAGGGCACCACAAAGGTAAGCCTCCAGGCCTGGCCAGGGGTGTAGCCCATCCTGTGAACGAAGCTGTCAAAGACGGCAGGCATGATGAAGTAGGTGATGCCACCGCCGGCGTTACCAAAGCCACCAGTCAGGGCATTGGCGGTCCCGACGACGTTTTTGTCGAAAAATCCAGTCGACCAGACCTGGCAGGGAACGAAGGCGCCACCCAAAATGCCGATGAAGAAGCGGCTCACGTAGAGGCCCGTTGCGTTCTGGATGAGAGGAGCGAGGCCCAGAGGGATGGCACCAACCAGGAGGACGCCGCCGAAAACGACTCGGGAGCCCCAGAGATCACATAGCGGGCCTGCAACCATGCGGACGAAGAGGGTTGCGACCAGGGAGACAATGTTGGAGTTGGCGACCTCGGCAGCCGTGAGGTTGAGGTCTTTTCGTATCGTGACGGTCAACTATGAGAGAATGAGGCCCAGTGTTAGTGTCCAGCCGTTTGAGTGTCGTACATCCTATGTTGGGGTTCGAGTTCATCTCTCACTTACAAGAGGTGGAAATGTGTACCAGGCCCAGAAGGCTATCATGAAGCCAAACCATGAGAAGAAAAATACCCGACCATACATGTTGATTACATTGAGGGCAGGTATCGACCGGGCTTTCCTGGTGATCGGGTTGACCTCAGGAGCCCGGTATAGGTCCGAAAATTTGACGTTGATACCCATTGTGAAACAGAGTCGGCGTTGTACAGGTGAAGACGCGAACAACCTCTGGTATCAGACTGATGAGTCTGTATGGAGAAACTCTGTTTAGATGGAAATTGGAATGGGAACTAAATATACTCATGTCATGTCGATCTTTTCTCATGGGTGTCGGCCCTATGTTATACAATTAGTTCATGGATAGGTTGCTTATCGAGAATTTGCCCTAGTCGAAAGTCCCTTATGCTTCTATACCATATAGCTGCCCAAAAGACAACCTTATCATCAGCTCACTGGCCAATTCTCTACCCCAGCCGCGGCTACAGCCACCCCTTGCAGAATATGCAGAAAATGGCCGTTAACGGGACTCAAACCCCCATGTGAATCCCGCATTTGGACGACTTGCCATAGTGGAAACCGATAGAGTTTTGCCAGGCCGGACAGAGCCGAGCCAGGATGGATGCGTCTAGCGACCCCGGATCAGGCCGACTTGGTGCCACAAGAGTGGGATGAAAATTGGGTGGGCTGATAAGGAGGGCGCTTGGCTGGGGGCAATGCCGGTCCCAGAACGCCTCTACAGCGGTCGGATGGGGGCTTGGCCACTGATAACGACGATGGCAGGTTCCGCTCTGACTTGGTAGGTCAAAAATATGACAATCCAGGTGAGAATCAATCATCTCAGCATACGGACACTTTTGCGATTAGATAGCATCCCCATGGGGTAAACTCAGGATCATCAAGGAACCTGCCCCTCCCAAGATCGAGGAGGCGCTGTACAAGAAAAGATCCGGCAGAGGCAATTGGGTGTTGAAAGCGCAGCTGCTAACGGTTTCAGGAGTCTAGAATAGCAATTCACGGTGGTTGACCTGGCTAGGGTGTAAAATGCAGGCATATGTCTGTGTTTCCTGTCTATCAGCAAACCCCAAGAGCAACCATGGATTGCCACCGAACCCTTGGCTTAGCTCAACATGAAAGTAGGCTGATAGATATATTGATGCCATCTTGTAACAGCTGAGGTGATGCCACAACTGAGATGCCAAGCATCGGCATTTGGAGCCCAGATTTCATATGACGGCAACGACGCCAACCGAATCGGGAGATTGAGGGCCGTCATCAAGATCAGATTGGCCCTGATTGCTTGCGCTTGTTCTCGCCGCGGGCTTGTCTGCTACTGTTGCATGCGTCTCTGCTCGCTGCCATGTGAATGGCAGACGGTGCGGTTCTTATCTTTTCAGCTCAGCCTCACTTTAAAATGTGGCTGGTGAAAATGTGCTCGATGCAGGGCAATACAAGGATGACATTGGACGCAATGGGCCTTATCTTGTGGGAAGAGAGGCCAGCGTGAATCGGAGAGTAAGATGGTCCAAAGATAGAGAGTAGACCTGGGAGCGGGTGATGCAAGATACAGAAGGACCCACTATCCTTGCTATGTAGAGATAAGGCGGCGGAATACTTAAGGTGCCAATTCCCGCTGTCAGGATTTCCGTCAACTTTGGGTATTTCCGCGGAGCCTTTGGTGGCTGGTGTACTCGATAAGTACGAATCTGGGCCATTCTCTAGGTACAGCTTTCGATTCCAGAAGCTGGTGCGCGGAGGTCCCTTGCTTGGCTGCTGAAGAAGCGGCTGATTGAACCTGATTGACCTCGACTGATGGGTTGAGGGCGCGGGCGCAGTACAGGAAGTTCCTCGGAGGGAACAGAACCTTGAGAACGGTACTACGACAGGCACATGCTGATAAGCGGCTTGGCAAACAACCGATAAAGCCATTGGCGCCCGCCACGATCCCAGCAAGCATGCGATTAAGAACGTCGTTCGCGCTACGACATCTTCAGAGGCGTTTGTTGGATTATTTTACATGGAGGTTGTTGGTTGATTGAAGAAAAGCGAGCTTCTCGACGTTTCTTCTTTTATTTTTGACTTTTCTTGGAAACCCCCGCAGCGGTCGCCTTCAAGAACATTGGCTTTCTCATATGGAGAATAAGCTTTTCACGACATTTTCCATCCGCGTGACTGGTTAAGATTGCTTTCGCTTTTGCGATTTTCGTTTATACCTTGTGCTGTTCGGTCGGTCAAACTGTTCAGTCAAGGTCGTTGGACTGATGCAGATTACGGGCTGCTGAAGATTTCCAAATTGCGACAATAGAACAAAATCCCGATTTACTTCGTACCTATTGACAATACCATCACAAGTATCTACTTCGTAATTAGTAGGTAAGAACTTAGGATGTCCCGGTTTGTTTACACTGCGACTTCTGGGGCAAGGATACGAGAAAGCGAAGGCTTTACCGGTAGAACACGTCAAATACGATACCGATTGCTTTGATCACTTGATCGAAACCAACGCATTGGAGGCATAATTAATGCCGCTCGTCACTTGATTCAATCGTATTTTGTTTGACTATTCTACCTAGCTTTGCAGACTTCTGGCCTTCAAATCTTGCCCCTATTTTCAGCTGAAAGCGAAAGCAACTCTTGATCAAATATCACCCTCATGCTTTGACCTCTGCCTTCCCTTTGCTCCACGTTAGAATGCTTTTTAGTGGTTTGCGAAAGTGGAGGTGGGGCTCAATTGATCAACACTAAGAACACTTCAATTGTACGGCCCCACCATCCATCTAATATTGACGGTTCCGGACCAGTTGACAAACGCCAAGCACTCGGACCCTTGTCATCAAAGGTCACCCTAGTCGCGTCGGGGAAGGTGATGGAGAAGTGAACTTGTGAATAGCACGCGATTCTTTATTTGGGCGGGACAAGGACAAAAAAAAAAAAAGAAAACAATGCCAACACACCGCCAAAACTATATCCCGACCCCTTTCGTCTCGAGTAACCACGCAAACTGCTTGCCATGATTGCAAAATTACCATTTGCATACATGTAATCCCTTCAAGTCCTGCATTCCGAACAATGCCTACTTCACGATGATCGCATCGTGTCCTTGACTGCTACCCATCAGTATCCACTCCGTCTAGCATCGCCCGAGATCGACAGTTATTCTCCGGGTCACTACACCACAGGATATTGACAACGCCAATAGCGACGGTGACGACAACGCCATAAGTCATGGAAAACGGCAACAACCGACCGGTCCCCAACGGCCGATCAAGCCTACCTACCTTTGTAGGCGGCAAGTCACTCTCGGCCAAGAAGCATCTCGACATCCGACGGCAATCATCCTTTGAGCGACAATATGACGACAACAGTCAATCCAACGGCGCTGCTCGCCGCCGCTCGGCTCTTCCGACCCCGAGTCCTGGACCGTACTCATCCTCTACCAACAACCACAACCCCTCATCATCGTTCCGACGCTCGCAACTCCCACGCTCCGGATCTTCGGCGCAGCAAGAGAGACCCGACCACGCCAACGTCATGAGCAATGGGCAGTACATGTCGCTGCATGAGGCTATGCGTCGTAGTCCCTTGGACCACAGCGAGAGCGAGGAGTCGTCCGCTCGGGGCTCGCCTAGTCCGGCGCCCCGTGAACATCTTGATGGAATCCGCTCGAGGGAGTTTAAGGGACACTTCAGCAAGATTCCATTGAATCTTAACCGCAGGCCAAGCTCCAGGCAGTCTACCGGCAGCGGCGGTGCCATACGCGATGACGAATCTCAGGTGTCGGGTGAGAGCAGCCCCGATGGACGACCTCCGTCTAGGCTGCGTCAGCCCACGCAGTACAACACGGACAGGGATCGGATAAGTCTCGGTGGCGGAGGCGGTTTGTTTTCCAAGACCAGGGATAGCGATGCGGCAAAGCCTGCAGGCACGACAGGTAGGGAGCTGTCGCGCAAGGCGAGCACCAACAGTCTGGATGGCAGGAGGTTTGGAAGCTGGGGAGTCAAGGGCCAGCTGGACCCGAACTTCAAGAGGAGGTTGATGTCTCCCGAACCAACAGACACTCCAGTCCACGATTCCAATGTGCCAATTCCCTCGACAGAAACGGCACCGATCAACCGTTCCCCGGAGAAGAGCTTTGCTTGGGGCGCAGAGGCAGATTTCACGGCCGGTGATCTGCAAGTCTCCGACAGCCCTCCTGTCAAAGTTATACCAGACACACGACTTGGTCTCCAGAATCTGAAGTCATTCCAGCCAATGGTTAGAAGCAATACAAGGATCGACGAGATCAGAAGGCGGGAGAACGAGGCGATGCTGGAGAATTATGAGCATGACGAGCCGGAATCTACCCAGGAGGATCCAGAGATCAGGACTAGGGAAGCGGAACCTATCGCCGCGAAACCTCTGATCCACAGAACGAACCACAAACTTGAGGAACTTCGCATCAAAGAAATGGCGTCGTTATCAAAGAAGAGCTTGGCGAAGGAAAGGCTCGACGACATCAGGAGGCGCAACTCAGCCTCACGCTCACTTTCGCCTGAGGCGTATGCCAAGTTGAACTTTGACGTCAATGAGAAGGTTCCAGAGCAGCCCAAGGACGTGGAGGCGATGCGAGACGACGAAGGCGAGGCTATCCCAGATACGCCGGTTATTGTTTATCGAAGTGATCGTCGCAAGAGCATAGGTCATGGAAAGGCTACGGATGCCGATATCCAGGAGCCAGAAAATGACATTTTTCAACCAAAACCAACATCACACTACCGGAAAGACTCTCATGACCTTCTTAAAAGGTTGGCTCGTGCAGCCAGCTCCAGCCCCTCACAGGAGAAACAAGCCGAACTACTGGATGATAACAAACAGGGGCAGAACAAAGGCAAGGAGCCCCACAGAAACATCGACAAACAACAAGAAAACGCGGCCCCTACCTCAACTACAAATCATAAAACCTCTTCGGATACCCAAAAGGAAACCGGGGATCTGGCACGACGGTCTGGGCCCGCATTCAACGAAGATAAGGACTCTGCCGAGATGGACTCACCAACCAAGCCAGGATCAGGCGCATCATCCAAACGGTCCAGTGCCACATTTGACCCAACGGAGCGCATTACCTCGGAGAAGAACCTGTTCGAACCTAGAGAGGACGGCCAGTCTGAACGAGCCGCATCAGCCGCTCCGTCAGAGCCCGATACGTTCAACGACGTCGAGGAAACGCCCCGAGCGAAGCGGCCAGACCCTCAATTGATGCCGACGCCCAAGCCACCGGGAGGTTACGTCGAAACGCCAGCCACTGTCAAAGTGCAAGACTTTGGGGTCAGGAATTGGTCTAAGGGACCGGTTGTTCAAGGCGCCTCAGTGTTCAAGAGGCCGCGGTCGTTGATAGAGGTCAAGGCCAGGAGCGATGGCGATAAAGAGCCTATCGGACGCTCAAGCTCCATCTCTGAGGGCAGCAGCGGCAACCGCAGCAGACGGCGCTCAAAGTCACTGCCCCGCGCGCTCTCGCCGCTGAAAAACTCGGTCAAGCTTCCCAGTGCGAGTGAAGATCTCGAACAGATCAAGAAGAAGTGGCGGACGGACGACGATACGATGGAGATAGACTTCGACACTATCGAAGACTTGGATGAGCTGATGAAAGACCTAAGGGATACGAAGGATGCTGCAGTTGTGGAGGAGAAAGAAGTAGAGGAAAAACAGGAGAAGGATAAACGCCCGGCTGTAACGCAGAAGGTCAAGACCGAAGAGAAGGAAGAACTTGATATCCTTGGCAGGGGCGTCCACCGGGCCCTACGGGAGGTGCAAGACTCCAGAAAGGGAATCGAGCGGCTAATCAAGGCGGCCGAAGCCAACCCGGGAGACGCGACCGCCCAGCAAGCCATCCTGGACCGACTGAAAGCCCTCGAGCAGTCGCAAAGCAAGTCAGGTTCGTCACCGAAATCATTGACAAATTCGGGCAAGGGAGGCGATCCTGTCGTCGAAGGCGTCAAGGCCACATCACGATACATAACATCCTGGTTCTGGCACAGCGGCGGCCCTTCGTGGCTCGGCAGCCTCCTCATTCTCGTCCTCGCATGGGCCTGCCTGGAAACGGCGACGTGCAGCGCCTACTGCCGGCCTACGTCGTGCTCTCCGGGCCAGGACTGCTCGTGGACGCCGTCCGACCCGTTCCCGGGCTACGCGCTGCCCGTTAAGGTGGACCAGTGGACGACGGGCGGCCGCGGCCGGGTCCTCTTTGAGCGCCTCACCGAGGAGATTGGCGACCTGGTGGACGACGCCAAGGACATGCTCATGGACCTGGCCTTTGGCGGCGAGCCCGGCAGCAGCGGCATCCGCAAAAAGGATGAGCGTTTCATGACGTGGGAGGAGCGGCGGCGGTACCGTAGGAGGCTGGCGCGGCGCGGGCTCATCAAGAAGTGGTCGCCGCCGCCCGAGTACGCGGACCGCTTCGCGGCTTGGGGCGCCGCCAGGAAGCAGCGCGAGTACGCCGCCAGCATGCGGGAGATGGGGTATGATAGGGGCGATGGCCTGGGAGGAGAGAGCATGGATGATGACGAGAGGGTGTCTTAGTAATGGGGGGCGTAATGGGTAAACACAAGCGAAGGAGGTGCCCTGATTTAATATGATGCAGTCGAGTCTGCTGCTGTTGTCATCTGAAGGCTGGTGGACTGAGGGTCTTCTTTTTCTAATTTCTTATTATTATTATTCTTTGTCACTGCTTGTGTTAATATCTCTTTTGTTTGCCTACGTTTTCATATACCCACGCCTACCCTGGATGATTGTGGCTTACTGCCCCTAATGAAATCAGACTTTCATTTGTAAAAAAAGGAGCATGACACTTGGGTTTTATATTTGTCGCAGGCTTAGCGAAGACCTTCGACCGGTGGCTAGGGTGAATTTGTGAATCTCTAAAAAGATTTGTTTACCAATCACTTGCTAACATCCGCATGCTCAAGCCTTCCTATATTGACACACGCCTGCATCAGGCTCGTGAAATACTTGCTTGGCATATTCCCAAGATGTCATTACTTTACAAAGAAAATGGTTCCCAGCCCCAGTCGTCCTGTAACCCGTCAAGAGCCTATGAATTAATCGTGCTTCGTTAATCGTTGAGTTCCCCCATGAAAAATTGGTGTCTGGCAGTCTCGGCAACAGCAAATCCTTCCCCCATCCATTCATTTGCTTTTTCTTCTAAGTTGCACCCGCTGCAGCCCGGTGATGACACTTTCTTAGAATACCATATGTACCCAGGCTAACCCATTTGAACTCGAATCACATCCTCAGACAGCCTGCTTCTTATCCAGATGCTGATCATGAAGGCGCTGTTGGCAGCTCGTCACCGGTGATTTCGACCCGCTTCCACCGACGAGGCCATCGCCGTCGGCATCCCAGGGAAGTCCACCCGCCACTGGTACCGGATGTTTGGCAGGCGAAGCCGACGACTCCAACAGCGCTGCAGCCACGACACGCGTAACCCCAACGCCATTCCCAGCCTCGACCATCACCTCATGCCCACCACCCTTCCCCTCCGCCTCCTCCGCCTTCCTCTTCATCTTGGCCTTCATGTTCTCAGCACATTTCGCCCGGTTCATGGCCCACGCGACCTCCGCCACGGCGGCCCAATTCTCCCGCAACCAAGAGGCGGCCTCGTCCATGCGCCAGGTGCCGTCGGGGTTGCGCAGCGGCGACGAGGGCACGATCCCGCCGTACGACGCATCTCCCTCCACGACGATCTTCTTGAGGGCCGCCAGCACCACGCCCCTCGAGCTGCCGTGCACGGGGTCGTAGCCCGGGTGCGCCGCGACCGCCTCCTCCGACACCACCGCCTTGATCAGCTCCGACCGCACCGCGAGCTCCTGCCGCTCCGCCGTCCAGGCCGCCAGCTGGGACGCGTAGAGCGCGCGCGAGGCCGGGAAGAAGCGGAAGCACTCTTCGCGGACGTGGTCGCGCAGCGCGTCTTTGGAAAATGAGGCGAGGTCGGCTGGCGGAGCGTGCTGGCCCTGGGAGCGCAGGCGCGGGATGAAGTCGTCGACCCAGGTGCGGTAGGCAGGGCGGGTCTTGATGCGGCGGCGGTCGTTGGCCGTCTGCGTCCTGGTGGGCGAGAGCGGGTCGGGTGTGGTGTCGGCATTGTCCGATGCCGCCTGTGGCCAGATCCAGAAGAAGCGGCATTGGGAAGCGTAGGCAAACATGTCATCGACAGAGCCGAAGGGCTTCTCCCACTGTCCGTCGGCGTGGGGCAGGCCCAGGAAGTCGCAGACTTGACCCGGGTCGTCCGAGAGAAAGACCATGGCGCGCTTCTTGTTGATGGGCTCGATCTCTGGCGTGATTAGATACAGGGCCGTCTCGTCGGCTTTGAGGCCGAGCGGCCGGATTATGGTGCCCAGGAGCTGCCACATGTCGCCGTGGGCGTGCTTGAAGGCGGCCCAGAGGAGCTGCTTGACGGTTTTGCAGATTCGAATGTCGACTTGGACGTAGTCGTCGGTTTCTTGGTCATCATCGGCTAGCTTTTCTTCAACCTTTGTGATGTCCGCATCTGGCACTGCCAGGTTGTTTTTGCCAATGTGCGTTGGAGTGCCATCGTCCAGCTTTACTTGCTGATCATTGGCTGAATTTCTGTCCACCAAACTGCCCTTCAGTCCGGCGTACTTCTGTGGCCAAGGCAAGGCAAAGTTGGCAGTGGTGTCCTTGCCGTTGTACTTGAGCCTTACAGCCCCCAGTGCATGCTCAATCTTTGTCCAAATCACCGGTGGTCCAGCAGTCTTTGGCTTCTTTTCTTCCTCCGGCTCGCTTATGTTTGAAGACCCATCGACATCTGCATCAATCGGCTCGGCAACAAGAAAGTCAACGTCTCCAAAGCTGTCCTTGGCGGGTGCCTCGACAGGTGCCGTCACTGTCCGAAACAAACCGGAAAGTGCAGTGTGGCAATGCGTGACCATGTGCCGGTACACCTCGGGTGGCATGCGCGGCGTTCTTAGGAGGTAAGGTGATCCTGTAAAGGCTGAGCCACCCATGCTGATGGCGGAAGGTTGACACCTCGCGCTCGGTTTGCTTGTTGTGGTTGTGACCAAAAGAGCACCAGCTGAGTGAGAGCTGACGAGGACGGTAAGTGAGATTAAAGATGAGATTAGTCGAAATGAGAACAAATGGATACTTGGGCGAGCTGAGACGAGCAGATTGACTCCATCGGCTGGTTGTATGTGATATTTTGACCCAAGAAACCAATAAAAGTTCGCTTGCAAATGATGCCGTTTGTTTCCAAGTCCTTGTTGTAGCTCTTGTTCTAAGTCTATTTTTACTTGATGGCGTTGAAAGCCAGGTTCTTTGAGCGATTGAAGGATAACAACAAAACAAAAGAAGGCGTCAAAAAGAGCAGCGTGCCTGGTTCAATATTATCCCACGAGGAAGCTGGCTGGTTGGTGTTATTACTGAGGGCCCCAAAGGAAGCCTTGTCGGAATCGTAGGGTTCGGGGTGGTAAGTGATGTGAGCGAGAAAAGTATAGCGATTGTCGCAGCGCTGTCAACACTGTAGCCGTTTAGCGAGTCTTGGCAAGGATAGTCCAAAAAATGGCTTGGAATGTCCACTCGGTAATTGCTGGTCCGAACAAGAGGGCGGAAATAACAAAGAGAGTGCAAAATATTTATCGACAAATCACCACAAAAAAACCCCCCCAAAACTAGGACATGTGCTTGGCATCAACACATGTCGTTGACTTAAGAAACTTGGACAGGATCTGTGGAACAAGGATGGTTTTGAAGGGTCGAACCTGAGTCACAGCAACACTTGATGATTTCGAGTCCTTAGTCATCACACAGACAAAAGCTGTTGCCGGATTGACTGGATTTCATTTCAACCTCGTTTTTAGCTATGGTCAATCACCTTCAACCTTTCCTCGACGTATCCTTTTCTCCCGCATCAAAAGCCATCCACTACTGCTATATGTTCTGTCAAAATAAAATCCATTTCCACAAAGCTCAGATGATGATCCATCTTCCACTAGGATTTGAATCCTAAAGCAACATCATCCAGAACCAAACCCCGGGTCACTGTATCTGACAGGTTGCACTGCAAATGCACTGCCACGCTAGATCCAACGACCATCAGGGATTCCCACCCAGCCAACTGATAAAATTACAGCTCACGACGGCATTGCACCAGACCTTTATGTTACCTCGTTTGACCTTTCTGGTTATGATTTCTCAATTCCATCTTGTGTCATAACATCTAACATCTCAACTACCCTTTTACCTTGATATCTCATGCATCATGGCTCCCGAGAACTTCCTCCGCCCACTTGGCAAGTAGTATGTAGACAAGATGAAAACTAGAATAGTATACCTATTTCTAGGGATACCTAGTTCTAGGACCGAAATATCTCGCACGTTATGCTAAGCAACACACCTCCACGCCTAGCGAGACAATGTCATCGAGCCGTCACAGCCTAGGTTTCTACCGCCGCGTGATCAACACGTGCAGATACGAGCAGGCGCCGTCGGACAATGACACCCAGCCCCTACAGCAAGTCATCGAGGCGGCTCTGGCCCGCGTGGTCCTGGAGCTGCCGGGTCTGCGCATCGCCATCGCAGATGAGTCGTCCCCGAACCCTAGCTTCGTCGCTGTCCCGTCCATCGACATCAGGAGTCACCATCTCGAGTTCGTCTCGTTGGATCACCGCGATCATGACCAAGAGTGCAGCGACGACCCCGCCCTGATGCAGTTCCTCCAGGGGGAACACAGCAAGCTGTGGCCCAACGTCTCGTCTCAACCGCCGTGGAAGCTCACCGTCGTCCAGCGCGCGGGATCGCCGCTCGTGGACTTGGTGTATGCCGCGCACCACGGCATAACCGACGGTGGGGGCACCGCCCGCTTCCACGCCTTCCTCCTTCGCTCCCTGTCCGCCTCCTCACAGCTTCCATTCCCACAGGAGCTGTCGGCCGAGAGCGGCGTTCTGGACTGCTCCGTTCACCGGCCCAATCTAGGTCCAGAAATGAGCCAGCTCGTCAAGCTCGACGTGTCATGGCTGTACCTGGCCAAAGAGGTCGTCAAAGACATGGCTCCGGCGTGGCTGTCGGGAACAGTTGCCCCCTGGGCAGGCGCGCCTCCGAACCCCGAGCCTTACCAAACCCACCTGCGCCTCGTAACCGTCGCGCCCGAGTTGGCAACAATGCTGAAGTCAGCCTGCAGGGCGCGCCAGACGACGCTGACGCCGCTGCTGCACGCCCTTGTCCTTGTGAGCCTGTGCCGCGTCCTACCTGACGAGGACAAGACCATCCCGGGCCTCAGCTTCGCAGCTGACACGCCCATCAGCCTGCGCCCGTACATGACCAGGCCCCTGCCCACAGGGTTTAATGAACCGTCCCTGTCGGTGCCCATGGTGACTACGCACCGGCACTTGTTCTCCGGCCCGACCGTCTCCAGAGCCCTCGCCAGCTCAAACGACGACGACGAGCTGGTCTGGTCCGTCGCCGCCCAGATCAAATCAACCCTCGCGCAAAGGCAGTCCACGCTGCCGAGAGACGACGTTGCCGGCCTGCTACCTTATTCGGGCGACTGGCGCACGCGATGGCTCGCCGCAGCAGCGAGGCCGCGGTCAGGCACCTGGGAGATCTCCAATCTGGGCGCCGTGCCCGAGCCCATCGGGTCGACGGCGGGGATGGATTTCGCGCAGCAGCCGTCGTGGCGCATCACGCGAACCATCTTCTCGCAGGGCACCGACGTCTGCGGCGACGCCTTTGGGCTCAGCGTGGCGGGCTCCCGGGACAGTGGAACCATCTGCATCTCGATCAATTGGCAGCAAGGCATCCTAGATGTCGAAATGATGGACCGGTTTACTCGCGAGTTCAGGGCGCTGCTGGAACGGACGGGACGCGCCGCCGCAAGAGACGCGTAGAAGAGGCAACGGTAAAGCCGCTGAGAAATGTGGTGTTCCTTACCTTGGGTTGGTCCCAATGCCACCTAACGAGCTTACCAACCTCCTCAGTACCGTGTCGTGGAACTTGTAGTCTATTTCAAGACCTTTGTATTCCTCGGGGCCAAGATATTAATCCTAATCTCTTTATACCTTGGATCAGTTCAAAGCGCAAAGCAGCTGCCACCATCGACACTGTAAGAAGCAACATCAAGCATGTTATGTTGTAGACATCCATAATACTCACGCAAAGCTCAAAATCTGCCTTGATCTCGTCAGTCCTGCGCACCACCATCAAAAGCTCACAGTCAGGTTAACATGCCGCCGGCGCTGACCTAGGATCCAAACCCGGCCCTCTTGCGGCCATTAGTAATAACCTCGAGTCCCAACCTGCCTAGTGGCAGTCTCGGCACGGAAACGAAGCCTCATTACCGGCAACGCGTCCCATAACCCGATCAAAGGCCACCGGCTACCTCACATGCAAAGATTATTTCCGAGGGGATTGGTTTCCAAAAGGAGCCGGTCAAGCCGCAGAATCGTTCGACAAAACACATCGCGGGTCCGCTAACCTAGCCAAGGTCGACGGAGATAACAGAGCACTAGCAGACTCACCCCCCAAAAAGTACGCGTTGCCACTCGGCATCACCGGTTGGTTATTTTTTTGCAGCAACGAGACGGGGGAATGAACAGAAACAGAACAGGGAGGAAAGAAGATAGTTCGGAATTGGGAGTATCAAAAACGATCAAGGCTGACTTGGCAAAAGCTCGTCGAAACGAACGAGTCGACCGTCCGAGCAAAACGGGCAAGTCGGAAACAATGTTCAAGGTGAATCTCGCCTCTTTTGTGAAGAAAACGGGCCTTTTGCCTTTTTGTCGGAGCCGAGGAGCCATTATAAATCGGGTCCGTATTCTCGGTGAGCAATCCACAACTAGAAAGCCCCGTCATCCGTCCATTTGCGCATGGCCGTGCTAACCGGGACTCTTGTCTGGAAAGAGGCACACCCGCCAAGACATGTCATTTAGGTATCTTCCATCTCATCCATCGTCTCCTCTTTCAGCCTTCGACAAGACAATGTAATCATTACAGTACATGCAGCAAGGGCATGCATTGGGGAAGGACGCGCGGCCTTTCAACCTTGGAAAATTCTCTCTGCAAACCAGCACCCTTGGCAGGTTCGACGAGAAAGATGTGATCGACGCCCATAGGCAACCGTTCTTGGCACTGGAAGTGGCGGGCTTGCCCACTCGTTCATTTTACGACCAGCGAATTATCGAGATCCAATGGGAAAATAGGATGAGCTTGATGCTTGGCATTTCTCCATATCAAGCCTTGCAAGCGCATCTACAGTATGGAGTGTTGCGTGCAACTAGGGAAGAGCAAGTAGGCGCAGTGGCGAGTAATGGGGATCTTGGAGCTCCTCATTGGGTGACTCAGGGCAACTTTCCATGTGGCTTTGGTCGTGGGAGGGAGACTGACACTTTCCCTCGGGGAATGGAAACGAAAAGTTGGGGTTGACGGGTTCCTGAATACCGAGTGGCAAAACAAAATTCGTCGTATTCAAACCACTTGATGCGAACAGCTATCAGGCTTGCAGGGTGCATGTTGTGCAACCGTTGTCAGGTCCAGAAGGGCCTGCGTATGAAATGACACAGTCGATTTTACGTGTTGCCACACTGATGTTCGGGCTCTGAAAAGCCACATCTGAGTTTTTTTTAGTGGAGTTTTGAAAGTCGGCAAGCGCGACAGGTGAAAGCCACGCAGATGAGATGCATCTGTGGCTAGTTGGCACATTTAACGCAATATGGAAGTTGATCGCCATGGTGCCCGACGATATGGAGGTGGCGATGTGGCTGGCGTAACCGTAAGCCCAAATAATTTCGGGGGAGCATGAGATTGTTGCAAAGTTCAAATGGGTGCTAGGTTCACACCTCTGGCCCAGTTCAAATTTATCAGGAAGGTTAGGTTAAATTTTTGGGGAGGGGGTTTCTGCGAACGCGCTAAGCCCCAAGGTCAGGGCTGCGGGCAAAAACTGTTCGATGACAGCAATGCCATTGGCATTGGAGACTGACCAGAAATACCCTACAGTATTTTACCCCAGTTTAGAACAGCATGAACAGGCCGAGATCTGGAGTAACCTTCAGGGTCAATGCCGCACGTCGTAGGGCTTTATGAATCATTAGCTTGAATACCTGACTTCCTTAGTACATGCCTAGGTATGTAAGTGCATGCTACCTACCTCTAGGTCCCTTGGGGGCGAAAACCCGGTGTGAATATTGACATTTACCTACCTAGCAGTGGCTGGCTCAGCGGCAGTGTTCTCCTTGCGCCGTTGCTTTTGACAAAACTTCCGCTGTACAATCGGGTCTTTAAAGCCAGACTTGGCAGCCTAGAGGAAGCGATAATTGCAAGCGATGTCGCCGGAACAAAACGTCCGGAGGATATCCATCAGTGACGCAATGATGCACTAGATCAGGACCCTGCAGGGGCCCCTTCACATGGATGGATGGGTCCCTTGGTCTTTGCTCAAACGGACGGGAGTCTAGAAAATCAAAAACCTCGAGGCTAACAGGGGAAGGCATTAGTGGGGCCGCCGAGAATGGCAAGTGCCCAGACAAGTTCATGGTAAATAGACCCTCTCCATTCACGCACAAATGTCATTATTATAGCGCATCAGTCCTTGTACAGTAGGTATCATCTGCAACAGAAAATACAGATTGGACCGTTTGAGCCCGTCGTCGCGTATGCACGTACCACTTCGCATTTCAAAGGCTTGGGACGGGATCGATAGCTTCTTTGATTTAATCAGTTACCAACCCTAAACGTGGTAGGTACTTTACCGGTATAGTCCTACTCAAGTGTTTCGCCATACACCCGTCATATTGACTCGTCCTTTTTTGGACCCCAACGGACTCGGAGGTATATCTGTTTTGTGTACTGTAGCATTAGGTGGGAGCTCGCTTGGGATTACGTGGGCGCAACCGTAATGGGGACGAAGATTGCATCTGGAAAGAGACTTGCTTGCTTGCAGTCAGTCCAAAGTCCTGACTAAGGTAACGTAAGATACTGCCAACCTACCTACTAGGCAGGTACCGAGGTACAAGGAATTCAAGACGGCCAATGTACCTTACCCTTTCGGAAAGGAGGTGGGGTTTTTGTGGCAACGCAATCGAGACAAGCAGCGGCTGAATGGGACCCCTGTGGGGCTTGGGTACAGAGCTCCAAGGTCCCCTGAAAAAACTGTCGAGCGATGACGATATTGAGGAAGTTTATAAATTGCAGTGGAAGCTTACCACCTCCAGCCGCGACGTCTCCCCACAGCGCGCCTGACTTTCAGTGGCCAAGCTTGGTGCGGGTAAGTGTTTAAGATGCAGCAGGTTCCTGGCGGCTGGCCCTACCGGAATGGGCGCCCGTCCAAGGATTCCATGATCGGGGATTGATTCAGGGTCCTGACGCAATTTCCAAGGCGGGCACGAGGTCCTCGTCAGGTAATCCTGTTGTTTAGCCAAGGCAAAAGCAGTATAACCGTTGAAATTTCTGCTAGCAAAAATGGGGGTAAACGGCGGTATCTCCATGAAAATTAAAGACTGCAAATCTCTCAAGGCAAAGCCCAAATCAGAATTGCCGAGGACCCATCGATTGACAGCAACGCGTCTCGGTGCATTGAAACGCTTGTAAGCTTGAGCGTTGGTAAATTTAAACAATATGATCCGTGTTGATACCGAGGTATTGTAAGGAGCTCTCAATGAATATGATTGTAAAAAAAAATCCTTGAAAACAATCATCATTACGTAGTGAGTCTTGGGCCTTACCAGGGTGTCGGAACAACCCTTGCCTTGGAACCCTTTTTCTTTATAAGGTAGGTCTATCCTTACAATGACGACAACTTGTCGCACAGTATCGATCCCGAGCTTTTTTTACTGTAAAACAGTACGTCTGTCAAAAGCAATTGTGTCCAAGGCTGAATATGTTCTGGTCCAGCAACAGTACTGATCGAAACGGCGCATACAGTGCCACAGTCAAAATCGACAGACTGATCTAATTGACGCGTGCCGCGCGTGCATGGTGTTTTCTGCCGCAGTTTACCCCACTAACCAAATATGTTTCTTTCGGTACGTACCTAAAGTCGACACCTCAAAACAGACCCTTCAACAAGGTCTGTTGGGTTACAGAAGTTACGTAGCAAGAGCAAGGCAGTAATGCTCGACCCATTTTCTTGCCTTTTTTTGTCTTTTTGTATTACTCTGCAAAACTTAGCTTTGACGGCTGGGTAGCTAAAACAGTACCCGTCAAGCCACATTAGCTACCGGCAATTAACAAGTGCCACCATGGCCTGACATTGACCATTTTGGCGACTCCCCCGTGGGCCTTGCTACCCGAATGACCAGAAGCTACTGGTTGACCAAGCTAACCAAGCGACCCAAGCAAGCCAAGGTGTACCTACCTTTTTTTTTCTTCTTTTTTTTCCCGACCCGCGGAGAATACTAGCATATCCGCCGGTCTGCGGGCCATTCCATACCCTTCATTTATCCATTCATTCATTGATTCATCAATTGATTCTCTAATTACCTGGAATTTCTGGAGCAGGATGTCCAATTCCAGTATGGGCCAAATTAACGGCGCCCCCCAGTTAACGATCAAAAATGTGGCAACTCGATTATCTGGGTCCTCACTTGAGAACTGCACGAAATGAGTTCAACATGGTACTTTCTTCCCTTCGAGTCAAGCACATGGGCTTCTTCAAATACCGACCTACCTTATCCATGCCATTACATGCGAAAAGATTTACAATGTGAGGGAATACCTGGACAACTGGACTTTCTTAAGGTCCTGGGTACCACTTATTAACGTATCTCTCCTCTCTTGGTCGTCTGATAAAGTGGACAGGCGTCTCACCCGCCAGTTCCTTGGGCTCACAAAGGCCCCCCTCTCAACTACCAATCCACACGTCTTACTACCCGACCCCCCTGCCTTGCTTTGACCGACCCTACCTACTTGTGCGGATAGGCCCACCCCTAGGCCTTCCGCTGGAATGGGCCACGGCTCCCAGCTGCATGTTCCGGTCTTTGATATTTCCAGCCTTCACTGACCGTCGCGATGTGATCAGGGTTAGTCCTGCCCAGCAGGGCTACCTAACCCAGATACAAGTCAGTATCTCGCCGCCAGTGAAAGAACATTGACCCTCAAATCTGGGGCTAAGGCTGGATCCTTAACGCCGACAGACAAGGCACCAGAGAAGTTCCCGGTTCTCTGCGTTCAACGGGTATGCGGCAAATTTAACCCTTGATGTCGTGGTAAAGGTACCTTTTTTTTCTTGCTTTTTCTTCCCCTGGTATTCCTGGTTTGGTTCTTTTATTTTTTGTTTACCAATTTTGATTATTTTATTATTATTATTTCCTTTTGCAGTAAATCTGCCAGGAACACACTAGCGTGTTCGGCTGGCTGTTCAATTCTTCAGTAGCTCACCAAGCTACCAATAGCCAAGAGATCAGGCCTGTCTAAAAAAAAGGGTACCTTAGCTGGCGTACCTGCTACATACCCCATTTGCATTTGCCATCCTCCCTTGTCGAACTTACCTACCTGTTAATCCTACCCTTACCCTGACTGAGCTTTTGCCTCCTTGCTTCTTAACCAACGTTTTGATACACATTGAGGATGAAAAAGCAAGCCCATGGTCTGTCTCATCCAGGACCCTGTCAACCACAGCATTATCTCCCTGCAGCTGCACATGAACCTGCACCTCCTCACCCCCGATGTTCCACACCAAGCAAACGTGTATTACATTACATGAAATATAATCGCCTTACCCGCCAGCTGTTCTTGCTGCACTGACCCAGCTTGCTCCTTGACGCATTCCCTCTCATCTTCAAGGGGTTTCCACTTTTCGATTGTAGTTTCTACATCACAACAGGAAAAAGATTATCGTAATCCTTGATTCGGCATTGGAGTTATATTACGGTAGTCTCTTGGTACCGCCATGTTCCGGTGCCACTCTATGTCTGCGTCCTGATATTGTTCCCTTGCACCTTCACACCCACCCGCCCCTAGCCTCGGATTTTCCTATCCTGTCTATACACACTCCCCTCCTTGTTAGGTCGACGAAAAATCTCTCCATCATAATTACTTGCCTTTCTTTTTTCTCTCTTTCGACATCCCTGTCTCATTTGCTCCTCGTCGAACGTTTTACACGGACGAATACTTACACCGTCACCAAGCTCCCCTGCCACTTGTTGCCACAGTTGAACCTCAAAACTTTAAGGGGAGGATCCTACCTAGAACTACAATCCACTTTCGCATGCCCGTGGTGCATTACATAGCAGTGTAAGTCGTATTGACAGGCGGTAGCCTCGTGTCATACCTCAAGGATCGCCAAAGCAATTTCTTAAACCGGAATACTGACTGACTGACAGTAGCCAAGGCGCAAGAGGAGAGAATCCTTGCGGGGATTATCACGGAACCTAGCCGTACTGGAGATCTTTTGATCAACCGGGGGAAGACCATACCTACATTGTCCACGCTCGCAGAATTTAGACTTGTGGCAAATTCGGCCAGGGCGGAGTGCAACAGTGCCGTGCCGCACCGCAGACCCCAGCCAGCCAGCATTTTATTATCACGGTCAAACGGCACGGGCTTCTAGCAAAGGTGACTGGGGGCGCCGTGATTTACACGGGTTTGGTTCTATTAGCACCAGCCACCCATCCATCGTGAAGGCCCTGGGGAGACCGAAAACCAACTTGATCACGCCTCCGAGAGCACTCACCGATTGCCAGGCAGCTCGCTAGACAAGCTAGGGTCTGTCAGCCCTCTACCCACAGACACCTGAACGTCTCGCATCGCAACAATCCACCTTCGCCTGCCGAATCCCAGGACCCGGGGGTTAACAGAGCTGCGGAGCCATCATATCCGCTTCGGACTGTTCTCTGCCTCCGCATTGGACCAATCCCTTGAACCATTGCCTGTCGAAGAAAGAGTCCAGAAGATCAAGGCTGTTTCGGAGTAGAAAAAACACACCCCCCGTTCCACAGAATAAGACGACAAGGGCATTGAGTTAGCACTGCCTGAACCCGCTTCCACAAACACAATTGTCCCATTATTAATCTCTACCGCAAGAGATTCTACCCGCCCAACATCTACCTGCGGGAAGCATTAAGTTGGGTCGAGAGGCGAACAACGGCTTCGCCCTTTGAATTGTTGCCGAACGAACATTACAGTAGCACCTTGTGAGTTACTATTTCTGGCTCCATCCCTACATTCTTGCGTTTCCACATTTGTTTATATATTTATTTTATAATCCCTCCACCGCGGCAGCCATTTTTAGTCTACTTTTCGCGCCACAATTCTACACGTATACTGGTTCCTCAGTTTTTGTCAGTCACCCCGCTCATTTTTCTTTAAACCAGCAAACGCCGGTTGTTGTGTAGAAGGCTTGGGCAAGAGGTCACCATCACGACTTGATTCTCGGCAGGCAAGTTGCAAAAGTGAACTGGGTTCCTCAACCTTTTCCCTTCTTACATTCATTCTTGGCGCCTGGTATTATACCCGACATCCCTAATGGGTGATGCTCCTCTTCCTCCGGGCTCCGGAAAAGAATTCACCCAGGTTCAGCAGCAACACAACAACTACAGCAACCATCAGCAGCAACATGCGTTCGCGTCCCAGTACGACATGACACAGCAGCAGCAACCCTTTGGTCGCGGCCTGTCCGGCCCATACAACATGGGTCTTATGATGCATGCTCTCCCCCATCCCAGTTACCGGCCAGGTCAGCAGCAGCAACACCAGTATGGTAGCCCACCCAACACCAATGGCAATGCTCAGCCTATGCCACAGGCTCATGGCAACAATACTATGAATTCCATGCCCGGTCCTCCTCAGTATTATATGCAGCAGCAGCATGGACTGCCACCGCAGTATTACGCCCAGCAGATGCAGGGCTCGCAACAGCAGCAGCAGCATCAACGGGGTTCAATGTCACCCAGAGCCAACATGGCGCTCTATCAGCAGCCACATACACAAGGACAGCAATACTACTATCCACAGGGGGCCCAGTTCCCAAACCATGGCCCGATGCCACAAAACTCGATGCTTGCAGGTCCATACCCATTGGCAAGTCATATGCAACATGTCGATCATCGCCTTGCGCAACGGCAGGTCGGTGATCAGAGAGACGTTGACAACACGGAACAGTCGCAGCCCAGAGTCGATGGTAAGTAGAAGATGAAGAAGAGTTGCTGACTATACTATGCAAGTGTTCTCGGGGCTGACGCAGTATCAATCGCGCGACATAGGGGCTAGGTTTGAATCGCAATCCAACGTCGTCCGTGGTCCGCCTCGAAAGCCAAGACAAAGTGGTCAGTCGCATCCCTATTCCGCCGACTTCCTTCCTAAGCGCAGATGCAGTGTTTAGTCCCCCCACAAGAATACTAAACGAACCCACACGACTTAGGACATGCTATCTGGATTGGCAACTTACCACCGCAGACCGATTTGATGAGCCTGGTTTACCACGTTTGCAAGGAGGCGCCCGGATTGGAGTCGCTATTCCTTATTTCCAAGAGTAACTGTGCATTCGCCAACTTCAAGGATGAAGAAGCTTGCATCTCAGCCCAACAAAAGATCCACGATTCCAAGTTTCAGACAGTCAGGCTTGTCAGTCGGCTGCGCAAGAGCACCGTTGAAGGGGCTACAGGACTTACAGCCCCGACTGGACCGGCTGCATCGGCTCCGCAATCTAATATTTCCCAGGAGGTCAAGGGTGATGCGTTATCTGTGGTGACGACAACCGAGGATCTGATTGCATCTTCAAATGTTTCGTCTCCCAAGGTCACCTCTCCAGCGCCCGTGGAAACGGACCGATCTGCTCCACAAAAGGAGAAGTATTTCATTCTCAAGAGCTTGACTGTCGAAGACCTAGAGCAGAGCATCAAAACAGGAATCTGGGCCACCCAGGCACACAATGAGAAAGCTTTGAACAAGGCTTATGAGGTATGTCTGCCAAAACTGGGGGCTATATGCCTCTTTTGGGCTTGCCACAAACACTGACTTGCGACCCTCGTTATTTTTTTTATCAGACCGCGGAATCTGTCTACCTGATATTCTCTGCCAATAAGTCTGGAGAATATTTCGGTTACGCTCGCATGACATCTCAAATCAACGAAGACCCAGCAGCGGCGGTCGAGTTCGCGCCCAAGGCACAGGCGGCCAGCGACGTAGCGTTACCAAAGGCTATACCGACCGAGGCTAATGAATACATGCCCAAGGGCAGCATAATGGATGACTCGGAGCGGGGTACTATATTCTGGGAAGCTGACCCTCCAGAGGACGCTGATGGGGTTGACAGCAACGATACAACGACTGCAGCAGTGGCCGACGACACGGTTAGCATCAAAAGCTGCGAGACGGGCGGTCCCGACTCCAAGGTATGGGGCAAGCCATTCCAGATCGAATGGCTGAGCGTGGCGCGGCTGCCGTTCTATCGTACCAGAGGCATCAGGAACCCATGGAACTCGAACAGGGAGGTGAAGATTGCTAGGGATGGGACGGAGCTTGAGCCCAGCGTTGGAAGAAAGTTGACTGGGCTGTTCACGTCGCGGGGCGTAGGACAGCTGCAACAGCAACCGCACCCACACCATCATCATGTTATGGGTGGCGGTATGCCCATGCCGGGCGGCATGGTTCATGGATATCCGCCTATGTATGCGCAATAGGGGGGACGACTGACGGGCCACGCCTGCCTGGGCTGCCACAAGTGGATTATGCCCCTGCACGCCCATGGTGGAGAGCACGACTTTATGGAAGCTAGGAACGACTAAAGCGCTATCGACACGACACGAGATGAGACGCGCCAAATACATATCGTCAAGGAGATAATTGGATAGTTATGGCATTTGCCGGGTCATGGGTCTCGACAGGCTTTGAGGCCTCCGGTAGATGAACCGGGGAGAATGAGGCTTTTTTGGATTACGTACATTTTAGGGAGACGCTTACCGATTTTTGGCCGTCATCTGGCGACATCAGTTATCCCCCCTCTGCCCTATGCTGGCATAGCGATCCTGCAAGGCTGGGAAAGGAGGATGGATTCGAAGTCGATGGAAAACTAAACCCCAAGGACTGGGTCTAAGGGGCAAATTCTGGGCTAGTCAGCATTCTTTTTGCTGGCACGGCCTTAATTTATTTTTTGGCAAAACCTCTGTCGCCCTTTTTTTGTCTTTATAAACTCTTTTCGACAAAACATCAACTACAATAACTTTATCCCCCCGCTCAGCTATATAGACGCCATGGTAGCCACATATATTTGCTGTTCTAGATTTTTGCATTTGCTGCCTGGTTTGAAAATGTTGTAAAGTATTTTCTTGTTACTAGACTAATGAAAATACTCGATTGCTTTGACCAATAGAATCATATATGTGCACTTCTCTTTGATCTACCGTAGGCTCAACTCAGCCAAAGTGGAGCAGGCTGCTTTGGCTTGACCGCTTTGCAGCTAATGCCCCCGGAGAGCTTGGGCACCCAATACCCAGCAGATTCGATTCGATACTCGGACTCTGGGAATGAGCAGGTGTGATGCCAGGATGGTTTCACCGTGCTGGCCAGGCAGGTCACGTGAACTCAGGTTTCATGGTTCGAAGCAGCTAAGCCAAGAGATAGGATCGATGACGGTATAGTGACATTTTGAGAACATGAGTGCCACGACAATATTTCCAAACGCAAATAGGAGGTGTATAGTACACTTGGCTCAATCATAAAACATGGGCCTATGGTAAAGGTGCTGGGTGGCAATCGCGATATCATCCGCTGCATCGGTCCAGGTGGTTTTGCACGCCCCCTCCGAGAATCAACCAGGGAATTGTGGAATTTGTGTTTGCGGCTGTTTTGATCCTGGGGTCCTATTTTTGGTCGTGAGGGGAAAGGGGAGGGATTGCTCGGTCTAGACCTCTGCTTTGCCCGGCATTGTTATTTTTGGGGAGAGGACGCGGGGGCGTTTGAGTCGTGTACGTCTTGTTTACGCAATTCCAGCTTCGAAAATACCCGGAATAACGAGGCGAATCGACGTGATGAAGGGTGCAGGAGATCATGGTCGATAGGCTTGTGCGGATGTTTTGGTGATTGGTTGGGGTATTTAGTGTGTTACCTGGTAGCCCCAGAGCATAGTATCTCCGTCACGTTACGTCCCAGACGGAGGCAATCTTTGCGGCATATTCATGTCACCGCTTGTGGGTTCTGTCAATCAACCAATGACCCTTGCGGCTGCTTTCAGAATCCCACAATAACCCAAGTTAGCCTGCGCGGGGTGAATGTATGCTTATCGTAAAGGTCAGTTGTATTCTATAAGTCATCGGCCGGTGGAAGCGAACAGGTGTGTAGGCGCCGATAGAGGATGCAGATAATGTACACGGAAAGCCTCGGTCCTTTTTGTCCGTAAGCCGTCAAAAACCAAATCCCCTCACCTCATAACAGGTACACACCCTTCGATCAAGCCGGCCCTCAATACCTGCCAAAGTTAGTCCTTCTTTAGCGGCATGATGACCTCCTCGATCCCGTCCTTGGTGATAATCATCATCTGCAAACCATCGCCGACCTCGATGTGCCTCTCCACCGCACCATCGAAAGCGTCCTTGACCAGGGTCTCGACCGTCTCCCTGGGGAGGGGCTTCCTCTCCCGCTCCTGCAGGTCGTGGCCGGTGCCGCTGCCGGGGACGTACTGGTTCTTGAAATTGACTTGGTTGTCAAGGAAGGGCATAATGAGGCTGGCGGCGGCGCCTCCCGCGCGGCACTGCTCGCGCTCGTAGCTTCCGACGGGGTCGTAGCTGTAGACAGCGCCGTGGCCCTCCTCGTCGATGCCGGCGAGGATGGCGTGGGTGTAGTACGGGAAGAAGCGCTTCTGGTACAAGATGGTGGACAGGCGCTTGGCGCAGGCCTTGACCGTCATGGGCTTGCCGTGGCGGTAGCGGTAGATCTTGCAGATGGCGTCGAGGCGCTCCTTGAGGGCCTCACCGTCAGCGGCGAAGCCGACCACCGAGAGCACCAGGGTCGCGTCCGAGTTGTCGGCCGTCGTGCCGCCAATCTTGAACACCTTGGGGTAGAAGCGGGTGTTGATGCTGTAACCAGACGCCATTCTCGTGTCGCCGGCCATGATGGCAAAGTCGTCGCCCGCGATGGCGAGGGTGGAGCCGCCGTTGTCGGTGTATCTAGAGGTGGGTTAGATGACAATGACCGGAAGGAATTATTCGGCGCTCCCAAAAGCGGATGGATGAAGAAACGCTTACGGGTTGAAACCATGTTGCCGAGCACCGCCTGGAGCGTTGACTCTGGGGGTATCTGAGAAAGCGTAGTTGGGTCCGTTCATGACGGGGTTTTGGCTGAACATGGCCGCCATGGTTGATGACGCCTGCAGGTAGACGGTCTAGAGATTGAAGGCTTGTGGATTCGTCCTATGGTGGGTTTCGTGCCCTCTGTGTCGATTATGGGGGTTCGTCAAAATCGTCAAATACTTCGTGAAGCAGTCGAGGTTGATGTGGTCGTCCTTTGATGATGGGGAGTCAATCGATAAGCCGTTGCCGTTGGGTTGAATGTCGTTACAAGTTGGCTGGCTGCGATTGCTTGCGCACGCGTCAAGCTGGTACCTAGCCCGCCTACCACCTCCGGTCTACCCAGCTGTTCGACAGCTTGGCGGGTCATGCCAGCTTGCAGGGGTAGCTATTGATGACTAAGCAGTCAGTTCGGTATCTGAGATTGGGACGAGGAAAAGTGGTCCGTGAACAGGGATCCGCGCGCGACCATGGATGATTTTCCCAAGCGCTGATGGTCGCAATGCAATTGTTGACTTTGCCAATTTCGTTAGAAGTTGTGATTTTTCAAGCTTCAAGAAGAGTGCAACAAATGTACGAATATCTATGGACACAATAATACATTTTCTTCCATAAGAAGAGACGAAGAATACACAAAGTCCAAATTCCCTGTTCTGCTGCGCCTGCGCGTAAAGGTCCGCTGCAGCAGCTCCGTCATCCACTGCCAAGCGCTGTAAACCCTCGATCTAGCCCGACATCATGGCGACCAACATTCGCCAGAGGGCGCTTGAGAAAATTGCACTCCTCTCTGCGAAGACCTCCTCGGCAACTTTCGACAAGTCAGACCTGTCAAGACTCTGCAAAGCATGCCCTACCCATGCCAAGACCAAGGAGAATGGGAATACATCCAAGCAGCTCGGGGGCGTCCCCATGGTAGGTATATCGGGGGATTTCTCCGGCCTATAGACTTGGGTTGTGGAGTCGCACTAACATGAATTGCAGACCATACGCGAATATGAAGTCCTCCTCGCCCTCTGCAAGGCTGCTCCCCAAGTTCAGACTGGACAAAGTGCTACTCAACTCGCCAAGCAGTTGATACCGTACCTCCTCGAATCGCATGCCCAGCTGTTTGCCCAGTCGCCCTTCTTCCGCAGGATCGAACCTTCGCCTACCGAGGCACTCACCAACCATGTCACCGCCGCACTCCTGTCTCTTGGAGTTCGCCACGATGGTGTACTGGACATGGTCATGGACAACATCTGGGCCTTCGTCAACACCTGTTTTCACGCTACCGAGAGCCTACTGCCCACAGGTGATGATGGGGAGGGAAACTTGGAGGATGCCATACGGACTGCCACCATTGCAGTATCTCTGCTTGGATTCTTGGATGCTGCTGCAGCCCAGGTCGATTTCTGGAGGGCCGGAGGTCGGCTGGCTTTGATTCAGCGCCTGCGCAAGTTGCTCTCTGAGCCTTTCCTCGTCGCTGTCGAGTCGGCCTTCTCGACCATCCGCAACTCACACTCGCCAGACCGCATCGTCAAGGAATGGAAGCGTAATATGCGCCAGTACGCCGAGGCGCGTCGGCCTCTGGGTGCTATGCTGCTCCAGCGCAGCTACATGCAACTTTTGGTTGCGACTACTTCGTTGTTGGTAGTGGGGGTCGATTCGCTGAAAGAATCCCATGTTCTAGACTTGCTCATGTGCGAACAAGGTCTCAAGCGTCCTCTGACCGCCAGGAGTGGGGATGCGGATGTTCGATCGGTTGAGACTTTCGCTACTGTCGCCATCGACCAGATGAATTACCTCGAGGCCAGCGCCGACTTTATCCAGTTGGGCTCCACGGCGCAGCAAAACATAGCTTTTGGAGTGAGATCCGCAGCCATCATCAGCTACCTCCTGTGCGCAAAAATGGACGACGAGACGGCCGACGTTGACTTTCTCATGGCCTGCCTAGAGGAGACTCTTGGAGACCCTGTTCAGATGGCACACGAAGAGCTTGCGTCCACAGTTCTCCGCTCTATGGCCTTGATCTGCCGTATGCAGCCTTCGCTTGGTGCGAATGTCAGCCGCTTGCTGCCGCGTTTTATTGTCCAGAGTGGCGCCAAGAAGCAGATCATAGATATTGCATCCAATGCGCTTGCTTTTGTGTTACAACTGCTCTCATCCGACGCCGTTATCACCACACTTTACACATTGGGAAATGTTCTCAGCCCAGGAAGTGAGCGGCCATTGACCAACGGGATGAATGGCGATGCGGACGGGGCTCACATGCTCTACCAAGGCAGGCAATCAACGGGAAGTTCCATCTCCTTGCAATTGCATGGAGAGGAGGAGACGTCTGCAGTCTATGGCAATGTCGTGCACGCTATCTGTGGGATAGCCACCGCCTGCAATGATGAGAAGATCACAGCTCTTGCCCAGTCGATCATACTGCAAAAGATCACAAAGATCAACTCAGTAGTCGACGCCCAAATCGTCTCTGGGGCTGCCTCGCTCGCCCTCAGCGGAGGTGCACTTGATTTCAGGTCCTTACTCAAGATGTACACCCGAATCTGCCACGATGCCGTCGTTGAGAATAAGCAGGCGCTCCTGACAGCCGTCGCCCACGCGCGGAACCATATTTCAGCTAACATTAGGCGCGACTCGCCCTTGTACGAGATCTACTGGAATCATCTCCTGGATAGCATAGTCTCTCAGGGTGATTTGCATCATGCAAACCACGCAAAGGAGTCGGATGTGCAGCTGGCCGCCCGTGAGATCGCCGAGCTTCTGCAACCTATGGCCATCTTCATGGCCACCAACGATTTTGCGGTCGACTCGCACAGGGAGGATGAGAGCTACGGCCTCCTTCGGGATGCTTGGTACAATATAGTCGTGCATGGCTTCACTCTTGCGACCGAGCGGGGCAAGAAACACATCAACGAACTGCGCATCATGGCCATCCACTCGCCGCCTTTGGTAGCAGAGCAACGTGGGGAACAGATTGAGAGCGATATCGAGCTCAACCCGGTGCTTCGCAGGGGCATGAGCAGTGATCGGGAGAGCGTGCAAAAGAAACACCTCTGCGAATTACTGCCGTCCAAGTCTGCTGAGATCCGGGGTCTCAGTTACCGCAAAGTCATTTTCCTCCATGCAGCATGTCTCGTAGAGAGTCTTCGTGCTGATTCTGGCGACTGTACCATGGCACTCTCTTACTTTTTGGAGCCGAGTATGCGCCGAGGAGATGTGAGCAGTACTATGGAAGGCATCAATGGGGCGGTCGTGGACAGGTATCTTAAGAAGACTCTGAGCGGAACCCACCCCAACTTTACTGCGCAGTACGCAGCCGCTCAGCTGGCAGCTGTATTCTGCAGCTGCTGCCATCGCATTGATCGTGTGCAACAGGCGGCCTACAGTTGCGCCGACAGGATCATTAACCAAGTCCCGTCGGCTTTGTGCTACCGCACGTCCTTGTTTGCCCTGCTCGAACTTCTATCCTTGATGTGGACCAGCTGTCTCGAGGCGGAGACAGATCTCTATGAGCCTAGGTCGACCTTCAAGTCCTCCCGCGGGCGAGTTACTGTAGAACTTTCGGATGACTACGCCTTCCGAAGGCACACGCTAGACACTCTTTACAAGAAAGCCAGGTCATGGGTCAGCACCGTCCTCAGCCTTGCTCCGGCGGATGTCAAGGGTCTCCTGCAGACGTACCTGTCAGACTTTGACGATGATGGAGCATATGGGCACGTCTCGCTGGGCAGGTCGTTTGCACTTGAGCTAGGATCTTGCATCCCATCGACAGACCAGCGCTTGCAGTCGCTCACCAGAATAGGAGACTGCCACATTAACACTGCATCTGACTTTGTTGCACAGTATACAACACGCCAAGAGTATAGATACGCCGAGGCTCTTCCTGACCACAGCCTGGAGTGGCTCAGCTTCATGCGCCTGGATCGCCGGTCATCTTTCCTACCCAACGGCAACAATGAGAGTGCAGATGCCGTCACAGCTCTTGCTCACGTCGAAGAGCGTCTTTTGGAAAAGAAGAACACATCATTGACTGACGTGCGCGACATCCTGCGCCGTGCTGCTGCGCTCCTATGCCGCCCCGAGCGTGAGGAGGCCAACGTGGCGCACTTTCTCGTCAGCATTCCTTTCGCCATGTTCACGAAAGACTCCATTAAGCTTGGTGTGTCTCTCTGGCTTGGCGTCATGAACGAGAACCCACGGATGGAGCCTCGTCTACTCAACGAGATTGCGCAGCAATGGGAACTTAGCATCCAAAGGAAGCTAGGACTGTTCAGCGAGGCCATCATGCACCCGGATCCCTTTTTTTTGAAGGAGGAGTTTGCGCCGAGTGATAGTGCTGCCATGGCCAAGCGTAAACAGGTCGTGCACAACCTGCTGTCGCCTCACACGAGACTATTGCAGTTCATAAGCAGCCATTTCAACGCCACCAGGCTCGGTAGCTCGGACACACAGAGGATATTCCTGCGTATGCTGGACCTGACGCTGGATGCCCTGAAGACAACAACGCCGCACCCGCTGGCGCGCGACCTCCGGTTCCAGATCGTCTTGTACGGCCTCCGTGTCCTACGCACGTGCACAACCATGGGAGCGATCGCACAGTGGAGACTTAAGGACAAGCTCCTCACAGCGGCGCTCAGCTGGTTCGCGGGCATGGCACGGTGGTCGTTTGGCAGCAACATGCTCCAGCTCAAGACGGAGATCCGGCTGTTGTCCGAAATCATGGGCGCCGTCAAGGCAGTGTCGTACATCGGAGCACATGCCGTGGGTAACATACGTTCGCTGCAGGCCAGGGAGCAGCTGCTTTTGCTGCTGCTGGAGAATGAGCACACACGACTGCGTGTGTGGGTGTATCCGCTAGGTGAACCGCATGCTGCTGCGACGCACGCAACGATAATGCACCCCAATAAGGGATCCTTGGAGGTATGTTTGCCATTTTGCTCTATCCGAGTAACCAATCCTGCTATGGGGGTCCCATCATGCTAATTTTATTGCTATTGGATAGGCCGCCATTATGCCGCTCATTCGCACAGCATGGGCTGAGGCCCCATCGATTGCCATCGGCCTAGTCGCCAGGTTCCCACAGAACCCCAAGATACACAAGGAAGTCCGCTGGCTGCTACTCAACTTCCCTAGCAAGGCTGTCAATGACCCCGAGGCATTGTCAGTACTGCTAGGTGGTTCACTGCCGGTTGATGTCAGCTTCCAGCTTAAGGTATGTCAATCTACGCTGGCGATTGCTTTCATCAATGGTTGATGGGTCGCCTTACCCCCGAACGCGCCCGTGCACTGTTGCTGACGAAATGCATAGCACCTCCTTTACTGGGCACCCGTGGCGCCAATCACTGCGGTCACATACTTCATGCCTGCATTCCAGAACCATCCTCTTCTCATCCAATACGCCATGCGGGCTTTGGAGAGCCACCCTGTGGATGTTACCTTCTTCTACGTTCCTCAGATTGTGCAGTTGTTGCGTCACGACGAACTGGGCTATGTCGAGCGTTATATCGTCGAGACTGCGCAGTTCTCGCAGTTGTTTGCTCACCAGATCATTTGGAACATGAAGGCCAATGCATACAAAGATGATGACTCTACTATTGTAAGTGTATCGGACTATTATCTACGTTGCTGTGAGATTTGCAATGAACTAACATTGTTGCGTAGCCCGATCCAATGAAACCCACGCTCGACGAGGTTATGGCAAAGATGGTAGAAAGCTTCAACCCTACTGATCGCGACTTTTACGAGCGCGAATTTGCCTTCTTTGACGAGGTGACTGGAATCTCGGGCAAGCTCAAGCCACTCATCAAGAAGTCAAAGGAAGAAAAGAAGCAGAAGATCGAGGAAGAGCTCCGTAAGATCAAGGTTGAGGTTGGTGTATACCTTCCAAGTAACCCTGACGGCGTTGTCATCGGCATCGATCGCAAGTCAGGCAAGCCGTTGCAGAGTCACGCAAAAGCTCCGTACATGGCCACTTTCCGCATCAAGCGCAACAAGACTGTTGATGCGACGGACAACTTCCTGGAGGAGTCGAGCAAGCCCAACGGCTCCATGACGACCGAGAATACTGTCGAGATCTGGCAGTCGGCCATTTTCAAAGTCGGCGATGACTGTCGTCAAGACGTGCTCGCTCTACAGATGATCGCAGCTTTCAGGGGGATATTCGAAAGCGTTGGCCTGGACGTGTATGTGTTCCCATACCGCGTTACGGCCACAGCTCCCGGCTGTGGTGTCATCGACGTGCTTCCCAACTCCATCAGCCGTGACATGCTCGGTCGTGAGGCGGTCAATGGGCTCTACGAGTACTTTACAAGCAAGTATGGCAATGAGGATTCGCTTCGGTTCCAGCAAGCGCGCAACAACTTTGTCAAGAGTATGGCCGCCTACAGCATCATCTCCTTCCTGCTCCAATTCAAGGACCGTCACAATGGCAACATCATGATCGATGACGCGGGTCACATCTTGCACATCGACTTTGGGTTCTGTTTTGACATTGCACCCGGTGGCATCAAGTTCGAGCGGGCGCCATTCAAGCTGACATCAGAGATGATGGCGGTCATGGGCGGCTCGATGGATTCACAGGCATTCAAGCAGTTTGAGGAGCTCTGTGTCAAATCCTTCCTTGCGTCACGGCCGTACGCCGACAAGCTATCACAGATCGTGCTCCTCATGATGGAGAGTGGACTCCCTTGCTTCAAGCCTGAGAGTGTCAAGCACTTCAGGGACCGCTTCGTGCTGGATCGTAACGAGCGCGAGGCTGCCGACTTTGTCAAAGACCTCATCAGGAAGAGTCACGGAAGCTACTCTACGGGTTTCTATGATGGATTCCAGCTTATGACGAATGGAATTCCGTACTAGATGAAAGATGGTGATCCACAGTCATCATATTTTGTTCTTTTGTTGATGTATCTATTTGGGGATAATCAAAATATTGAGTGGTAACAGCGCAGCTGTTCTGAATAGATTATACACCCTTTTGCCAACTTTGCTTTCGATGTTATGTCTACACCGCTCCAGCTGATGTATCGCGCTTCCGTGCCATAAACTGTGCGACCTGCCAAGAGGTGTATTACGCCGAGGTAGGATTTTGGGGGCTATATAAGCCCCTCTTCTAGTTTTAGTTTCAAATGGAAAGCCATTGCGCCGGTTGACGCATAATACCATATGATCACGATGACCATGATCCCAGCTCAAGAGTAACGGGACAGCAATCCCAAAAACTTGGCCAAAACCCACAAAGTGACACCACCCAAACGACATGCACGCCTCATTCGGCCAAGAAGGGGCCCAGTAGGAGTTTTCAGTCATCAAAACTTTATGAGCGGGGAGGCTTTTGTCTAGTCTAGTTCTGGACCTGCCCAGAAAAAAAAGTACGGTAAATAGTTAATATAGCTCTCGGGCCCATGTCCAATATCAGATAGATATGCATCAATCCCGCAACCCGCTAGCCTCGGAAGTTTCTCCCACTTTAGGCTGGCTAGGGGGAACCGCAATTTTTATTTGGGGGGGGATTATTGTTCTCGTTTGGGGATTTGACAGAAGTCTTGGCAAAAAACGATACCATAGTAGATAGATATAACAAAGGAGAGCAAAACCTGCTGTGTTGCCTGTCATCTTTACGCACCTCGGCAGCAGCCCTATATTAGACTTTTTGTATAAGCTCTACTATCGATTTTGTTAGAACCGCGAGAACCCGCGTCTCGCAATTGGCAGGTGTGATTGGTTGGTTGGGGGTCATCTTTGCCCAATCAAACTGCGTACCAATTGTTCTGCAGCGTTCAATCGGGGGTGGGTTCGTGTTGCGTCTGTGCCTGGCCTTTTTGTCGCTTCTGCCCCTTGCGGACCAGGGGGGGTGGGCTATGAAAGTAAGCTCTCCCCCTTGTAACTTTTGGCTGTGGCTTTCAGCACTGAGCACACCGCATTGGAGAAAAAGCTCCGAGACGACCGTGTCCAAAGGATTCGGCACCTGTTGTTATGGGTTGCGAGAAATGCTCTTGACTTTTGGAGGGTGTTTGTGGGTTGCGGCACGGCGTCCACTTCGTCGGCGGACGTCGTTCGCTGAATGGGGCCGAAGGTGGTCCGGTCAAGGGGCCAAATTTTTTTGTGCTTTGTTTTTTCCTGATCGGCTCTCAGCAGCGCCGTGAAACAATTTTGGTTTCTTTTACATTTCGAACAAACAAATAAGAAGAACAGTTTTGTTGATACAGAAAGGAGAATGTACTATATACAAGGATTTTGGTATCAAAATGATGATGACAATGATGATATATATGATGGCGACAATGATGATGATGCTGCAGGGAGACGGCAGACGATGCACACAAGATTATCAGTAGTCTGTTTAACATGGAATACCACCCAACCCCAGTTCAACACACACACGCACACACCCCGCCTTTTTTTCGTTTTTCTTTCTTTTTTTTCTTGCGCTCAATTTCGGGAATTACCAGCTGCCCGATACGCAAATGATGGCCAGGTCAGGCTGGCTCGCAAGGGGCGCCTGCAAAGCAATAAATTTCCCGGTTCGCTTCAAGCTCTTGTTTCGATTTCGGTGTCGCCTCCATTCTATTTTCTTGCAAGTCGATATGCAATATCAAATAACCGCATAATGGTTTTTCTTAAAGGATTCGATCCTCTCTGGTTGCAACGTCAGTTCTGTCGACCACTTGCTGGACCTCTCCCTCTTTTTTTCTTTTTTCTTTTTTTTCTCATCTTATGGGGTTTCCCTTCCGGGTACACTTTTAACTCTGTTGCTGCATGTGCGTGGGTAGGTTGTACGTTGCATAATCGGTGTGTACAAACGCCCTGTCGACGATGGGGACGGATTCGATGACATATTGCAGGCTCTCACTGTGATTACCGCGAAAAACCATGTTCTTAGCAGATGAAAACCACGGGTATGACTTAAGCCTCGTGATAAAAGGGGAGGAAGAAATAAACTCACGCTAAATCGTGGCTGTCCTTGAGGCTGGTGCTGGCGTCCAACACAATGTCGACCTCCACGGTGAGCTTATCGCCCGAGTGGTAGGCCTGCAAGCCCTGGATCTGCTTGATGGTCTTGGCGAAACGCATGGTCAGGTAAAGCAGGATGTTGCGCTGGTCGGCCGTGGCTGAGAAACCAGCCAGATTCTTGATGTGTTCACCGGCATTACTGGACCAGTTGATGATGACGACCAGGGACAGGAGCAGACCGCCGAGGGCGTCGAGCCACCAGATCTTCAAAAACGACCCAGCTTTTTTTGTTTACTTTTTGTTAGACCACTGGCATGGCTGTGTATAGTTGCTTGATAGAAAAGAAAACTCACCAATCGGGAATGCAATCGAGCCTGCGTTGAAGATTACGTCCGTAAGTGCATCGGCAGCTCTGAGTATGGCGTAGCCCGTAATTGGTTAGTTATTTGCAACCTGCGTCTTGGCGCTCGAGGTATATGTGGCGGATACCCGAGTGCATGTCCAGATTGGGCACTACTTACAAGGCCTGCACGCTCGAGTTCTTGACGAGACGGCACCACAACCAGCACATGCCCTTGATGACAATGGTGGAGAACATGATGGCGATGGCCGGGATTCCGCTACACAACAAGAGACGTCAGTTTCAGAGAAAGCAATCCTCCCGTCACCCTGCTTTGGTGACATTTTTGGGCACCCTCAAAAAAGACAGCTACTTCGGAACTTACAGGCTGATTACTTCGTGGTCACCGCTCATCAAACGCGTGATGGCCTCAAGTGCAACCTGGCAAAAGGCGGTACACATGATGATGGAGAAGACCAGCACTCCGATGGGCTCCAGCCTCCTGCGACCCACGGGGTACCGGTACTGATCCTGCTGGGTAATGGTCCAGGTGGTGACCCAGACAATGGCCGTACTCAGAAAGTCGAGGGCGGCGTCGACCAAACTGGCCAGCACCGACACGGACGGGACCGTGACGATGACGGCGATCTTACCAGCCAGGAGGATGGCGTTGGCGGCAAAGTTGATGTAGATAGCCAGGGTCACGATGGGCGCAGTGCTGTCGACGTTGTCGTCCTCGATCCATGGAATATCGTGCTTTTGGACAAGGGGCGTCTCCTCATCCGGGTCGTGGACCTCGTCGATCCCGTCGTCGTCCTCAGGCAACATCAGCAGCGGCGTAGTCTCAGTGTGCCGGTAGATATCCTGCGGAGTCCGCTTAACCTTGCGGTTGCCCGCCGGCGTACCGTTGCCGCTGCCGCTAACGGTGCCGCCAGGTGAGGAGCCCCTCAGCGACTCCGTACTCGGGGTCCCGTGGCTGTTGTGCTCCTCCGAGATGGTCTCGGGGATCTCCACACCCCTAAAGGCCGAAGCGGGCATATAATTATACTCATTCAGCAGATCGTGGGGCAGGCTGGAATCCAGCAGCCTGTCAATATAAAGGTACTGCTGAATCAGGTAGTTGGTACGCTCGTAGTACTCCCGGATGGACCTCTTCATCTGGCTGAGCTCCTCCTCGGTCTTCCAGTACTTTTCCCATTGGTAACGGGGGTTGTTCTTGCCTATCAGACGCATAGAGCGCATGTGCGGGCCGTTGAGGATGGCGCTGAGACGGCGCTCATGATCGCGAGCCCGATTGTGCTCATCGGCATCCACATCATCGCCGTAGGCACCGGACTCCTCGTCGTGGGGGCCGGTGGGATGAGTGGAGGATGTGAAGGAGCCGCGCGACCGGATAAGGCTGGCCAGGGCGCTGTTTCCCTTAGGTGCTACGGGGAACGGATGATCTTCGCCCTGGAGCAGAAGAAACGATGACTGGCGCTTGTACGACGACGAACTGCCGTTGGGGGACGTCATGATGGACACGTAATAGCAGGGGTTTGTACCTTTTTTTCGGGAGTGGTCTTGGTGTTGGTGTGCTTGGTAGTGTGGTGTGGGCTAGTGATAGTAGTGACACACAGGCAGGGGGTGCACGTAGCAAAGAACTGACGCCGACCCGGAAAGAGGGATGGAATAGGTACGGAGTAAAGGAAAGGAAGAGACAGAAAAGCAATTATCGACCAGTAACGTGAGGCTATTCACGGGTGATGGCACTGATGGGGTGATGCCAAATAACAACCCAAAATATTTAGCCCGGCAAACCGTCTGAACCGGGTTCGAATCCTTTTTCGGGGTCTACTGTCTTGCTGTGTAGATGCCAAATTGACAAATGAAACTAAAATTTCCAAAGGATGCTGCCAGTTACCGCAAAAAGGAGAGTGAAACAACTTTTGATCGTCCAGCGAGCCGCTAAACTGCGCGTTGTTTTTGGTTTGGCGTAATGGTGGGCGATGGTGATCTTTGTGATAACTCTTTTGCAGAGCGCGACCAAACGACAAAGGATGATGTACAAAAAAAAACAAATAAAAAAAAAGATAGTGCAAAGTTTACCGTAGGAGCGCAGATGGAAATTTTGGTACCGATGCCGGTCGTTAATGATCTGCAGAGCGGCAACGCACGCGACCGCTACCCACAGCCCACCAGCCTCTCTTGTTTTGCCCAGACTGCCTTGACTGCAGGCCAGACCAAGCAGACAAAAAAAAAAAAAAAAAAAAAAGGTCGGGCCCGATTCGAGGACGTGGACTCACTCAAAACGGCTCGCCCACAGTCACCCAGACCCTTAATCCAACACCAAGATCAAAAACCCAACCCTTCACCAGGGCCTCGAGTGCAACTTTTCCCGAGCAACCAACCCATCCAATCTCAGTTCAATTGAAACCACGCAGTTGGGGCGCGGTCCGACTCATTCGGAGGAAAACCTTGCCGAGGGAATAAAAACTCTAACAGGTACAGCCGCTCTTGGCAAAGAAGGCTTTTATTTTGTTGAACATACAGTATTGTCAAATACTTTGGGTAAGGCGGTTTGAAAATTCTTGTTGATCCTGCGTTCATACTACATGGTAGTTTTTGGTAGGTAGTTTGACCATTTTGTTTCAATTCGGGTTCAGGGCGAATAGGAATTGAATGGGGGTGTTTTTTTTTTTTTTTTGTGGGATCGACTGATGCCCGGGCGGGTTGGACGAAACAAGATCCCTCCCCGCCTTACCTTCGCCTCACATCGCCTGGGCGCAGATCCTAAATTACAAGTAAAACTCAGTGTAGCAAAAACAATTCCCCCAGTGGGCCAGCCGCCTTGGGGTTGAACAAGCTGCCTCGGCTGAACTGAGCTGAGTGCAACACGTACCGTACTGAGTGGGGTTTTCAGCCTGAGGGGTGTAACGAGCTGCGTTAGGTGCCTATGCAGTAGCTTAAGTGCAACGACAGACTAAAAAAAGGGTGTGCTGCAAGCCTACGATTAATGAATTCCTACCACCTGGCATGATATCATCAATTGATCCCATGGGGAAATGGGAGCTTTCGTCTTGATATGGGCTCATTTGACGTTCATCCACGTGGATATTCTCTGTGGTATTTTCATCAATAATCTTTTTTTTCCATCTTGTGTACATCGGATGAGGGGTTAGCGTGTTCCATTCACGCTAGTACTATGAAAAAAAACTCCAATGCTTGCCTTTACTACCTTAACTCCCTACCTTCCTCTTACGCAACGCAATGTTCGATGTCTGTGGGTTACCTATGCAATTGTTTCGTCCGAGTCAAAACCTCGAGGCGCATGCAAACCCAACATCAACCGTCCGATCCGGCTAAAAGTGGATTTTGTCTGTTTTATTCCCTATACACGCATCACACCTCAACAAGTTGTACCCACGAGTACATTCTTCCGAGTATACGGTCAGCGCCATGCATGAGGCTAGCTCGATTTTGCACGAGGATTGCGCGAGGTAGCAAATTCGTGGGCATGCCCGCTATTAAAAGTGCCGCCGCCCAAGAACTTGTTTGACGGGAAAGTCGACACGAGCACAGGAACAACGCCAGCCACAACTCCCAAATCTCTCACTAAGCTATCCATTTAGAACCACAACGCTGCGCCCGATGCAAGCTCGATTAAAGATCCCCTCCATCGTCAGGGCGGCCCGATGGCCGATCGACACGAGCCAATCCCCCTCCTTACCACTTAGCAAATTCATCGCTAGTCCAGGCCCTGATGTCATTCCTCACTTTGTTCGATCGACGACTTTGCCACGCTAAAATGTAGGGTAGGTCCCTAGGTCTGGAACTCGAGCTGACAAAATTGAGGGTAAAGAGGCTTGTCCATGCCTGTGACACTTTAGTTAATTATACCTTTTTGCAAAGAAGTCATGGCAGGTCCCCAATTGAGTAATTCGAAAACCTCGATTAGTCAATATGCATAACCCGATCACGACATGCACACCGGCCGGGTGCGCATTGTGTTCCGCCCGAGATTGTCTTGCCAAGAGAGACTTGTTGCCAGGCACATGCAAATAAAGGCCAAGCAAAAAGAAATCGGCTCCGCTTTTTCGCCTTTGATTTTCAAAAAAAGAAAAGCGGCTACAAAATTTCCGTGTGACCAGATAGGTACGATTAAGAGTTGCAGTGAAAAGCAAAATAGATGAAGAAAAGTAAAGCGGAAGAAAGAAAAACAATCCGAGGCTTTGCACGATCAAGCTTGCAACGGTAAATAGGAGGAACTCACCAAGCCTTGCAACTGCAAGCCTTACCCAGCCAAATCAGAGAGGGTATTTTGCCCAGGTTTAGCCTAGACTGGTCTAAAAACCGCAACATGCAAAGCAAACAAGTATTAAGCTCCTGCGTCGCTTGGAAGAGGCGACAAGCTTTGTCCTTGGCTAATATTTTCAATTTCAGGCAATGATATGCGGACCCTGCAATTACTGGATCCTTTGTGCATAGAATTACCTGGATTGTTACCCAGTTTTCCTATTCCTACTCCAGAGTTACCAAGATAACCAAAATAAAATTTCCCCAAACAATCTCGTGTTCGCTCTGCATAAAGCAGAGGATCAATCCCTGATTTGGCCAACCACGGACCACAAAAGATATCCAAAAGTGGTTCAGGGGCAGGCAAAAGGAAAAGCAAAGAGGAGACTTTGTTAGAAGAGAATAACCATAAGAATTGGGCTTCCGTGGTAAAGAAAAGATAAAGCCCTAACGTCATTTGACAGGTATAGAGCATCAAGGTACGTACGGATTTATCAGAAACTTCGCCTGCCTCGTTCCACAACCTTAGTAGCTGAGGGAAGAAGTAAATAAACCCCTGCATCATGTTTTCTTCAGCTTACACTTGGCACCAATGTAAGTAACACAGAGTATGTACAAAGTAAATACTTCTCCCCCTACTATATCCTTTTCCTAGTCCTTTTTCTGGCTTACAATTTTCAAGTGCTTGGGCTGTAAGTATCTGCTGCTTTACCGCCGCAAACGCCTCCCTAAAGAAGATCATTTTCTCGTGTTTTTGTCCAGCCGGCTCTGTCCTGAACCCCAGAGGACCCAGAAAATAAGGTTGATGGAGACGGCGACGGCGGCTCTCTTGTCGTTGCTAGTACTACTGATTAAAACAGACAGGAGAAAAAAAAACCGAAAAATGTGGGTTTTGGACGCCATAACGGAATACGAGAGACTTTTACTCCTGTACCTCCTCATTTGCTTTTTATCTCTCCCCCTCCTTTAAGTGCTTACTTCTTGCAGCATGCAATTAGCGATCACGCAGCCAGATGCGTAACAGGACTCGGGAAGAAATGCATACAAAGTACAGGATTGCTACTTTGTGCAGGACGAGATCACGGCATGTTCCGCAGCCTAAAAAGTAAGTAATGCGTGATTCTTTCGCAGCTGATATTTGCATCCTGTTTGTTGCAAATCCGTCAACGTGATCAGTGTAAAAAGCCATGGCGAGAACGGCTTCTGTCATCTTGCTCGCATCGGGTCCTAAATTGCTAAGTCTTGGCTAGACAGGGGTCTGGCCGGGGCGTGGACGACGGAGAGAGAATGATAGGTGGTCCTCCTTACTAAACTTGCTAGCAAAGCGGTGAACCAGCGGTCCACTACGGAGTAGAAACTAGGTCTAGTTCGAAGGTAAGATAAGGCGGCCGTCGGTTTGCCTTGTCCCTTTTTATTTTATCTCCTAAAGTGTGTGACTTGCCTTGGTGGGAAAAAGCTTGAGTGCGCGCGTCTCATAAATAGATCGAGGCTGGCGTGCTATAGTCGCGAGGTCATGGGAGCTGGAAAGCTGGGGGAACGAAATTGGCGGGTATTGGAAAACGAAATTTAAAATGTGACAATGGTCAATGATCAACTCAAGCGTCGCATCACGTTTATTTTTGCGGAGCCATCAATCAGCTCACAGGAAAATACGACGGAACAAGTGAGATTCTCGCCCCGAGAAGAGACACAACTTGTTCGCTGCAGTCGACTCCTTGGGTGCTGCTACTGTTGCTGCGAGGCACGGTTCCTGCCGCGCCGACCCTGCCGCCGGAATAAGACGCACAAAATGAACATGGAAGGTTTGCCCAACAGGCCGGCCGGGGTGGCATTATCTCGATCGTTCCCTTCCCGTTGCCCCCCGACCTTCCAAGTTATTCTTCAAATCTCCATGAAGATCAGACCGCAAAAAGCAATCTGGGCACGGCGGAGAAAGTGAACGACGGTGATGTGGATCAATAAACTCGGGCATGGATATTAGCAAAGGAAAGGGGGGAAAACCGTCGATGTGGGGAATTTACTTTTTCTCTGGTGGCTCCCGTCCTGATTGCCTTGCTGCGGATTCCTTGCACCCAAAATATCCCTCCTAATTATGAGCCAATATTAATTACGATACATTGCAGAAATTATATGATGCACTGACATATGGGGCTCATGGGTGACAAGAGTAGACAGGAGGAGCATTTGGGCCGGCAGAGGATCAGAGAGAGACAAACGGAAGGATGTGAAAAGTAACAAAAAAAGGGAGACCAAAGTTTTCGGACAGCCGGTGCGTTTCGGGATGTTTCTTCGTCGTGGGCGAACCAGCATGTCAGGCCATAAAAGCAAGAATAAATCATACAGAGCGGTCATGGTTACCAAGAAAACAAACAAACAAATACATGAAGAGTTTCAGTGGCACTTCGGGAACGCATTACGACTTGCAGTATTGAGCCCTACCCAGCCAATACAAGCTGCGCGGTGGTAGCACGCAGTGGATAAGGGGGTAGCAGCGCACAGCACCCACGGTATGATTGACGCCGTACGGACCTGCAGCTTCCAAGGCCAGGCGGCCATCTGAACCAGAACCAACCTCTTCAACCGGGCATTTGGGCAACGATGTCCGGGATGGCGATTGGGCCAAGGGTATCAAATCGGGGAGGTCTCGGCCTCTTGTAACTTTCTACGGAACGTTTTATTTCCCGCTCAAGCTTTAGTGTTTTTTTATCTTGTCTCTCTGTCTGCTACATCTCTACACAAGCGCGCGATTGGGTCCATTGTTGTTCGTGTTGCGGAGGTCGCACGTTTCTGGACGCTTATGGATGCTGTAAAGAAGCCGCTTGAGTGGGGAAACAATTCGACAAGTTAATGCAGGGCTTTCCGAAAGCGCCGGCCGCTAATGACCTGCACCCACCAATGGGTGTGCAAACAGAAAACGAAAAAAAAAGAGAAGACTTTTGCCATAGAGTTAAGCACTGCCCGTACCGTAAAAGGATGATCGTCGATCTTATAGAGCACAAGGCAGGAAACGAAAGCAATTGTACCAAGTATCTTGCAGTCCAGACCTATAACAGAAATCAGCAGTGAATAAAATATACAGTACGACAAAGTCACAAAGAAAACAGCGGCCAATATTTCCACAAAGGTCCCAAATCCGCGCCTGGGTTACCGACTTGGTTGGTTGCTAGTCACCAACACACCCCTCACTCCATTCAGCCAAGCGCTGCTAGCGAGTAGTAAATGTGTACCTACACCAAACGCCCCAAGAAGCGTCTGGCTGACAGGGAGACGAAAGACCAAAAAAGAGAGCGCGGGCGGTGCAGCAGGTGCTTTTTTGTCTTTCTCTGCTGCCCTGGAACAGCCCCAGTCTCCCTTAGCGTCCCAACCAACGGTATCCATGTCCCAACCGGGCCTGCCCAGCCCTGCCCCCTGCTCAGAACCCTTGTCTGGCCCTTTGGGTTCCTTTTTTTTTCGGTCTTGACTACTACCGTCCAGCTCCCGGGCGCCGCGCTCACTCACACTCGCACACATCATTGACTCCCCCCTGGGCCCATTTGGACGGGCAACTAGCTGGACTTGGACATTTTTTTTTGCATGGCACCACTTTGCATTAACATTTTTCTTTGCTGAAAACTTCGACATCATCTCTCCTTACCCTCTCCCGCATCGTCCCTCCACCCTTCCGAAATTCTTCGACTTCGTATCGATTTGATCTTTGAAGGTGTGCACGAGCGCTGGACAAAGTGCATACCTAAAGCGGGGGGAAAGAAGCGCCTGTCTATTCGGACAACCTCATACAGAGAAGAAGGCCCTTATATCTTCTTATTATATTTTATTATATTTTGCTTTCTATATTATTTTGCCACAGCGGATTGTTTTCCTATTTTCGTCCCGTTTCGTCCTTCGTCAGAAGGAAGTAGCTACATACGCCTTGGTCCGAACTCGTTGTGCGCGCGGCTGTCACGCACCAAACCGCAGCTACCATTCGTTCACTCAACCAACTCTTGGTGCCTGTCGTCCCAAGCTCTTTCTGTCGCCTAATCCGCCACCCTGCGAGCGCGACACCAGAATTCAATCATCGAGTGTATCAAGGGACCAAGAAAAAGTCCCCCCATTCGAACCACCTCAAGTTGACCTGCATGCATCATTCGCTGTGTGCGAGGTAGTTCAGCCATTCTTTACAATATTGTCTTTTGGCATTAAGACAATCACAGTTATACATGTGAGTTTTCTATTTCCTACTGGTGGCTCTTTGTTGCGTTGCCCCCGATCAGCCTGCCGCGCACTCGTTTGTATGAGAAGATGCAGATCCGCGACCCCGCGACAGTCACCCATTCGGGAGCCGTGACAGCATCTTATCATGGACAGCCTCGAGGACCAGGCCTGCCTGGTTGTTCAACAGTCAGTCACAACAGTCTTACGACGCCAGCAGGCTGGTTCGTTACGGTGTCCAGCTGGATCACTCCTGCATTGGCACCGTTGCACCGGCAGCGATTGTCATTAAGCTCCGACCCTATCCGATTGCTTCAGCTACCTGCACCGGATTTCTCACGAGTTGCGCGGTGGCTTTTCGGGAACCTACATGTCCAGAGGCCTAATGCTGACAACAAACCTCAACTGTAACATGCAGTCACCCGATCGAGTGTCTCTCTCGCTGATCTACTCGGAAATCTTTCCAAACCGCTCGCTACCCAACCGACACCGAGTTCACATCGATCACAAACCACGCTTACAGACGAAAACCGTCTGGAAGAATCCTTGCGATCTGATCTCTAGAACCATCGTTTGCCTCATAACAACTTTTTCTCATTAATCCATAGGCCGCACGGGGTTAACGAGCGGCCCAGGCGGCTCGAAAAAGATTCTATATGCCTAGATTCCCGGTTTCGTTTGGCAAGCGGAGGTCGACCGCAGACAGCTTAGAAAATGGTGCTGTAGCAGCGGAACCATCGTTCCGAGTCCTCGAGAGGCCCGATGTTCCCAATGCCAAAAATTTTGATGCCGGTGTCAGGAACTCGGTCTACAAGCCATCCCACAACCCGAAAGCTTCCATCTCGGTCGACCTCGCCCCGATGGACGACAACATGTTTGCGGATTTGAAGAGCACAAATCGGTACGTACCATCGAGATCTTTTTATCTTTCTTTTGCTTTTTTGAGCGTGCCGCTGCCCGTTAATATACGGGAAAGCAAAAAGAGCTAGGATTTGGTGGTTCCATTTAAAAATTCGTGTCTCAGCCTAGCATGACACATGGTTATGGCAGAACCCCCATGCTGCCTTGGTTTGGCAAAATTAGCTGGCCTGTGCTAGGTGCCTAGAATCAGCCTCAGCCCCATCGCCGCTCAGGGGCTGCAACACCGTGGGCCCTGTGCTGGGAGAAATTCAATCTCGCATCATAAGCATCGCCATTGCTGTTTTTTATGCTAACTGAAAGCTCAAGTAGTGGCAGTGGTCTCTCAAACAATACCACAAAATCCTCATTAACCGACAATTCCTCCCGACACAGCAACGCTTCTACTGCCCCATCCTCCACCCACGAAAACAGTGCTGCCATCCACGAAGATTCCAAAAGACCAGTACCCAAGAAGTCGTACCAAGATATTCCTCTTCCCCCGATTCCGAAGTCGGCGAGCAGTGGATTTCTCAAGGCTGCAGGCCGAACCTTCTCATTCGGAACCAAGAAGAGCCATTCTTCGGGCTCTGCGGGACAAGAGTCAGATATGCAATCGTCCGTCGACCAGCACGGCCCAGAGCAGCTATCGACTGTAGGAAGACCTCGGACCACGACATCATCAACAACCAGCACAGCCACCCCGCCCAAGCTTGACGAATCAAGCTCTTTTGACTTGGGTGGAGATTTCAGCAAGATGCTCAGCTTCGAGAAGAGGAAGAGCACCCTGACGTTGAAGGATGACCAGAACGGTCGTCAAGCTCTCGGGCCACGTTCCTTGACTGGAAATCGTCTGAACCAACCTCAGCCTTCGCCTTTGACGATCGACAAGACCTCGAGGATAGAACCATCGCCATTTTCTTGGGGAAGCCATCACTCTGGAGATGGCCTGCTCAACAGCCCGAGCCTGGGAAACGAGAATGCCCCGCCAGTCCCGAAACATGTCTCTGCATACTCGCCGAGGCCCCAGGGTCCATCTCAGTCGTCCTCAGATGGCAGCCTCCAGGCTGGTCACCACGGCAACGATAGGAGATTTTCTGGAGAGGGTGAAGGAGAAGACACTTTACTTTTGAAAGACATTTCTACAGCAACCAGATTCCTGAAGAGCGGTGGTGCACAAACAGGCAATGGTCGGTACCGGAGGGACGAGGACACTTTGGGATCTGGTTACAAGCAGGTTTCAAGCCCCAAAGACGAGGAGGATCTTTTCGACACAAGCTTAGTGAACTCGAGTAGGGCGGCAAGCCGCTATGTCGCCGAGAAACCCAGCCCACCTCGCAACAAGGTCATGACTCCCGCTGAGTTTGAGAGATACCGTCAAGACAAGGAGAGAGGTTCGGACAGCGGCGACAAGTCTCCTACGAAAGGCGACGATGACGATGATGAGGATATCAACTATGAGGATGATGAGGATGACATGGAGAAGTCGAAGCAGGCTGCTAAGCAAAGGCAGAAGCAGGAGGCACATATGACTGTGTACCGACAGCAAATGATGAAGGTCACTGGTGAACCGGCTACTAGCGGTCACCGTCCTGGATTTTCGGCCTCATCCAGCACACCCAACCTGCTACAGGCCCGTGGACCGTCCCCCAACAAGTCTGTCGACGCATCGGGCGAGTCGGATGATGAGGAGGTTCCTCTTGCCATCCTGGCCGCACACGGCTTCCCGAACAAGAACCGCCCACCACACCGCCTCAGCTCGATGATGTCGAACCCCAACCTCAAGGTTGCTGCGCAAACAAGCTACGCTCGTCCGGGCTCTGCGCATGGCGACTCCCCAGCCTCTAGCGGACCATCGCCTTCAGGCGGTCGTCTCCCAGCGTTTGCCAGGGGTCTTCCTCAAGATCCTTTTGTCGGAGCTGGCCTCGTCAATCACCCAGTTAGGGAGAGCCTTTCCTTTGGTGGTGGGGCCCCCGCTGCTCTCCAAACCCCCGGCGTGCCCCCCGGAGGTCTGGTCGGTGTCATTGCCGGCGAGGAACGCGCGCGTGCGCTGCGTCGGGGCAGCCCTGCCATCGATACACACAAGCCACTGATGCCGATGTCAGGGCCTCTGGCAGGGCCAGGAGGCTTTGATCCACTAGGAGCTGTTCCCTCTCATATGATGTATCCTGCCTCCAACCCCCGACCCCTCTCGACAGTCGACCAAACCCAAGCGCAGATGAACCAGATGCAGCAGTTTATGCAAATGCAAATGCAGTTTATGCAAATGCAAATGATGCAGACAAACGGCAATCGCATGTCACAAATTCCCCAGATGGCACCGCAAATGCCAGGTATGCCCGGCGGACAGATGCTAGGCAATGGAATGATGGGCAGCACGGGCGACATGCGGCACAGCTTTGTGGACAACGGGTCTGTCTTTGACCTGCCCATCCGCCCCGAGCAGCATGGCCGCAGCATGAGCATGGTGCAGCCCAGTTCAGCCTCCTGGATCCAGCCACCTATGCAAGGCCCCGGTTACGCCCCGAGCATCCGCATTCAGGGTGCCGGCTATGCGCCTTCTATCGCACCGTCCGAGAGGAGCAACATTGGCCTTCCCGGTCGCTACCGGCCTGTGTCTCAGATGCCTGCTGCTGCACCTGCGGACCCCCGCAAGAGCACAACCATATCGGGCGGTCTTGGCTGGGACCAGCCACGCACCAAGAGCCCGCTTGGGTTCGGCACAGCCAAGACACCTAGCCTAGGCCCGGATGCGACTCACAGCAAGAAGACCGTCACTACGGTCGCTGCGGATGACGACGAGGATGACGAACAGGCCTGGGCCGCTATGAAGCAGAAGCGGGAAAAGAAGCGGTCGCTCTGGAAGTCCAAGAAGAGCTTCGGAAGCGATATCTCCCTCATGATCAAATAAACGACTCGAAGATAACCAGCTCACTGCTGCCTGAAAAGATTGCTCATCATCTCATTCTTTTCTCTCACATCATTTTTTGCGGACATAGCGTTCGGTGTGGCAGGGAAGACGATATTTTTCTCTCTGTGTATGCATTCCTGGATTTCCTTTATCCGTTTCTTTTTTTTTGGATCTTTTATGTTTCTGGCCACTGTTTGGAAACTAGCCTCGCTCCTCATACCTGACGTTCATTTTCTTGGTTTTGGTGTTGGGCTTGCGCATATACAAGAAATATTTAATCTGTTGCTTGTCTTGGGTACTTTGATCTTTGTTTGGTTTCGCTTGTTTGAAAAGATCATCACACCTCGCCACAGCACAAATCTGCCTTTTGCATACCTCCAACTGGGCCCACAAACCCCGTCACTAAAAGTGCATGCGTTATTATTGCTTTAGTTGCACACAGCGGCATTAGTTTGTTAATTTGGGTTGCGTTTATTGCCCGCACTTTACATTCGTTTATCTTTTTTTGTTCTCTTTATTCATCATTAAGGTGGTACGGATGAGCGGCAGGGACGGAAGAAAATAAAGTAGAAGAGAGACGGAGGAGGGCAACGAATTTGTATAGTGGATTTTTTTCTACGCATGAAAGAACGGCGTCATGATAGACAGATCCAAGAATTGGGCGCAAAGGCAAAGATGCAAATAAACAAAAGTCCAATGCCGACATGCCGTGTTGGAGTGGAAGCCTGTGGCATCTACTTCAACTTCGCCCATAATCTAATAATAAGCCTCTCGAACCATATATTTTATCGCAACAAAGTGATCGATTTTTTGACACTGTTTATTGGTATTCTTTTTTCTTGTTTATATGCCAGACAAGCTTGAAAACCAAAGTGGCCTAGGGAGACGTTCTATCAGACTCATCTATGGTTTCATGTCTCCTTGCTTATATTCCGACATTCACTCGGTCTTCCCGGCAGCCCAATCCCTCCTGCGCACACCCATCTCAACGGCGGCCAGGCCCCAGTCCTCGCCGTGGTTGTGGCTGCCCTCGATGACGCCGGCACGAGCCTTGGCCTGGTCGTCGGTCAGGACTGTTAGGACGCCGAAGATAACTGGGACGCCCGTGTCGAGCTGTACGCGCATCAGGCCGTGCGAGACCGAATCGGCAATGTACTCAAAGTGCATCGTCTCGCCCTTGATTAGCACGCCGATGGCGATGAGGGCGTCAAAGGGGCCGGTGGATGAGGCAGTGGTGGTCGGGAGCGCGGTAAGATCTGTGGTCGAGGAGCCGAGCAGGTCGCCGGCCGACAGAGATGGGCCGGAGCTTGGGGTTTGGAGCTGGGATGCGGAGTAGAGCCTGTTTTTGTGTGGATTATTTTGATTTTGTTAATAAAAAGCAATCAAGCGTAATTATTTCGATAAAGAATCGGGTATCAAGCTGCTTATCCCCCCAGTGCGGACAGTATAAGACAAAGTTGGGGGCAAAAGAAGGAGACAGGGGCGGGCTTGACCTCTGCACGGCTATTGGCAGCTCCCACGACCCCGGAACGCTCTGCACGACTATGTTGGACTCCTTGACGCCGCAGGCCAGCAGCTTGGCTTTTGTGCCGGCCAGAAGCGGCTCGATGATGGTCTCGTTCCAGCGCGCGTGCACGATGCCGATGCGCAGGGCGGAGCCGTCGTGCTGCTGCGGGGTCGGGCCTTTGGTGTGCATTTTTGGGGTTTTTGGTGCTTTAGTCTCGACAAAGGTTGCTTTGTGATGGTGTGATTGTCTATCGTTTGTCTCTTTATCGTAGCCGGCTAGTTTCGTCGAGAATAGATAAAGAGGATTGGCTAGGCTTCGATAGACGATTTGGTGTTGGATGGAGAGGGGTAAGTAAAAAGGTACGTCTACTTTACCTTGCGCTTGGCTGAGCTATGATGCTCGTTTCAATTGAAGCTCCCTTGCGCGCGCGCGTGCACTGAGTGGATGGATGGGCGCGAATGCGGGGAACGAACGGATCGACCTTGTGTATGGGCGGGGGGAAACAGGGGTGGTGCGATTTGGACCTTGGCAAGTGACGTCTTGGCTTCTGTTGGAGACAGTTGCATTTTCGTTGACTAACACGTACGCCTTGCTTACTGATCTACTACCCACATAGATTGATTTGAGCACATCTTGTCAGCCTTTTGGGTTGCTGATTAACATGCTTGAAAGGCACTTGAAAAGCTCTGTACCTCAATGAGGGCCGTATTGGCAGCAGTCTTCGAGATGAATGCTGAGAGTCAAAATTGATCTTGCACCTGCCTTGCCTGCTTCATTGACCTAAACCCGTTGGTTGGGGCCCGGAAAAGGCAAGAGCGACGCAACACCCTGAAGATTGCTGTCGCAGCTTCCCAAACGACAACCAGTGGAAACGAGCGGGGTCGGCCTCGTTGGTGAAGACGACGATGGCTTTTCTTATCTCTTTCTTCTGTGACTAACTCCCTTCAGTGTTCGCGATGGGCATCAACGGCCAGCGATGAGCTTCATCCAGCCTATCTTAACAGACATGCTTATGCGGTGATTACCTATCAATTCATTTCAAAAACTCAATCTGTTAGTTTTCGTTTCTAGCTCACGTGGTGAAGGCCCTGGGGAAGCCTAGTACTCGTGACCATGCCTATTGCTCCACTGCCTCAGGACGCCGTCCGCCTACTACGTGCCCATGTGGTAATCAGTACGCCCGTCTCCGTCGTCAAAGAGCTGTTGGACAACTCAATCGATGCCAAAGCCACCAGTATCGAGGTGCTTGTCTCACGCAATACGGTAGACAGGATCGAAGTCCGGGACAATGGAGTAGGGATCGAAACTCGGGACTTTGAGGCACTAGGGCGCCGTGGTCACACGAGCAAGTTGAAGTCAGCCGACGAGCTGGAAAACATTGGCGGTACTTCTCTTGGGTTTCGTGGCGAGGCTCTTGCGGCCGTGGCTGCCGTCGCAAAGGTTACGGTCACTACAAGGACGGCGGCAGACGATACGGCGACTGTCTTTGACTTGCTTGCAAATGGCAAAGGCACCCTCAAGAACACCATCAAGTCTACGCCAGTAGGGACAACAGTCACAGCCTCCGAAATGTTCGAGCGTTTGCCAGTGCGGAAAAAGGTAGCGATCAAAGAGGCAAAATCAACCATGGTCAAGATGAAGCAGCTTCTCACGGCCTATGCGCTGGCTAGGCCGCAGCTGAAGTTGTCCATCAAAGAGATAGGAGTGGCCCATCCATGCTTGTCGTACTCACCGCGGCTTTATGCAACAATGAAGGCAGCCGCGGCATGTCTGTTTGGCTCGGACCTCGTTGCACAGTGCGTTGAGATGACTCATAAAGCGGACGCTTCGACAAGACGTAGAAACCTCGCCGATGGTGTTGTTAGTGAGCCTCCGGATCAATGTGGGGGCTACATTAAGATTGATGCCCTTGTTCCTGTTCCAGGTATTGTCCCAGTCAAGATCTCGAACAAAGGCGCTTTCTTCTCTGTGGATTCTCGACCAGTGTCCGCCTCAAGAACAGTGTTCAAGAAGATCTACAGTCGCTTCAAAAAGTGCATTTCCAAGTCACTCGAGGCGTCGGATGACGGAAAGCAAGCCAAAGAACCCTTCATTGCACTAAACATCAAGTGTCCTCAAGGAAGCTATGACGTGAGCATCGGGCCTGCAAAAGACGATGTGCTTTTTACTGACGAACAAGGTATCATTGATGCGTGTGATGCTCTGTTTGAGAATACATATGGGCTTTCTGCTCTGCAGGGTGAGACCCAGAGATCCAGCAATATGAGTCTGGTCAATTCAGTCAACTCAGGGGAACATATGCAAAATCTCGGCATTCTTTCCAAGAATGGTTCGGAAAAAGCCGGGGGCATCGACTTCTCACCCAGTCCCAATCGACCAGCTGATGCGTCTCCCCAGGTACCATTTCCACTTGATCCCACTGGGTATACTGCACATGATTGATTAACGGGCTTTTTTGCTGATATTGCAAATCCCTATCTAGGAACCTGCTTCTGATTATACCATTTTTGACCATGTTACGTATGTCAACAATCCTCCTAACAACCAAACAACATCAAGAGATGGACAGTGGAGTGTCAGAATGATGGGTGGTGAGAGCAGCGAAGATGAGGACTCACTTCCAACACGAAAACAGCCTGAAAAACAGGGAAGTGATACCATCGAGTTGTGTGCTCAATCGGACCCAACACTTCCGACCCCACTACATGAGGAGGAAGAGGTTGCGCGGCCGCTGGATGGTGTCAATCCTTGGATGCTTGCAAAATTGAACGCTGCTATCAAACAGGCAAATGGATCTCGCCCAGTGCCTGTTGCTCCACAACTCACCACAGCCACAGTGACATCTCACACATCGTTGCGCGAATCTCAGGTACCGCGTCCGGAGCTTGCCCCTGGTCAAGCGTTGTGGGATATGACACCAGCTACGGATGCTCCTATCTCCCCACCGCGCTTCCCTGCTGTCAGAGACTTAGAGTTCTCAATCTTCGGCCAGTCACCGGTGCTATCACCAATTTCAGCTTCCCTTTCAACTCCCAGGAACGTATTTCGAAGTCCTTTGCTGTCAGGCAATCGAGAACATCGGAGATCACTAAGTCCATTCAGAGCCAGCCCACAACAGGAGGCTCATCCTGAGAGCAACTACCAAACCCCGCCATCGTCTTCAGGGGCCGATCAAAGACCTCAGGCTCAGAGATCCAGCGAAAAAGGCAATTTCCGGGGCGGTCTTCGACAGTTTCGACAGGGCAAGCTGTTTTCAGGGAAAGGTTGTGGATCGAATCGCCCGAAGGGTGATTCTGGAGGATCTGTACCAAGATTTCATAATCCTGAGCCTCACGGCTCTGATAGCTTGATGCCACACCTCGGATCCCAAGAAATCCGGGGGAGACAGCCTTTGAGGCAGCTGTCGCCATCGCAACAAAACGGTCGGGATGAAGTTCCTTCATATCTCTTAGTCCGCGGGAGACAAAGCTTACGCAGCGAACCTTCTGGGAGATCTTTTGCCACTGCCACCGCCCCCTTTTCCTCGATTATTTCTCTAGGAGCTCCAATGCAGCCAGAGATCACTACACGGGCTCTGTTGCAGCAAGAAGCCTCCCGCATAGACGACGATATTCCCAATCACGAAATGAGTTTCCGTGCTGCCATGAGAAACAAAAGTCGTTCAAAGTCTCGGAGACGTTCGAAGCGGCTCAAGAGCAGCATGTTGGCCCTGGAGACTGCTACTCAGGATACATTAGGGCTTGAGACATGGATAGAGAATTTCGACTTCAAGCCTCTGCGGGCCCTCGAAGAGCAACTTTCGGCGGTTGATGATTATCTCTTGACTGGTAAAATTCACGAGGGACTCTCGATAAGCCACGACACCATGGGTGCGCTCGAGGCTCAACTCAAGTCAATTCTTTATGAACGCCTGGTAGATGATAGCGGTCAAAGATGTAACTGCGAGATCGACTTGCGTCGAGCGATGGCGAGAGAGCAGGCGTGAGCATGGCGTGAGAATTACCCATGTCATTTATTATAGACAAGGCATGTATCATAAGGGCTATCAATCTTGCTGGATATCTTGCTTGGCTGAATATGAAGATGTATACAGCATCTTGTCCTTTTCTTTGCTTGGTGGGAGGGCTTCGACAAATGAACCCTAATAATTTGGGTGGGACATATGACAATTTCATGGCGGTAAAAAGAAATCAGAGATATGCCTCATTGCTAAAGGATTTAAGAAACTAGCTTAATAACACAACTCAAGGAAATAGATTGGCCTCAGTCATCGCTCACTTGTCATTTATCCTGCGGACGATAGCGACTGGGTGTGGGCAATCACAACTCCAGCCTTGGTTGGATCAACTCATCTACCTGATGGTTAACACCGATGCTTTTTCGTTTTGTCATTCTACGCAGTCTTCGGGCTGCGTCGCTCCCACCTCACCGTCGCAGGCTGCATAGGCCGAGAGAACATAGAAGTGTAATCAGTGGGCGGCACGGTGGCCTTGCCATCCAGCGTGGAGAACTTGAAGTTCCGGACCAAGGTGCTGACGATGGCCGCCAGGTTGAGATAGGCAAACTTTTCACCGATGCAGCGATGCCGACCGGCGCCAAAGGGCAGGTAAGGACTCTTGGTGCCCTTGGACGTGGCCCCGTAGCCGTAATCGACAATCTCGTCGTCCTGGGCGTCGACGGCGTCATCCCACCGATGCGGCTCCCAAGCCCGCGCGTCGCGGAAGTGCTCCTCGTCCAGGTGCGTCATGATGGGCGCGGACACGAGCACCTTGCCCGGGGTGACGACGTAGTCGCTGCCCGGAATCCGCATCGGCCGCTTCACCTTGCGCATGATGGAGTGGATGGACGAGTGCACCCGCAGCGTCTCCTTGACCACGTTTGCGAGCAGCGGCAGCTTGTCGAGGTCCGAGTGCTGCAGGGATGCGTGCCCGAGCCGCTGCACTTCTTGGTACACCTCCTCGGCGATGTCGGGCCGCGACGCGAGGCGGAGCATGATCCACGCGCTCGAAGAGGAGGAAGAATGCTGGCCTGCCATGAGAAGCGTGATCATCATGTGGGCGATTTCCTTGTCGGGGAGGGCTTGGCCGTTTTTGTACACGCAGCTGCCCATCAGGTGGCGGATCATGTCTGGCTCTGCTTCTTCTTCTTCTTCTTGATCGTCCTTCTGTCGGCGGCGTTTGTTGATGAGGTCCATGTAAACATCGCGCATTCGAGCATGAGCAACGTCGCGTCGGCGGTTCTGGGGAAGGGGCGCCCACGGGGCTAGGAAGTTGATGGGGCGGAAACCCAGGTCCAAGTCGTGATAGAGTCGTGCGAATTCTCCAGTCAGCTTCTTCCTGACCTCGGGGCCTTGCAAGGTACGACTGGCTGTGAAAATGGTTATCTCGGCCATCATGCTGGGAATGTCTACGATGCCGTGGTTGCCGGCTTGGAAGACGGGTGAGGACTCTATGTAGTCGAGGACCTCCCTCTCGATCAGGGGGACGTAGGAATCCAGAGCCTTTTGCGTCAGGCCAAACTTGACAAACTTCTTTTGCTCCATGAGTTTGGAGTTGGGGCAGTCGTAGATAATATCACTTCCGAAAACTGGTGTGGTGAGAGGGCTGTATATCTCCTCAGCATTGAGGTCCTGCAGCTTGCCGTTCAGGATGAAGTCGTTGCCCTGGACGCCTAAGAAGACGGTCATGCGCCTGCCGAACAAGACAAACGTAAAGACATCGCCGTGCTTTTCCCGGCATTGAGAGTAGAAGCGGTAGGGGTCCATGCCGTAGGAGACGGCGTTGCCGATGAAGGGCAACCAGTGGAAAACCAGCGGTGGTTCCGATTTGGGACGGGGCAGTTGCTGCCAGATGAAGTTGAGTATTATGGAGCCAATGATGAAGAGTAGGGCTGCGCCGGCTGAGTAAACCCAGACTGGGGCAGATGGGAAGAAGAAAGCCATGACGATCGGGTAAGGAGACTCTGGACTCAAACTAAATTTGGGGGAGCAATTTGTTTTATATGAAGGAATGGATGTAAAGGGGGAAAAAGCCGAGTCTTGGAGGCAGAGAACAAGTGACAAAAGCAAGCAAAAACCTTGCGATTAAGCCAGAGGGATTTACTACATGACAACTGGTAATATGCCAGAATCCTCAACGTCAAACCGTCCAGCTCATCCTCTTTATATATTGTGATTATCCTGCCTGCAAAGGGGACGACATCACAACAACGACTGTGGTGAGCCAATATGGCCCCAAACAGAACACGAATACGAGTGCGAGGCTCGGATTGAGATGCGAGGGCTCCATCCAACATACCTACCTATCTGGGCTCGATTTTGGTTTAATGCAGGCTTCTGATTGGCTGGAGACTTTTTTTTGCTGCTGTATCCATAATGATCAGCCCCGGGATCTGGGGTGGACTTGCCTAGCATGCCAAGAAAGGAAGAGCCAAGACCGTTTTAGGGGCGCCTCGTGGAACGACATGCGCATTCCAGATACGTCAAGGGCACATTTTGTCTTGGGGCCCCACGGCGACGCGGCTTCGGGCTTTTTGGGCCTGGTTAGCCCACGCACCATTGGCGAAAATGCAAACACCGACGAACCCGCAGCTTTCGTTTTGCTTTCATGTAGCATCGAACGAAAGCGACAGTGGTCTCGCTCCCGTTGCCACACGTCACCAGTGACAGGATAGGGGGCCGGTGGACCTGTTATGGACCGTTGCTGCTGTCAGCCTTAGCACTACGGGGCCCGTAGTCGCAGTGTCAGTTAGGTGTGGCATGTGCTGAAAAAAAGCGGCGCCAGGCAGCGTGGTTGTTTCTGCAACCAGGTGCAAGATATTTGATGGCTGATAAATTTCTCGGCGCGGAAACGCCCTCTTGTCATCTTTGGTGGATCCCTGCCCGTGAGCACTGGAACAATGGCAGTCTTTCAAGTCGGAGCGATTTGACAGCAAGGGTACATAGCGAGGTGCTACAGCTATAAACGCAGACAAAAAAGGAGCGTCGTGGCGGGCGTGAAATCGATGGGAATCGAACATTTTGTCATGTGGTGGTCACCACATCTACCACTCTCCAGCACCAAAACTGCCGCCACTGACGGGATTCCCTGTATTCTAGTGAATGTTGTCGTTTTTGTTTACAGGCAAAGAACGATCGTGTTCATGTCAGTGTGTCCATGGGCGACTCGGTTCAGCCGCAGAACTATCTGGCCGATATAAGCCTTGGGATAAAAATCCAATGTTAAAAAAGCCTTTTTGAATCGTCGGCCATAGGCATTTACAGACTGGCAACTATTTTGTTGATTAGAATACTGACGAAACGCGCAAGAAATAAACACGAAGTGTACAAATCCGAAGATGGCTCACATGGTTGTTCTGAAATGGGCCAGGCGCGATACTGGCAAGAAAGAACCGGCTGTTTGAGCTTTCGCCAGCTCGGCCTTCGATAGTGACGAGGGAAGCATGATAAAGCGGTTCCAATACACATATTCATAGTAACAAACATCATGTTGTTTCTGGTCAAACTACCTATTTTCATTCCCTCGAACAAAAAACATTATGAGACTGAAAAATCTTTATACGCCATCGCTCCTTAAACAAAGTCATTCAGATGAGTAGAAAAAAAAGAAAGGACATGACAGATATGTTTACGCTGAGACAGAATATGAAAAATGACCACAGATATGTGTCCTGGTTTACGGAGTCAAGAAAGAAAGAAAATGTTATGCATCTCTCCCTCCGTTCACACTCGCCATGATTGAGACATTTATAAGAAAACAGGAGACAGGCTCCATGCATGTCAACAGCTTGCTTCGCGTTGAATCACCGCGTCGTTTCGTTGACGAGCTCGGCTTCACTTCCTGCAAACTGCGGTCCCGGATCAATACGGCTCACATTGCCCTTTGAAACGACTCCGTAGCTGGTCGGACGGTCCTCGTGACTATTTGTAGACGACGATCTCGGAAGGTCGATGTTGCTCAGCTCCTCGGTCGGCGGGCCCATGGACGATGCGGACGACGACTGCTTTCCTTGAGAGTTGCTGCGTTCAAAAGGCAACCGAGACGACGAACCGGATGCATGGGCGGTAGGGAAATTCTTATCGAGACCCTGCACTGGCAGGGCGGGCAACGGAGGAGCTCCAGCTGCGTTCCACTGATCGCTTCCCGAATCCCTCTTTGAGCTCTTGCGGGGGATGGGCGGCGAGTTCACATCTATCTTCCCGTCCAGAAGGCTCAAGTCTAGCATCGGCGGCTTGCTGGTCACCCTGCTCTTCCTACTTATTCTGCTCTGTATTCGACTCGGGAGCATGATGCTGCTAGTCCTGTCGATTCCCGGAAGTACTGGCGGCTCATCAGGTATTTTGGCAGGTAAGTTGACACTGCTGGTCTCGCCCTCTTCCGCGCCCGGGTTGCCTTCGTCGTCAAGTAGTGTTGGGCCGGATGGTCGCCTCTTCTTGCGGGCGAGCTCCTCTTCATCGTCAGACTCGATAGGTCCATTGCGCAGTGTTGACATGGCCACGGGGATACCTTGCGGCGCTGCGTCGTCTGTGATATCCCCTCCGCGTGCCTTCATTGCAGGTGGCATGCGCGCACTCCTGACAACTTCGAAACCCTTGCCCTTCTCTTTCGTCTTTCCGCCAATTATGTTGCGCCACCAACCTGCCGCAGAGGCCATGGGGCCAGTTGGATCTGCAGGCCCGGTGACCAGCTTTCGACTTGGAGCGTCCGAATTTAACCGCTGACCGCGCACTCCGTAATAAAAGTCAACCTCTCGTGTGGAGTAGTCAGTCCTGGGCGCAAAGCTGATCGCTGGCTGCGAATAGGCTGCGGGGGCCGGGGTTGGGCCTCTCGATATTTGCGCATCCAGGTCTGAGGGATCGCCCAGTGGGCCGCTGGTGGCCTGGCTGAGTCGCTTCTGTTGCCAGTCGCCACTCGCCCACGAAGCACGGTTCTTCTCTATCGTCATCATTTCCTGAGAGTTACTGTGACTATGTCCTCGTTTTCGCGGAGGACGATAGTACGGGTCTGCTGCAGCCTCGAAGCCTACAGGTGGCGCCAAGGGATGTCGGCCTTGAGCGGGCGAAGGTAAGAAGGAGAAGGTGCTGGCTTCTCCCGGCGTTGTTGGCGTGAATGAACTTGCCCCATCAAATGTCCTCACAGGGCCGAAGCCACCATCGATGCTGTTGTAGTCGAGCGCAGACGAGCTGCGTTGGGGCCGCGTAAGAAGTACGCCACTGCCAGCAGACTCACTCCTAACACGCCCACCTGGCATTACGAATCCGCCCTTGGAGAAGTCATCCTTGTCCAGGATTCCAGAAGCAGAGTGATGACTGTTTCTAGAAACCCCGGCCCTTCTTTGCAGCTGGCGCATTCCAAAGATTTTGGACAAACCTCCTCGTTGTAAGCCTCTGGATGTATCGCCACCGGCACCAGAGAGACGCACGGCAACCTCCAACGTTGTCTGCAAGGCGTTGAGGAAGAAGCCAAAACCCATCACACAGCAGTGGATCACCAGGATGGCATATCCAACCCAGCCCCTCTGGCCCTCCGTGAGTCCGATCTCCGGTATGAAAGCCATCATTAGTAACAGTGAAGCCAACCGAAACGCGGCAAAGACGGAGTGATAGGCATTCATTGACGTCGGTTTCTGAAACGGCTTGACTGCGATGATGGTAAAGATACTCAGGACCTCGCAGATGGCCAATATGACGATTTGAGCGATGCCCTTGGGCTGAACGGCACCGATGGTGATGCCTCGACAGAAGGTGAGAAAAAGGGGAACAAGGGCAAATGTGGCAGCCTCGTCCGAGTAAGTGTTGTATAAAGGTCCGTAGAGAAGGACTGTCGGGAGGTCATCGAAAAGAAATGCTCTCGGCTTGACTGTGATAATTAGATATAGGAGCCAGCCGGCAAAGATGACGATGATGAAAAGCGTCACGACAGCCAGTCCGACAGTCCAAGGCGGAGAGTCGCTGGCAACCACCAACTGAAAGGTAGAAAGTGCCACAATCGGGAGTAAGAAATAGTTGAAGACGATCCTGACAATGTTGCCGACACTGAAGGGTATGTTCTTGGAACGAAGGTCCTCTTCGGCAATGTTCTTGACCTTGCGGTAGACCCAGCGAATGCCGAAGCCAGCCTGGACAAGAAATATCGCAGAAGCGATGATGGCTAGCACCCAAATGATCATACCGGCCCAGATATCTGCGACCTGGCTCATTCCTGTCAGCTTCCCTAAGCGCTGGAGACCATAATTGCCCTCGGCCACGTATATCCCATCCTGAAGGCTTCGGTAACCGGGCTCCTTGGTGACAAAGCTCTCGTTGAACATCAGGGTGGACCAAGCCAGCTGGCTTACGATGGGTTGGTAGAAGCCGGGGTAGTTGAGTGACAGCGCACCAGTGAGGACAACAAACTGAATGTACTGTAGACAGTCGCCAAATCCTGGAGTGACAAGGCGGATCAGGTCACAGTCGCGGCCATAGTTGCTTGTCCACCGAAAAACATCGGTTGTGCCCCAAGGACTCCAGATGGCGGCAAATATGGTCGAAAAACCTACAAAGGCGAGCAGGGCGACAGGCAAATATCTCACTATGGCTGCCTGAGGGCCGAGGTCGGGTGTTATGGTCGCCGAGACACAGCCAATATTGACCAATTCAGAATCGGTGTATTTGATGAGGAACGTCGCAGACCACGATGTGAAGGCGTACGAGGTTGTGAAGTTGTTAGCCATGGACACCGACGGTAACTGGTTGCGAGTAGCATTAGGGTTGAAGTTCGGACCCAGAGGGCATGAGTACCCTCCGCCGAGATTTTTGCAGAAATCGGCATCGTTGTTCCAAGGCTCGTACGTCAAAACATCGATTTTGGAGTGTGTTGTTGTGACATATGTGGTCGTCCCCTGCTGAGACGGCAGGTTGACAATCTTTCCTTCAGTCTTGGCCGGATCGCTCCAGTACCCCGTGTCGCTGGCTGGAGGAAGAGCCTTCCTCGACCGCGAACCGGTGACATTTCCCCACATTGTGACCTTGAGATTTTGCGAGGAATCGTTGCCGACGCTGAGTATGGCATCGACGTATATGCCAACGAATTGTAGCCCAGGCGGATTCCCCGATGTGTATCTGGAGTCGAGGCAGTTATCGAACGCTATGTTAACAGCCGAGACAGGCCCCAGGAATGCCAAAAACACCACCACAAATAGCATGTGCATGTATGGTGATAGCAGGCGTTGAGCTGCATGAGCACGACCGTGCCGGCCGTTGCCAGAACATTCCGTCCTTCTCAACTCTGACAATGCCTCGTCGTCTTGCAACGATTGGCTTCCTGCAATTATAAGGCCTAACCTGTCGGTCGCGTTCCTTCTATCATTGTCTCCCTCGTCACTCTCATGCCCCGAAACCCATTCCATCATCGGTGGCTCGCTCTCCCGTCGCGGATCGCTCCATTGTGAAGACGCAGCGTTTCCGCTGTTGTCGTCGAGTGATATCGACTCGGCCCTGCAGGAAGACGATAGTCGTGCTCGTGGCAGTCGTCGCATGATCGAAGCTGCCTGTCGCGGGCGTGGATGGTGCTGCGTCGATGGCTCGCCTCGAGAAGATGGGCCCATCTAAAAACCGGCGACCATCTTGCGCGCTGCTCGAATCTGGATCGTTTTCGAGCGGGTGTGGTTGTCGAGTGAAAGATAAACGGTACCGAAAGTCGGACGATCTGGGGAAGCGAAAAAAAAAACAACAACAAAAAAAGAAAACGGCCCAGAGAAGCGAAGAAAATAAAAAATAAAATATTAAAAACTATGATAAAAAAAAATAAGAATAGAAAACCACGAGGTGTCAAGGGGCCGCGGAGGTTGTGGTTTGCTATCCACTGCACGAGGGCTGGTGCAATCTCTTAGCCTCAGGGCCGCAGCAGCACCGACAGCGAGCAGCAAAGGCAGGCCGAGCTTGTTGCCTCGCAGTTGTTATGACGTGAGGCTGGCGCGGAAAAGTCGGGAGGGTCGAAGCGGTGGCGCCTGGGCACTGGGTAATCCTGGGGAAGGTTTCAAAGAGTTAAGAGGGGGGTCCCAGATTGCTTTTGCCAAGATGTCGGCCGGTTGGGGTGGCGGGTTGAGATTTGGGGAGAAACAAAACGAGTGCGAGGAGTTGAGTCGACAAATCTTAGAAAACGAAAGACTTCCTGGATGCATACCAATGGGTCCAAGGAAGAAGTTGGCCCGGATAGATTGGATAGGTAGGTACGTTGTCGATACGGAGAGCAGGCAAGGTAAAGCGGGCAGGCAACAACGCTCAGCAAGGTAAACTAAACAATCAATCCACACTTTCCCATCAGCAACCTGGGGAGGAATGCGAAGCTGACAGGCTGGGTGGGGATTCCAGGATGGAACGGGGATGGATCCCTTGAGAAGTTGAGCCTACGCACACCGCGGCACCCTGGTCAATTTGGATGGTTGATGGCGCCTGCAAATCTGGCCCAGCCATCACCGGGAGCTCCACAATTGATGATGAGCAGCGAACTGGCTGTTGAAGATCGTAAGATGATTATTTCTCGTTTGATGTCCTCCACTGTTGAGGTTATTTTTATCATTTTACTTCTTCTTTTCTACTGCGGCTTGTACAGTAGCTCGACCCCAGTAGTGGAAATATTGCTTTTAGGGTAGCAGCAGCAGCTTTTCCTAGTTCTAGTAGGTAGGTACAGTACTACTCTGCTCTACTATACTAGGCACTTTGCAGTAATATTATGGGGCAGCGTAACTCCACCATGGCAGGAACGGGAACGGCACCATTCAAGCACAACACGGACTTTCACTCTCAGCCAGCCAAGCTCAGCAGTTAATGTGGGGCGGTTGCCTTGCACCAGAAACAACATCCAAACAACAGTTGGTGACCTTGCAAAGCATCATTAGAGATTTTTGTATCATCAAATCGGATCAGACAAACCTGAGGCTGGTGGGATTAATTTCTTCTGCAGCCACAAGAAAAACTTGGGGGAAAAACCTGTTGATGAGTTCAAGCACCAAGGTCTGTGTTGTGGCTGTGAACTGGAGACCGACGGGACAAATGAAAAAAAAAAAAATTGAGAGAAAAAAAAAAAAAACAACACGCAGGGAAATACAATACTGATACTGTATTGAACCGGTTGTACCAAGGCCCGATGATCAATAGCACGCGTTCTATTACAACGTAATTCCCGTGCCCTTTAGCCCCATTTTGACCAGCACAAATCAACGACTCCACCCAGCCCTGGGTGAAGATCTTTGCTGCATAAGTCTTGACAGATTGGCCTTGTTGTCAATCGGCAGATGGTTGGTTACCTTACTTTCCAACGGCCGTTACATCATCGACGCATTCAGGGGTGATTTGTTTTTTTTGTTTTTGGCGGATGAGGGTGAAGCGCAGCATACCGTACTTTTGGGGGGGTTTTGTACTGCGACCACTGTAGTTTGGTGCAGTAGTGTACCGTCCCTTACTGTTACTGCGCGCTTCGGTACCGCAACCCGTAGCGGTCGCCCCCCCTTTGCATGTCTTTGCTGAAGAGATTGACGTTTGAGGGTGGTGGCGCCCCTCTAGCAGCCTAGCGGCGGGCCCTCGTTTATCGTTCGTTTTGCGGCTTTGGTTCACCTAATCAGCCCCTCCAGCGTCCAGAATGTGCAGGCTGCAATACGAGCTTTGACGAAATCTCTTTGTGTCCGTTCTCCCAATCGGTTCCTTCTAGCGAGCTACACAAATCGCCGAACTGTGCCATCAGTCAGTCAAGTCAAAGTCGGTCGGTTCAATCAAAATCACTTCAGGGGTCGGCAGTTCGTTCCTTTACCCTTTCAGGATTCTGTTGGGTTCCTTCCATTTGGATGGAACCCCTTTTTTAGATGCTTAAATGTAATTAATTTATTCCTCCTAGTTCCAAGAGAGAAAAAAAACATATACCTGCAGTGAGCAAACACGAGCATTATCCCAGTAGCAACCCTTTAAAGTTTCGTCATGATCACCACGACTCAGACTGACAGCTGTGCGTAAACAAGCCAAGTCCAAACATGCACCGACACCCTTGCTTCAATGCAGGCCATCCACGTCGGAGACACCCTAGGTATTTTGCTCAATACGCCACATGCCTGCAGTGTCGTTTTTTTTTTTTTTTTTTTTTTTTTTTCTCTATATTGTTTGGACGACGCTGAAAACCGGTAAACTGGTGTTCGTGTCTTGGAAAGCATGTGTTTGTGCGCCGGCCAATAAGACGATAGCGAGACACAGCCCCAGTAGAAACAAAGCCCAATCCAGATCTGATGAAAGGCTCAGCTGGTGCAACTGTCAAATTCGCCTGTTCCCGACGCTGACCACAAACCTGCGCCACAGCCTCAACTCACGGGTCAGCAGAGCACATTTCAACATGGTGCCTACCCTGCATCCAAAACTACAATTCAATGCACTGTAGGTTGTATCGAGTATACTCGCAACTTCCAAGACTCTGTATGGCAAAGATACCGATGCCATCGTCTCCACTTTGGCTTTCTCCTTGGTGCTACCACGTAATGACAAATGCGCTATGCTCGAGGTCTATGCGACACACGAGATCCCTACACCGTAAATGGACTTCGGGGATGACGGTTGCAGGCCAGTGGTGGAGCTTGTTCATCCCGATCCCGATGGTACTGTCTTTTTCTTTTATTTTTCTCTTTTTTTTCCACCGAAACTACAAAATATTTCCGTCCTACGCGATTGCTAGAACTAAAACATAGTCCGCTTGTCGTTTGTCTATGCGAAAGCATCTTGCCAGGGACACACTTTCGGCTAATTGATTATCCCAGTCTCAGTACTGTCTTGGACTCAGGCCCTCTTCAAAACATCAATGGTGTAAACCTTTTCCTTTACTACTGACATTCAGCACATATTTTTCAACGGCCTTGCAGCATGTACTTTGCAAGCGAGGCTCTCGTAAGCAACGCACTTGAATTCCCAGTACCATGCCGCTTTGCATCTTCGATTGATGAGGCAGTGCAGCTCCTATGCCATCTACCAATAGCCAGCCCATCAACATGTATTGAATAAAGTTGCGGTCGGACCCGGAAGCAAACCTCTCAACTTCCCGCGAAAAAAACTTGGGTCTCTTACCAAGGCGTCGGTTTTGATTGCTTTTTGGCAGCCTCGCAAGGAAAGCAAAAACAAGTTAGCATCTAAAGCACAAGCCTCCAAGCGCTTCCTGCCATGACCACCCGCATAGGCGCTAGACTAGAACTAGTTCACATCTCAAAGATGTCTATGGTTGTGTTGGTAAGGCTTTGGCCCAAACGACTCCCATCGCATCAAAGACACGGGAGACTTTGGGGTTTTGTGATAAAATATTAAACCCCTTGGTCCACCCCCTTTTTACCCCTACGGTTGTGCACCGTCCGAAAACGACGGCGCTTATAAAGTCAATCTCTGACCAGTGCCTGAATGTTTTATCTCAACTCGGCCATGTCTTTGTCCAAGTATGGAGGATGTGTCATCACGTCGAACTTTTTGGTCCTCCGGACCTCGGGGGCGTGGACGCCAAGATATCTCTTTGATCGGAAACTGCGGTAAATGCCGTGTGTGAGCAAGTCAAATGGTGAACTTTTGGCTAAAACAAAAAGGGGGAAACGGAGAAGCGGAACCAACGACGGGTTCCAACTTCAGGTGTCGCAGGGCTTACCTCCAGGTGATGTTGGCTTGGACGACGTCCTGAATCCCCTTGATGTAGCGCTGGACGTCGCGTTCAACATCTCCACCCCGGGCCGGGACCTGCCGCATTGTTTCTTCCCACTCGTAGTAGCTCTCTTCGAGCAGCGCGCCTACGGTGTCAAATGCCTCCTGAGCAGACTGCCCCGACATTCGACAGGCCGCCACCATATTAAAAGGACATCCTTCGCTCTGTTGTGCAAGACAAGGTTAGCGTTTTGCAATATAGCAGGCGAGGATGAAAGACGACTTGTTGGTACTTGCCTCCTCCTTTTGGTAGGATAGCATATCATTGGACCTACAAAGTTTGGAGAATGCACAATGTCAGCGGATCACACTCGTTGGATACAAACCGTCACCTCATGCTGATGGGTAGATCTTACATTATAACCATGTCAGCCCCGAGCCTCTCCAGCGTCTGTATGGCGGGATCCTCAAAGACCTCGTCGGGCAGGCGTATGGAGTGGGCGTATTCGACCAGGTGGTACAGAGGCGCGACCCCGACAGACAGCCGACGCGTCTCCAGCATCTCCTGCGGGCAAGGCAGGCCGCTCTCTGTGAAATCTTGGACATGCTGTGCGACGCCGAGGGCGTAGAGCTCCATGGCCCTGGCGAAGCGTCTTTGGACACCTGAGATACTCGTCAGCACTCGGGTTTGAGGTGTTGTTTTTGACACGCTGGAGTTGTGTCTGCTGTGGTGTATATACCTGAGGGGGCTCCCTAGATCGTGTTGAAGCGTGAGACTGTCAGCCATTGCCGGGTACTCTTGCCTGCTTTGACGAGGGATTTTTGGTCTCTACCTCAGACAGCCGACGATAAATGTCATCGTGCGCCAGAACAACAGGGATCTTGAGGCCGCGGAACTTGTGGCCCTTCATGTCTGCCAAAAGACTATCAAGAACATGACGAGTGACTATCAGGTCGGACCTCAGGTCTCCGGAATCGAACACTATAAAGGTCTGTGATTAGCCACGAGCGCCCGAGGAGATGGAATGGGCCCAGCATACTGTCATCAAAGGGGAAAACCTGAACTGCACGTTAGCGAGGCGCTCCTTGACCTTTCCCAGCCAGATGTAGACAGGCAAAACACAGGTTATCGAACAAGATCAGACTTATAAACTCACCCAGTTTCCCCAGTCACACATGGTTCGGAGCTTGTGGATTGGAGCTTCGGGCGCAGCGATTGAACAAAAGTAGCTAAAGTCACAGGCGCCGACCCTTTTTTGCATCATTGGCGAGAAGGCGCATATCCTGAGGTAATATGAATGTCAGTAACGAAGCGCCCAGGAAACGCCCAAGAAGACATGATAAGTAAGTACCTGGCCAGCCATTTTTCAGAGACCGGCTTCACTGCTTCATAGTGTTTGTTGACTTTGGGCTCCTGGACTATGAAGCCCCTGAACATGTCAGGAAGCGTCACACAAGTTCGGTCAGCCATGGCGCTCTTTCTCGCGGAGAGGTTGTATAACCAAGGATCTGGGACGGAGGGTACCAGCCGGTCGGGACGTCCAGCCACGCGGATAATATACCTACCTAGGTTCTTATGTATTTAATCTGTTCGCATAGAAGCATGTAAAAAACTTGGCCCCCATGTCGTAATTACAAAATGCTTATCGAAAAGCTTCTCCACAAAGAAGAAGAAAAAAGCCGTCATTTGATGTTCAAGATGAGGCGAATGAGGAGAAGAAAAGATGAATTAGACCTAGTTCTTACATAGACTAGATTACGTGCAATGTCATGTCGGCAGGTACTCCGTAATTGTTATGGCGATCTTTTATATGACTGGTCTGTGCCGCTCGCCAAGAAGAGTATAAGGATCTCCAAAAGCAACAGTTCATGCACGCCAAGGAGATGATGACTTTTTTTCGGAAAACGGCTATTCCGGAGCTACTGAATACTCAGATTGACGCTGGTAGAAAGAGCATAATGAATAGCACCCCAGCTCCTGGAAGAAAAAAAAAAAAAAAAAACTCTGATAGGTTTACCTTTTGGATCAGTTCCCTCACGAGTGCACCTGCCTTGCCCATCATGGGAGTTCCAGCAGTCTTCAAGTCTGACAAAGACATTCGTCGCGTCGGCAACTATACTTTCGAATGGACCGAGGACCACATCCCTAGAGAAACAACAGACCCGCTACGCTACACGTACGACAAGCTGGGGGCGGCGGCAGTGGACAGGATCCAAGAGATCCACCGCCGGAGCGCCGCAGCCGCCGACGGAGACGCACAGCACATATCGAGACTGGACCTCCTCGCGGTGCTCGAAGCCAACCACGGCACCGACGCCGTCCTCGGGCAGCTGTGGGATGAGGTGCACAGCGTCCCGGCCTGGGTGGACTGGGCGCAGCTGGAGCGGGGCCAGCGGTTCCTGTACCGGTACGCGCTGGCCAACCTGATGGGCTTCGCGCTGCAGGGGTTCGTGGGCGAGAACTCTGCGTCGCAGGGCGTGGTGGAGGTGCTGGTGCGCACCGGCGGCTTCAGCACGCGCGTGCTCCTGCGGCGGCTGCTCGAGACCTTCCAGCTGCTGCTCCAGGTCACCCACAGCCCGGGCTTCCTCGAGCCCGGCGGCGAGGGCCACAGGTCCGCCGTCAGGGTGCGCCTGCTGCACTCCATGGTGCGGCAGCGCATCCTCAAGATCGTCGAGGCCAGGGGCGCCGAGTACTTTGACGTCGCGACGCTCGGCGTGCCCCTCAACACCCTCGACTCCCTGCACGCCCTGACCACCTTTGGCTGCAACCACGCCTTCATCCAGCTGCCGCTCATGGGCATCACCGCCCGCCCGGCCGAGGTGGAGGACTACGTCGCCCTGTGGCGCTACGTCGGCTACCTGCTCGGCACGCCCACCGAGCACTTTGCCTCGGCCGCGCGGGCCAAGGTGCTGATGGACAGCCTGAGCTACCACGAGCGGGGGCTGACCGACAGCTCGCTGGTGTGCGGCCACAACTTTGTCGAGACCGTCCGGGACCTCGAGCCCATCAACCTGTCGGCCGGCTTCATCGAGGCCGGCAGCAGGGTCCTCAACGGGGACGCCCTCTGCGACGACCTCGGCATGAAGCGGCCGGGCCTCTACCACTACGCCTGCTTCAGGGGCTACTGCTGGTTCGTCAAGACGCTCGCCGCGGCGCAGCAGTGGTTTCCTCGTCTGGACGCAAAGATCATCGACTTCAACAGGGATATGCTCCACTCGGCCATCATTCACAGCAAGGCTGGCCTGGCAGGGGGCTCCAAGCTCAAGTTTAAGCATGTGCCCGACGGGACACTGACGGGCAAGGAGAGCAGCGCGGTCAAGCGAGGTGAGATTCGTTTTTATGAGAGGCTATTCGAGCTGTTCTGCTTGGCATACTTTATCTTGGGATTGTTTGTTTTCCTATGTGGTGCGGGCATGGCAATAAAAGCAGCATCAACGATGTGGGATCATCTTTAGCCGATTCGACAAAAACCACGCAATACCCTCACCTTTGCAGGCCGTAGGCTTAGATATTTAGCTAAATGGGTGTAATCCACGAATAAAAGCAAGGTGAAACCTTGCATGTTGGTACCAGTACGATTCGAACTACAACCCTGTTCAAAGGATCAAGCGTAGTGATCAATTAGTATGGGCCCCCACCGCACCTGCTTGCCAGAGGTTTTAGTTACCTGTACTCGAGACTTGTGCATCATGAAAATATTTACTAAGCTTTATGGGAGAGGGTTTTTTTGGAGCCTCGCTTCGTTTGGCCTTGTCAACTCTGCGTTTTGTAATTGCAATGCCGCCGGTCAACGGCCGTCGCAGACATAGGTTCCCCTGGGTGCGCGACGCATACTTACCCCGATGGAGCTTTGAGATGTGGCTGGATTGATGCCGAGAAGTTGGGCAAGGGCCAGATGGCAGATGTACTCCACGTATGGTGACTGAGTTCTTTACTCTTCTGTTGGTTGGGAATGGTAGTATTTAGCTGTGAAATCCTTCGCGATTGCTTATTTTATCTTCGACTTTTCAGTCTTGCCCTTTTACAATACGTCGTAGTCATACTCTGGAAGCGTCCCAAAGTCGCACCTCAGACTGCACCTGCACAGATACACAGCCTGCTTCTTGGCCCGCTCTCCCGGCGCCTCATACGACCTCTCATAGCCATTGTCCCACGTGATGGCTGTGATGTCGGGTCCGACGTCGCCCTGGCCCTCCCTGAGGTGAAGGGCAATAGCCTCCATCCAACATCTCGCAGCTCGTATCTACACTTGAACTGGGAAGAAGAGCCGTCAAAGAAGCTCTACCTGACAAAGATCAAAACTGGCCCAGGCTCCAAGTCAGCCAGGCTTGGGTAGTCAGAAACCACATGGCTATTACTGTCTCTTTCTTGAATGCTTACCTTGGCCCTGTTCACCTGTCACTGAGGGCTGTGATGCCCAGCCTGACCAGAATAAAAGCCGAGTTCCTTACAATTGGCTGCTGGGGCTCTGGGTCAGTTCTTAAACTAGGCAAGACGAAGCTTTTGCTAAGCTCTACTACTCCGGTACTGAACGATACATACCTACCTGTATGCCGACTTCGGTAGGTCGGCGAATATCTCGGAAGGGCAAAAGACCTTTTATTGGGCGCAAGACCCGGTTGGGGCTATGTGAGTCCTATGTATTGGGCTTACCAAAGAAGAAAAATGTCGTTGAGGAGTTCCAGTCGAGTGTTTCCTCTCCAAGGCCAAGTTGCCAAGGCATGGCCATTTTCGTCCCCAATCTTAAAGTTTTAAGGCTCGGAACCAAACAACGAAAAAAAACGTGGAATTAGAACTGAATGCTACTTCCAAAAGAAATCCAAAAGCAAGATACAGTGGACTATAGCGGCTGACAGTGGACGAGGTCCGTTTTACTTGGTTTGAAAGTGGGGAAAACCAGGGTTCGCAGAAACATAGGGGCCAGGAGAGCCTGAGTAAAACGGATCACCGACGATTCCTCCCCGACCCCTTCCTGCGCAAACTGCGGTCCTCATCTTCCTCGGCGTTCTCTTGAAAATCACCACCCTCCAAATGGTCACCTCCATACTTGTCCGAATCATATGCACTTCCACCGGACTTTGTCACTCCTCGCCTTCCAGGCCTTCTATCGCCGCCCTTGTTCCCCCGTGGTTCTGGCTCCCTCGATCGCCGCCGCTGCTTGCCACTCTCCTTGCGTGTTTGAGGACGCGATGAAGATGGAGATCTCCACCGGCCATCATGGTCAGAGTCTTCTTCGATGTCGTACTCCTGCGGATTGCGGCGCTCATAACGCCAATTCTCATTTTCTCGCTGGCGATCCCGCCTTCTGTTGTCTCTTAGCTGCCCTCTCCCGCAATCGTCATCGCGCTGCCCACGCTCGCTACCCCGCTCTCCCTGGTTTCCGTACCCGCGAAAATTCGTTCTGTACTGCCCCCTACCACCTCCTGCTCTTCCCAAGCTAGAGAAGTCTTCTTCGCTGTAGTTATTGTCGTTATTTCTGCGATAGGCCCTAGTCTTCCTACCGCCGCTGCCAGTACTGCTGCCTAAACGTTCATTTTCAAGGCTGTAATCATCTCGTGGACGTGGCTTCACCGCAGCGGGGTGGCCACGCTGAGGCCGATTGAGACTCGCGTACTCAGCAGGCGGTCTCTCCATCTTTTCAAAGGCCCTCTGGTCGTCCGTGTTCCTGTACATATTCTGTCTCATACGCTCAAACTCAGCTGTAGCAAGCTCGACCTTCCTGAAATGCTTCTCGCCTATGAAGGGGGCATCTAACAAGCTGTCACGTTCCCCGTTGTTTTCGTCGTCTTCGTCGTCCTCGTCGTCGTCATACAAATTTGAGCCACTACTTCGAGAGATTCTTCGGTCCTCAACACTCATTTCGTCTTTGACGTCAGTGCCAGCGTCTACCGTGTGGGTATTTTGCTGCTCGTGGCGGGCCAGCGACGCGGCGATCTGGAATGCGTTGCGGATCTGCCGCCCATTCCACCGGGCATTCTCGTGGTTTAAAAAGTGGTCCTCCGCGAATGCCAGGATCTCGTCCTCTCTGACCACCATTTCGCCCTTAAACTGTCCGTATTTGCCCTCAGAGCTTGAGGAACCGCATCTGGCCAGATGGGCTTTGGCCCGCTCCTTTTCAATCTTCTTGAGTCTGTCTATGTTTATCTTGAAGAGGCTGCGAGTGTCCTCGAAATCGAGTGCCGGGTAGTGCAGACTCAAGTGCACCCGGGACTTGACTGCTTCGTCCATGACTCCGACTCTGACGTAGGATAGGGGAAAGTAAGTAGAGAATCGCATTTTGAAGCTGATTGGGATTGTTGCTTACCGATTTGTAGTCAGAAAAAGTATCCCGGGATAGTATTCCAGAGTGCGAAGGAAAACTGCCATTTCGCATTAGATTAGGCCAACAACATCGCATGCCAGCCCGCCGCTTCTCGGGGATGGATTCGACTCACCACTGACTATTGCGTTCCGCATGATGCTGTCATCCCCCCTCTCCCGCTGGGACAAGAATATGTCGGCCTCATCGAGGAGCAGTATGCCTGGGACAAAGATTTGTTAGCTTTCTCAGCCTTGCTCTATAGGGCACACCTTCGAGTGCGTACTAACATTCCCACACGTCTGCTAGGCGGAAAATGTCTTTGAGGGTTTTCTCGACCGCATCGGGCGTTGTGCCAAGCTCGCCGCATGTGATCAAAAAGAGCGGTTTTCTGCGGTACATGGCGACAGCTTCGGCGGTTGCCGTTTTGCCAACACCCGGAGCCCCGTGAAGCAGGATGATGAGGCCCTGGCCTTTGCCTCTGATGAAATCCTGCCCCGGGAGGCCGACAGTACTTCCGTCCTGCCCTCTTGAGTTTGCGAGCCGCCGCATGTCTCTGACCAGCGCCTTTTGACTGAAGTGCTCGTTGACGACTGAGAGTATCATGCGCTTGTGATTTTTATTGATCCGCAGGAGTCTGAATGGATCGTCTTTCTCAGTCGGCCAAGAGATCTCGCGAATGTATTTTGTATCTGCAACGAAAAACTTGCGCTCCCTGAAGGCGTACGCCATAACCTGCTGAGGAAGCAGCACCAGGTCCTCGTCTGTGAAGATTTGGCTCTTCCATGTAGTCGTATGGCTGCCGTACGCCTGCATGAAGGGGTCCTTTGCCTCCACCGCCTTGATCATGTCTGATTCTATGCCCTCCCTGATTACCACGATTTCGCCCATTTTCTTCACAATCTCGGAGCGGTCTTCTTCGGCCCAATAAAATATCTCAACCTCATCGTAGGCATCTTCGGTCATGGTGTCGATCCTGCCTTTATCGATAAAGAAGCCAGGCCGGCACCTTGTCCTGGTGGTAAAAGCTTCCTGTGTTTCGATGATTATGTCACTGTTGTCACTGATTATTAGTGAGAGCCCAAGCTAGCCTGTTTCCGTGTCTTGGGGGGTGATAAATATCACCTTTCAATATATTCGCTGAATCCCGGTTGGCGAAACACCGGTGGGAGGCTTTTGTATGACCATCCATCGTACGCCATGGCTTTGCTCCCGGATGCAGCGTTGGAGATGAGTCGGCGGAACAACTCGCCCTTCTCGCGAAGATCTTTCATCAGACTGTCTTTCCTTTTGAGAAAGCGTATAGGGAAGACTGGCAGTTTATGGATATCTTCTTCCCCATGGAAATACCTAATTCCAGCCGGTAGGACAACCGGGGCGTATTTTGTGCCATCAAAATCGAGCCTGTAAAATTGCACTTCAAATTTTGTGTCTCTAGGATCCCATTCATATTGGTTGCCCACCCCAAGACCTTTACCTTGCCAGTCGCGATACGGCAGGTTAGTTGAGTAGAGACGTACAATATTATAACCCTCGTCCGACACAGACTGGTCCTCAGACGCCGCCTTCTTGTGGGGTTTCGAGTAGTCACCCGGCGGTTTTAATACGTCGACATCATCGTCATATTGAGATTCGCCCGGTGGGCCACGGCCCTTCTCCAGACCATATAACTTATGCTTGGTGCATACCAACTCTCCACAGCGGAACAGCGACCACAGATCGTTGAATCGGATCTTCATTTGCTTGCTGTGATTTGCCTGCTCGAATCTCCGGTAATATGGCATCAATTCCTTGTCAACAAACTCAACATAGCACCTGACCTGCTCCATGGCCTTTTTAGTTCGCATGAAGGCGCTGAGGGCTTTCCACTGCATTGTCGGCTGATTGTAGCCAAAATCTGCAACTGGCACATCATTGACGTCGTCGGGCTGGTCTGTAGCGTCGGTGCCACTACTCAGGTACACCTCGAGATCTGCCAAAAGAGCCTTCATGCTTTTTTGATGGTGGATAAAAAAGACAAATGGGTGCAAGAAAGTCATGGGCAGAAGCATGGACCACGAGGTGTTTCCGCTTATCTTTGCAAGGTGTGCTAGTAAGATACTGGAGTTGATGCGGATCCGGTCAAACGGAAGCTCGCTTGCTTTTGTCTTGGTCTTGACCTTGAGTGGTGGACGTGCAAGCCTCGCTGTGTACTTTCTTCTCTTCTCTTGAGGCATGCGTCTCAGCTGCTCTGCCGCCATGTTCTCCTCGAGGTCGTGGGTCTTGAGCAGCACCTCAACAGTGTCCACGACAAATTCGGACGGTTCACCAGTACACTGAAAGCGATTCTTGAACTGCTCCCAGTCGCAAAGTCTGACGACGGGCCTAGTGTTCAGATTGAAGCTGCCCTTCTCGGTCTCTTTGTCGTCCTCATCTGCCTCGGTGTCCGAGTAGGCATTTTCACTCTCCACGTCGTCATCTTTCCCAGGTTTGGGGCTCATTGATCTTCTCAGAGAGGGAGGTTTGACAGCTTCATAAGGTGTTCTTGGGATGGAGCGCACTGGCATTGGAGGCGCTCGCGTGGGAGGCGCTGGCAGGAAAGGCGCTCGGAAGGGGGACATTTGAGTGGCCATGGATAAGGTAGGCAAAGGTACCTGGTAGGTATGCAAATTATATCTGGAAAGCTGGATACAGTAATTCAAGTATCAATGGAAGGCTTGTGAGTCTATTGGTGATGAAAGACTGTTGAGGAAACACAAATGGTCAGGCAGGAGAGTGAGGATCAACCGACACAACAGATATTCAAATTATCATACGCAGGCTGCCGTAGATACCTGCCCGTCTACCTAGGTACCTACCTAGGTACCTTACCCACCTACGTGTATGGAAGGCTCCTTCCCGTTCTATATGCTGCCGCGGCGATCAGTGCATATGAAATCTGCAAATTTGGCAGGCTCGTTTAGCCTCCTCGCGGCTGACTGCAGTAGTGGGTTCGGGGCTATCGGCATGATGGCTGACGCACATATGGGACCCTGTCCTCAATCCCAAACCCCAATTAGGTACCTAATGCAGATTTCTCAGCTATCTTGAGGATAGACTTGCAGACGATATTGATGTTGTTGGTGTCTCGCCATGACATGGCACAGCCAAGAGCCTCCCCTCCCATCCATCCCTTATGCAGGGGGCTGGGAATGGTACGAGAGATACCGTCAGGTCACACACGTCGATGGCTTTGATTTGCTGCTGCTGCTTGTCACCCCAACCTTGGCGCTTCAATCGATGCAACACTCCGGTCTACAACATCGGCATCCTCCGCACCTTCCATAACCAACAGCACAGCAGACGCTTTCAATAGGTCTCGTGGAATGCATGCACTTCGCCAAAGCATTTAGCCGTTATACCCGACCGAAGGTCATGCTCTTTTGTCCCTAGGTACCTACCTAAGGTACCTACCAGGGACCTAATTTGCTGCAACCCAATCTAACATGGAAGCTACTGGGAGTTTGCTCAATTGTTCACTGCTTCATTTGTCTTCTGTATCAATCTTCTCCTCCTGCCTGCCTCCCTTCCAAATCCGTACGGGTCTCTGGGAATTTCCCGACTTCGCACAGCCGCACTTCGATAATATTGATTGGCCGCGCTTGGAGTTTCCATCTGACATCCAGGTGGTAGATATACCAGCACTGTAGAAACCTCCTGAGATAATCCTCCGTTTGCTTCATATCGACCCTTCCTATCACCCTTGGCTTTGGCCTTCTATCAGTTAACATGGAGGTAGAGCGCCAAAAGCCCCAATCCCTAAGAGAAATCTTGGATGAAGAAGAAGAAAGGAGGCTCTTCAAACACTACATGACTGTTGAGACGACCGTATTCCCACACGACCTTCCAAAATGCGAGTTGGTATACGACACACAACGCTCGGAATACACCAGCGTTTTTAGAAGCAACAGCAGGCAAGTCCACTGCCAACTCTTTTTCTTCCGAGCACAACCCACCTAGCTAGCATATTTTGCACGTCTATCATCTCTGACAGCCATTCTTCACTGTTCAGGGCGCTCAACGACGCCATTGGCTCATACCTGAAGGAAAACCCCCTTGGCCTGAACCCCGGCACATGCACATGGACAGACGTCGCGGATGAGCTGGAAAAGTCCGAAGCCGAGTACAAGAGAAGCAACAAATTTTTGCATCGCCATGGAGCTGGAATGATGCGAAGTCTGGTCCCAGCCCTAGACTGCATCCCAAGTGACAATGGAATCGCCCCTATCAAAGGCGGCTTGATGATTATATTCAACGTGAGACACACAGTCTAGTGCCAGCCTTTGGATGTGCATTTCTACTAAACTAACTTCTTTTGTCTATGCGTGTGAGCAGGCCGTGAAGAGGAGGTGCGAGACCTGCGAGAAAATCTTAGAGTGCTTTTCGTCAGTCACACAATGGCTTGTGAAGGCACATCGTCTCCAGAACCTACACAAGCGGGATGATAAACTCATAAACAAGGTTCGAGAGTTTTACTGCAAGCTCTTCGAGTGTCTTGCCTCTCTCATCTCTGTACTTTTGCGACGGGACAAGAGCTCTGTCATGTTCTCAGGTGCGTCTGATTCCTGAAGGGTCAGAATTCCATATCTAACAGCCAACATGGAAATTACTCGGAGAATCGTGCAGCAGAGCCACCATCACGATGGTCAGAGAAGATTTGTAAGGGAAAGTCAATCGTCGGTAGAGCGCTCAAGGACGTCTTTGGAGATGCGGCAAATGAGGTCGAGGACATCCTGGCACCAGTCAAATCTGCCCTGTCCTCGCTCAAAGACTACAGCCGATTTCTGGACAGCGCGGGCATCCAAACAGCCAACCGAAACATCCTGGAAGCGAGTCGAGAGATAAAGCAGACAAGATCTGGGGTCGCCGGTTTGAATTACAAGTTCGATCAGCTCCGAGAAGAAATGGAGCGGAGACAATGCGAGACCGAGAATCTAGTCAGGGGACGGCTGGATGATCGTGATAACGTTTTGAAGGAGATTTGGAACCGTGTCCACGACATGTTTGCCGATGCGCTACGATGCACGCTTATTGCTGGTAAGCCGGGCGACCTCTTTTTTGCCCGAAGTAATTTCAAACAGTATTTCTAACATGTTTCTATCATCAAGATTCACGGCCCCATTCTTCAAAACGTCTTCAGATAATGGACAGCCAGATCAGTCGACAAAGGCAGTTCTGGAATCTCGACATCAACAAACTTCTAAACGCCATCGCCTCTGATGAAGGACACGAGACAGCCATCTTTGACAGGGACGATATGGTCCGCAAGCAGTCTTTATTTAAACCAAAAGCCATGAGCCGCGCCAATCAGCTATTTGAGACAGAAAAGTTCGGAGACTGGATGACCTCGACAGAGTCGGAATTCCTCATGGTGGAAGGCCACTGCCTCCAAGAGTCTCAAGGCGTGGTCTCGCCATTGACCATTTTTGCCGCCTCTCTTGCTCACGTACTTGGGGCAGGCGCTTTTGAAGAAGAGTCACCCACAGAGGCTATTGCTTTGTTCTTTGCTTGTGGCCAGCACTCCTCGACTGAGGATGAGCTCTCTGGTCCTCAGGGGATCATGCGAAGCTTGATAAGTCAGCTCCTAGTCTCCAACATTCGATGGACCGCCAGTGCCGCGGATGAAAGTCGCACCCCGGACCTCGGCTTCCTGCAAGAGCGCAGAAGTATCTGGCCCGAGATCTGCAAGCAGAGCTTGGGAAGGGTCGATGCCACGCGCAGCATCAATAAAGACGGCGGCAATGCTACGAGAGAACCAAACCATAAGAACAAGAACAGGCCTGAGAGAGATCGGCTTCAGACATTGCTACATCTTTTCGAGGAGCTGGTCGACCAAATTCCCCAAGCCTCGACGGTCTATTGCATAATAGACGGCATCTCTTACTACGAGAACCCGTGGCAGGAGGATCTCTTGCTACTGGTAAAAACACTGGCGGAAATTTGTGACGATCAACGGAGCGGGCTCAACGGGCCACGCCTCAAGATCCTCATGACCAGCCCGGGCCGCTTCTATTGGCTGCACACGTTCGCGCATCAGGAGGAAGCCCTCAAGGTGATGCTGGTGAGCCTGAATTTGGGGCATTTTGCCCGAGGAGGCTCCTACATGTTTGGCGGAAACATGGTCAGGCGAATTGAGTACATGCGGACACCCAGGCACGCACCCTTGCCGAGGTTCCAATCTGATGACTTTCAAGCCCGTGGCTGGGGGCAGAGAAAAAAGCAGCACTCGCACTATGACAGTTACGGTGGCGACGATTATAGCGAGAGAGATGATCGACGGAGGGCCAGGTTCCAGCATAGTGGGCCCTTGCAGCTACGTACACGGGACAGAAGTATGTGAACTGGGAAGCTAATTGATGTATGAATGTCTTGATGAGCCGGACAATCAGATGTTTGGAAGCTTTTGCCAACCACCAGTGCGCAGATGCATAGATCTGGGTAGCCCCTGAAATTGTTTGGCGCCTGCGCATTGCAGGATCTCCCTTCAAAAAAATGAGGTGAAAGGTATCAAAAGTGCGGCTAAACTTATAGTCCCCGTGGCCAAACGACCAGCCGCGTGCGTGTAGTTTGTCGACGACATTAAAGATTCCGTTTGTGCCCCACAGGCCATCTTTCCATGTAGATGAATGCAGTTTTCAGCACCTGGTCGTTGGTGGTGAGCAACGGCCTGCCGCTTTCGGCTTGGGCGCGTAAGTCCTTCTCTTCTGCTCTCAAACTCATTGTCTATGATGTGTGCCTGGAATTTGGGAGGGTTTTACATGTTATTCGTGGCCAGCCAAGAGAAATATTATTGTGGCGAGTTCTATAGACTCGAGATTCACCTTGAATCTCTCCCAATGGTGGTCTTTGGAAGTGGTTGAGTTGAGACGATTCTTCATCTCCCTGACAGGGATTGGAAAAAAAAAGCTCGAAAGAAACAGTGAGAAGGTCGGTCCCGCCGGTCTATGGCAGTCTTTAGTCTAGTCGTTCCGGCTTCAAGCAAAATGTAATACCTCCACTAGCCCCTACATCCCAGCCAGGGGATGCGCAAGGCAGTAGAACAACACGCAGCAAACCATGTTCACTAACAAACGTAGTCAAGGGGCCTGCCCTGGCTAGCTCAGTCGTCCTCCCACCGCCTCTTGGAGCCCGCACTGAGGCTGGATCTCGCGCTGGATCCGACGCCGGCGCCAGATCTCGACAGGGGAGGGTAGGCAACTCCGCCGACAGCCCTGCCTTTTTCCCTGTCGTCCTCGCGCACGACGCTCTCCCGCATCAGCCGGATGACCTGCTCCAGCTTGGCAAACCACGTCTTGTTCACGCGTCGTTTGGCCCTGATCTCTCTCTTGACGTCTTCCAACTCGTCGATATCTTTTTTGACGGTGAGCGACGGGTTAGCAGATGTGATTCAGAAACCGTACGTAATATTTCATTCAGGCCGATGACGGACTCACATTGTGTCTGGTCCGGAATCAACTCCAACACATCCACCACAAACCCAGAAGCGGCCCGCCCGCCGACCAGCGTGGCGTATAGATTCCTATCCTCGGCGGCAGCGCCACCATGCTTGTCCTCGTCGTGCTCGAACACGATCTTGCGGAGTATGTAGACCAGCGCCCGCGCCGCGTCGCCCCTCTCCCACTCCTGGGCCCCGTCGCCCCGGAGCAGCTCGCTCTTGACCTGCCCGACCGCGCCCAGGACGTGCCTGGCCGCCCACGCGACGTCGCAGGTGCCTTCGAGGTCCGCACCCATCGCGACCCGCTGCCTCGCCGCGTCCCGGTCCGACAGCGACTCGGAGTAGCGGTCCAGCTCGTGCAGGATGCGGTCGACGCGGGCCTGCAGGCGCGCGTAGGGGTTGCGTGCTCGTTCGCGCGGCGAGAGCAGGTTGAGAAAGATGGAAAAGACTTCGTTGTTGCGCTCGAGCAGCGCCCGCACTGTTTCGCGTAGGTTGCGCTTTTCGCCGTGGCTGCGCGGTGCTCCGATTTTCTGCTGTCGCCTCTTGTTCCTGTTGATATTGTTTTGCTCCTCGTCGTCTGTCTCGTCGAATGCAGACAGTATCTGGTTGACTTCATCGACGCGAACCCAAGGCGGGGCGCGATATGCCTCGTGGCTGCCGACGGCCGAGTGTAAGCCGTCGGTCAGCAGGTTGAGACGGTAGTCGGCAATCCTCTGGAAGAGATTTCCAAGTGCAGGAATGGAACCATCGGCCTCGACCTTGAGAGGCTCCGCCTGGTCGTGCCCGTAGAGGGTCAGCTTTGCTATGGCGTCATATAGCCATAGGAGATGCTGGCAAGGCTTGCGGTTTTTGCAGATGCACTGCGGTCCAGGCCACTTGCTGTCTGGAGTGCCGATACGAATGGACAGCGGGGTGAACTCCCTTAGCTGAAAAGCATAGAACTGATGGCCTCCATCGACTCCTGTGAAGTGGAGGCTGACTGGTGGTGTCTCGTGCCAGCGCAACTCGCTAAAGAGCTCCCTGATATGCCCTTGTGCGTCTCGGTCCTGACCCAACTGGTCGGGCACGACGAAGCTGTGGCTGGTGCCTTGACTTGAATCTTGAGTTGGCAGCCGGCTGATGTCGTAAAGCAGACCGGTGAAGGGGGAGCGAACTATCTGATCTGGATCTTCGCCCTCAAAGTCACTGTCCGAATCACCAGTATCAGAGTACTCACCTGCCAATGCCCCGGCCTCGGCGAGACGACGGATAGCCTGTGCTCTCGTGGTGGGAGCCATGCCGCGGAGGTTGAGTTGTCTCAGACCTGTTGTGGGAGGGTTGGACATGAAAGAAGTAGCACGAGAATATGAGTTGGAGGTAGGTTCATACCGCCCAGACATCGAAGTGGTGTGGTCATGCTGTGCGTATGGCAAGATCTTTATATCCAACAAGTCGAGAGACTGTCATAGGCAGACGACCATGTCCATTGCGTAGGTAGGTATATACCCAAGGTAGGAGACTAGCGTCAAGATGTAGACCCATATGCAGGCCGGCCAAATATGGAAACCGGGGTAAGCACTCTATAACGTGGCCGGGCTGAGTACAATGGGTCGCACTTAATGAGATGATGGCTGCGGCAGTGCTGCTTCTTGACGAGCCATACCCCATTCGTGATGCTGCCGGCAACAAGTTCTTCTTTTGCTCACCTTGGAGGTGGAGATTGATATCAGGTCCACCCCAGGCCCGGCCCACGAGAACATGATAGGAAGATGTGAAGTTGAGGGGTAGTTGCAGCCTGTGAGGGAGAGAAGCCATGGTCATTTTGGAGTGCAAGGTGACGTTCGTTAGACGAACAAGCCGATTCTGAGCATGCCTAATGTCACCATACGACAGCCTAGCTAAGGTACTTTTCGGTGCTTTCCACAGCCAACATCAACTTCATCCAGTGACCAAAGCAAATGCAGGTATTGTACTGTGGATACACCTGGGGGTGCTTTGGCGAAAGGGGATTGTATCCAAGATAGGGTGCTTTGATGCACCGATTAGGAAACAAGTTGAGAAATAACGTTGCTTTGGCTTCCTTGGCACTAGGCACGACGTATACTTTGCTTGGGAGGGAGGGGTAGGTGGAAAGGCAGTGAACGGCTTTGTTCCGTCTCAATTCCATAGAAATTCGAGGTACCTTTCATTGACTAAATGCGGCTGTATGCATTGTGCATCCCAGTACCGAATGATTGTCTGTGAAGAGCAGGCTTATCCTTCGAGTCGACGCGGACCGTCAATGATAAGAGCCAACAAATTGTTGGTCACAATCAGCCAGGACACTTGACCAGCGCGTCGAGAGTGGCAGTATATGATAATCCCACAAGGCTGATTTTAATCGCTGAAATACAGTCTGAGCCGTAAAGAAGCCATGAAATAGACCAGTAGGTCAGGGCAGGTCGCTTGAATCGCCCTTACTCCCTAACATTTCAATGGCAGAGCAAAGAGTTGTTTGACCGCGATCATTGCGTCTGTTTGTGTGGAGGTCAAATTGGCCCGATGGTGTGGGTCGCTCACCCCACAACTACTGCATCCCTGGAGTCTCATCATTGGTCAATATTACCAATGGAAGCGCGACCGACCTGTTGGCAGGCTTTCAAGGCTGATTGTGACTTTGAACCCAAACTCGCAGTTAGCATTATGCGCACTCCCCCAGGGTCTGCAGTCGGGCCATCCACTCCAAGGAGTAGAAGAGAGTGAAAAAAGAGAGGAGGAGCAAACGGTCTTGAAAGTCTGACACACTCGCAATCGAGGCTTAGACTTCTGCCTCGCCCTCGCGCATATGAAGTTTGGTCTATAAAAGCCTGGCGTGTTCCCCCCTCCCTCCGCCTGGCCGCATTTCTGGCCGCATCGCTACCACCGAACCCAACCCACTCGACTCTAGGCGCAGCAACCCTTTCCAGAAGCCCGGCGAACATTTTATCGAGGTCTTTACCTGCCTGCTTCGTCATTTGCTGTCCGTGGCTATTTTTCATCTTCTGAAAAAGCAAAGAGGACGATATTTTCGTTGCCTGGGACCTATCTAGCGGGAACACAACAGGGATGGTTCGGGTCGCACATCGTGGGGGGTTGGGTTTCCTACTTTGATCTCTGGATGAAAATCAACTATCACCACAAAACCCGCGCGTGTCGTGCAACCCACCATTTTTCTACATACTAAGCTCGGGGGGTGATAGTCAATCACAGGTCACGACTTGGGTCCCCTTTTTTTTGGTTGTTGGTCCTCAAGTAGGAAACGAACTCGCTGGCCTTTGTGTTCGCCCAAAAAGCAAACCACTAAAACCTCCATTCATTCCAGCCAGCCCTACGATGATATTCTTATGACGGTGGTCGTTCAAGACGGTCAATATGGGCGAAGAGCATGAGCCAACTGACTGGGCCCTATATGTGGACTGGATTGCCTAGACTGGTGTTGGTTCAACATCAAAGCATACATCATCACTCATCACATTCCCTTGGGTATATCTCCTCCGGACCAAGATGATGGTATGATTGTTGCCCGAAGCTTCTACCTCCAATGCCAACCGTGTCACCGCATCATGGTCACGGTTCGCGACACTGTAATCGTCAACTTTTCTTCTCTAAAAGACTCTCTGACCATCGGACAGTCCGGATCGTGACACTAGACCGTTTATTGCTGCCTATCGACTGCATAGTCCCCCACAAAATGATGCATGTCCTCTCATGAGGCCTCCGAGATGAGACGATGAAGGAAGACTAGGTACATAGTAGGTTTCTGGCTAGTACTCTATTTTACTTTTAGTTGCAGCCTTGCTGTGAAGAGTAAATTGCAGCCTAGCCTAGTCTCTAGTGCCGGTTGGCAAATGACATGGGGCTGCCGTGGGTGGGGTAGATTGAGACGGTGAACCAGCCGAAAAATGTAAAAACTCATCTCTGGCCAACCGCGTCAAAGAACAGATGATCTCATTCGAGTCCCGACAGCGCGGACCCGGCAGTGAATTTCCGATGAGTTGAATTGATTTCCATGGCATGGAACAATATAACTCCGGCCGGTGAGTTTCTCTTCCATAGCTGGTGAGGGTTTTCCTAATGGTCTCCCTTGGGAGAGCGGTTGGTTTTCACACGCGAGCAGTCAAAAGGTAGCCCAGCTGGGACCAGTTGATGTTCGATACAAGGTACCGAGGTAACTGCAACACACTGAAAGGTCAGTTGCTCCTTATGTCTCTACCACACAAATCGAAGGCGGAGTTTACAAAACTTGGCTCACATAACTAGGCCATTGGGCTTGGAAAAGAACTAAACAACAGAGACGGCAAAACTCTTTGTTTACTTCTTCTCAAACTTGGCAGTCTAATCTTGAACATTGTTGGTCTCGTCGTCGCCATCTTTGTCTGCCTCAGCCTCATTCTCCTTCTCCTCCGGCAGTTTCGATTTCGGCCCCAAAGCAACAAGGTCAACGTCCTCGTCCGACTCCGAGTCACTGTCTTCCCAGTAATCCTCCTCATCCACCTCAACCAGATCTCAGTAGGGATACTCTTCGGGCCCGTCGTACCTCCTTCGTGTCCATGTCACAGTCCACGTGTACATCCGTGGCCCTATGAACCTAGAGACCTTATCCCGGCTGGCGGCATGCGTTGGGCAGTCCCCGTCAATATGACAAGGCACGACCAGGTAAAACGTGAAAAAGGGGGCATTGATCCTCCCAATGACCCATCTGTCCGCGCCATGAGAGTTTGCGGACTGGGTTGCCCTCGGCGGCAAGGTAATAGTAACCGGCGTGGTGGGGGTTCAGCGGAAAGCGCCACATCTCCACGACGTAATCTATGATGACTTCAAAATTGGCGCGCCAGTTCTCCGAGCAGTGGAAGTTCATTGTCAAGGTCTGAATTTTGGGAAAATTGACGAATTCGCGCGCCCATGAGCCCAAGGGGTAGATGTCTGCTATGGCTGGCATCCAGGTTGGTCTTGTCAGTCCGCTGACCTTGGAGCTGTAGGGGCCACTACTGCTGTCTCCAAGGCTGGTCAGACGGCCCTCGCTCTTGGCCTTCTGGTATTTCTTGGCGGATTGATCAAGCACCTCCATAGGAGAAGCGCATGCTATTGATTCGCCTTTCATGTCACGAGGGCAAAGTCGCACATGCTCCACGGTGTCCACGGGTGTCGTTTAGTACACTCGATCACGAGGAATACAGACTTTGGTTGGAGAGGAAGGATTGATAATAGTCCAAACCGCCAGAGAAGTTCAGCATGGTGGAGCGGCGCTCCCACTCGGTCCTCTCGCGGCTCCCAATACGCGCAGGCGATGCAAGACTTGTTGACGCCCGGCTTGCCCTCCGGAGAATCAGGTCTTGATTTTGGGATCCAAGATTTCCAAAAGCGCTGTCCCTCCACCTGATGTCCGCGTTCATTCTTGAATATCAACAGGTGCGCCTCGATGAAGACTCGCCGGCAGGTTGCGAGTAGCGTGGGTGATAGCCTCTTGTGGGGGAAGCTGGGGCCGGTGTCGGCTGGAAATTGATACTTGCCGACATTGAAGCAGGTGCCCTCTGGGTCAGAAAGAGTTGAGTCGATATCTAGTGGGTTGGAGGCTTCGATCGCCAGTGGCATCTTGGTCGCAATCTCGGATCAGACATCGTCGTCCGGATTCCCATCATGGTCATGGCGCAGACAGAAGTTGGGAGGTTCGCTGCAGCTGTCTGCATTTTCGTACTTCAACCAGGTGTCGAGAAAGATGTCTTGGGTCAAAAGCGCCAGCTCGAAAATGTCGAGGCGGATTTCCGCATGCAATCTGCCAAACAGCGGCGATCCAAGCTGGGGATCGGCGATCCAGCTCTCCAACCGACGCTTCAGATCGACCGCCATTGATTGAGGATGGTGGGTGCTACGGTGTTGGTGAGGTTGGTGCCAACGGGTGAATGAGGTTTGGTTCTGATGAGTAAGTGAGGTCGGTGCTGCAGCGGCCGTTTGCTACGTTAGTTTCCGAGCAGGTCAATCTTTATTTGTTGGTGCCTGCCGCACTCTGTTAGGTACCTATCTACCCAAGGTAGTCAACCAACGAGCAACTTACCGGTTCTTTGGAGACTTGAGAAAAGCCCGGCATGTACGCCTGCCAGGCTGCAACAGGAAGCCTCTATTTTAGCGAAGAAGAAAACAAAAGCTCATATGGATGCTTCCTAAACCAGCTGAGCATCTCCACACCTGCCAATGTATTCCCGGGCGACGTTGATAGAGTAACAGCTTGCCTTTTTACACAGTCCACAGAATACCAGGAAAATGGGCACAAGTTACAGGTATACAGTATGCCCTTGAGATCAAGAAATCAAGTGATGACCCTCTTCCTCTCCAAGCATTATTTTCGAAATTTAAAACTAAAGAAAACATGGATTCCAGCCCTGGCATTAACTGATGGGAGTCCATCCATGAGGGACTACAGCCCTTTTCTGCCTTTGGCGCGACTCTGGCAAACTCTTTCAGGGCATCCAATCGGCATCAACGGGAGTCCATCGGCATCCTTCAGTAATGGCATTGTCACTGGTAAGGCCCTGGTCGGATATGACGATGCTTTTTTCCTCTCTTTTTCTTGAGATTGGAAAAGTTGAACGAGGTTGTGAATAAAGAACATGGAGAATAAAGCAGAACAAATAAAGCCATTGCTAGAAGTAGGTTCTTTCGAGAATATTTGAATATCTTAGGTATATACCACTGATTACGAGATGGCGCGATCGACGGTTGCTAAGTACAACTCACAGCTCCCTGCATTTGTTTTTGTTTTTATTCATGGTGATGACTGCTACCTCGTGAATGACTAACATACAACCCGGTTTCAGAATATTTAATATATTTATACTGTGCAGGCTATTCCAGAAGGTCTTGATTACACACCCAAGCACTGCTCTGTACCTCCAGTTCTTATTCACCTCTGAACTGACGCAGTTGGGCAAGTCAAGGGCCAAAATTTCCAATATATATTTTTTCGTAGCACAGTCTTGAGCACACCTCGTCAATGAAAGCTGTACTATTTATTTACTTATTTCATAGGGGCAGTATGTGGATGCTTGACTGTATACATTATTACCTAGGTACCTTGACAGGGGTGCAATAACCGCATACCAGTTTTGCAGCTTTCTTGCCCTGCTAATTCCACTTTTCTCATCATATACTCCCAAAGCCTTGTTTCTGTATATACACGTGCTCGTCTAAGATATATATACAAAAATACCCTCCTAGCGAATAACAATCTCCATCTCCACATCAAGCTCCAGCCGGCAGTGGCCGTGTCAGCCTATCGGTGGGATACCAGGCAGCAAACGTTCCCAAACAATAGTTCTGCCAGCTGCCTTGATATTTTCACGTGTTTACAAGAGCCTCTGCCACGTGTCTGTCCATACCCGGGTGCTGGTTTCGAACCTAAACTTTACCTACCAAGGTAGGTAGCTGTCCAGTCAAACACCGTCTTGTGATTGGCTGGCCGTTGCAACTTTCCAGCCATCCGGCAGCTCTAGGTGTATCAAGCACTAGGGTGCAGTATATTCAGACTTTGACCGAATTTAAATAGCTGGATCATACGCTCTGGAGACATGCGGCCTTCCGTCAGGCGATAGACAATCTTGTATGGAATGCAATGAAAGAGGATTCCTTTAAACGACAGTTTCCACTGAGAATTGACATTGATGAATTAATCTCGACACGATAATACAATGCAGTTAGGAAACAAGCAGGTTGACAAGATCATCGATACACCAAAATTATAGATAGGTAGGGACAGGACAGTGTTTTGAACGGTTTTAATTGATGAAACAGTTAATTCTTTTCTGCATCTCCAAGCCTTTGAACTCAAAAACAGGAGCCAAGCGTTAGAAGGGCCTGAATATAACTTTAATCAAAATGAAAAATAAGACAACCCAAAAACTCCGTAGAAATACCGACTCCCACTTTCCCCTTCCAAGAACGCCCATAGACGACTTCCACAAAACCATGGAAACGGAAGTAAAGAACAGCCAAAGAGATAACTTATTATCCATGACTCTGTGGAATACCAGACAAACAAGGTTATGGCTGACGGAACACCGGAAGTCTGGCTTGTGACTTGCCAGCTCCACACCATTGTTGTGAGTAAAAGCGTAAAAATAGCTTGTTTGAAAAGTCCAAGCATGACGAGAGATTAAAGACAAAACAAAAAGAGAAACGCCAGCTGTATGCAATGGATGGCTGAACGCAGAGGTATACACAAGACAATAGTAAGCAAACAAGAATGAGAAGAAAAAGAGTGGTCGTAAATCTCGTCACGTCGTTTCCGCAAGAAAACATCGTATAAAGACCTCTCTCCACCCAGTCGAGGGCAAGGAAAGAGAGTGGGTAAGAAAGAAAAGCTGACAAGGGCATTTACAGCCCTGAAGCCTTTCGCACAGCTCCCGCGTGAGCGCTGGCTACCCTGCCGCTCGTCTTCCTGATGCCGGTCGGCTCCTTGCCCACTGTGGTCGAAGCAGCCGCCCTCCTCGTGCTCCCGGAGCGCTCTACACCACGAACTTTGGCCAGCACACCGCTCGCGCTGGAACGTGCCTCTTCCTTGACCGACTTTGTTCTTCCGACAGAGGAACCGATGTTCTCAATATCGTTGGAAGCGTCATTGTCGACATAGGTGGAAGAGGAAGAGTAGACGTGGTGTGTTGTTGTGGTGGTGGTGGTGTGGCTGGCGCTGCGTTGCTTCTTCTCGTTGGGGCTGGCTCGTGTCGAGGTCCTAGCCATACGCATGTGCCACTCCTCATCGCTCTCGTTGGTGCTGCGGTGCACCGAGATAGACTCCGAAGTGTGTTGCTGTTCCTCGCCCTTGGTGCCCGCGTCGTTGCGAGAGTAAGGGTGGTGACGCCCGCTAGGGTTCCTTCCCGTCTTTCGTGGCTGACCGGGTGTTGGGGCAGGCAGGTAATCCTCCTGAACACCGACTGTGTTGCTCTCCGTGTCCATCTCGCCGAGCGGTGTGCGCGACTTGCTGGGTGGCGTGCTGGCCTGTGTGGCGCTGGTGCGCCCCAGGCTAGCCTTCTGCATGGCACGGATTGGGGTGCTCGGGACGCCCGTGTTGGCTGTGTTTTGGGCTGCCGCAGCAAGCTCCTTGCGCAACTTGCGAGCCACCCTCTCCTCAACCCACCACTCACGGAACACGCCCTGGTTCAGGTGAAGCCAGTGCTGCTGCGGGCCGACAACCATACCCGGGCGCATGAAGCGCATGTAACTAATGACCTCGTCGGCCGTGAAGCCATGGCGGTAGATGAGGTAGGCGCCGATGAGGCAGCCAGTGCGGCCCAGGCCGGCCTTGCAGTGCACGGCGATACCGCGCTTACGTATCGTAATTGTCTCGTGGGCCAGGCGGATGAACTTGCGCACAAGCGACAGGGGTGGGCATGTACCGTCCTCAAAGATCATGTCCAAGTGGCGAATGCCAAGGGACTCGAAATAGGATGGCGAGTACAGTTGGGAGTTGAGGCGCACAACGAGGCCAATGTTCTTCTCGGAGAAGTGGCAGAGAACATTCTTGAAGGGATCCGGCAGGTCGGGATGTTTGTTGACGTCTGCGATGGTCTTGGGCAGGAGCTTGTATGCTTCTCCCATGGTTTCGGTTACCCTGTCGACGGGATAGTGCATTGGCGAGGCGAAGGCCAGGAAGTGAGGTGTAATCCAGTTGAAGTCGCCGTTCTCAACACGCTCGTACTTTTCGTACTCGCCCAGGTCGAAAGAGTCGAGCATCACACAGCCTTCCTCCTTGGCCTTCCATACACCATAAACGACATCTTGTACTGTGATTCCGTAGTCGGCTGTGCTGTAGCCAGCGTCACGGAAGGGCATCAATGGAGGGTCGACCTGTGCGATAGGCGCAAGCGCCAGGTGCGGTGGCCAAGACTGGATCAGCACCATATAACATGCCAGTACACAGGCAGCATTGGCTCGGCCTGTGAAGAGAGAAAACAAAACGTTAGCGCATTTGTCAGGCATTACAGTGCATCGTTTAAAACCTTAAACATACTCCTCGGGTCAGCCCTGCTCCAGAAAACTACTGGTCGGTCCTTGTTCTCTTTGGCACCAAGGATATCATGGAATTCGAGCGCAAAGCGGTACAGGTGACCAATGTGCAATGGGCCAAAGTCGTGGTGGAAGGCATTGTAGAGAAGCGAATCGTCGATGGAAAAGTAGTATGGCTGTTTGCGGGCGGCGACGGGGGTCGGCTCGACTGCAGCTCTCGAACGCTTGGTGGGGGAGCGGGTGGGCGGCTCCGGGTAGGGAAAGAGGGTGTCGGCCTCGGGAGGGTTTACGTATGATGCGAGATATAAGCGGTCTGGGATGAATGCCGTTAGCGTTACTGGATATTTGTATGTAAAGAGCAGCGGATACGGGACCAAGAAGGCGGGAGGCTGGCTCTCGAGGTGAGGGATATTGTTGTCGCTTGTCTCCATGGCATCGCCGGTGATTCTGGACGAGATCCAGAGCAGACGTAACCGAGCTAGCTCCGCGGAACACGTCGCAAGCAGTTCGAGAGACGGGAGATTGTGCGCGATGAAGAATGGCTGCGCTGAGCCTTGGGTTGGACTTACTCTCAATGTACTCAATGACTTGGCCCATGTTGGAGCTCTTGGAAATCGAAGGCGCCATCTCAGCGCCACGAGCCCCAGAATATGCCAGGAAGGAAGGAACAAATGCGATACCAAAGGCGCAGGTAAGATGCTAGAGATGATGACGAATGATGTTGCTGCTGCTTGTGTAGAATGCGGTGCGGCGACGGAGCGCGACCAAAATAAAGGAGACGTTGTGGTTTGAGGTGGCGATTCGAATGGATAAACAAAACAAACAAGGAGCGCCGCTTTTCTTTTCGACCCGTCTTGTTTTGCTCACAATGCAATGCAATGCTGGATGCTAGCGCGCATACGGAATGACCTTCAAATGATGCGATGCAACAAACTTTCAATCCTTTCCAGAGGAAGCCGACACGACGACGAGGTTTAGGGAGGGAGGAAGAGGGAAAGAAACGAGGGATGGTCGGAGGAGGTTGACGATGTCAAGTTATGTGAAGACGGTCGGGGATCAACAACAACAACATCGGAGCTCCATTTCGCAGAAACAAAAAGGTTCTGGACTTTGTATTGCGTATCGTCACGACCCCTGCCTTTGTTGTTGTGTGTTAAATGTGGGTCTCATGGTTGTCTACAAACACAACAAGCCGGGGTGCGACCAATCAAGGCCGTTGCCCCAGTTTACACCTGGGCAGGTAGTGTCCCTCTTGGGCAAGCCGAGTTGGCCCGGCAACGCCTGGGTGAAATTGAGTGAGCGAGGGCTTTACCGAGATCCTGTGAGCTTGGGCCACTTGGCGACCTGGAGACCAGGGGGGAGTGCTCCACTGTGGCCTGTAGCGCAGGACAGTCGTGCTGGAATTCACCACACATGCACTGAGGTCACTATCCAATACCAAGACAAAGACCCCTTTGGGGGCGGCCGAAGTCAACTCATCCCACCAAGGCGAAAACAGCCTCCAGTGTCAAGTTCGCGCCCAGTCTGTGCCAGAGCAACGGAGAAATAACAACGCACGTCCTGTACAAGGCCGAAGCATACATGAAGTCATAGCTTCGGATCTATCTTGTCTATTTATTTTGACCCAATTCAGGCTGTGCCAAACAATCGCCGTACCTAGCGACCATGTCCGAGTTTCCCTGCACCCTGTGAGTCTTTTAATTCTTTATTTCTTTATTTTTTTTTTCTCGTACCGCCCACTCAGGTTCGCAGATCGAGTTCAGTTCTGTTCATCTTGTCACAGCCCACTTTTTGGATTTCAAAACAAGAGCACGTGAGCGCCCAACGAAAGAAGCACCATCCATCCCTGCTAACGCCAAATAACCCTGGCACGAAATGCACCCTCCAGCACCATCGACGTGCCGTTCCCTACGGCCAGGCTAGCCAAAGTGGCACTTGGCTCGCTCAGCGTCGACAAGGAGCTTTCGCCATCCGTGCAACGGGAGTTCTCCACAGTCTCTGCTTCCTCAGGCGCAACCGAGGAGACGATCCTGCGCACCGAGTACAGCGCTACGACGAACCGCATGCTCCGCGTCGCCGTCAATTCTTTTATGGACAGCTTGAGCCTCGTCATAGAGGTCATGGAGCAGCTTGATGCCGATGTGCTGGAGGCGCAAGCCAAGGCTCCGTGAAGATGGGGGAATGAAGGGTGTTCATTGTGGTCCTTGGGTCATTTGGAGGTTTGCTTTTTGAAGATTTCCCAGGGTCCAGATACAGTGCAGGAGAAATGAATGCCCAAGACATCCAACGTGTTTTGTTGTGCGGACAGTGCTATCGAGCGGTCACCCCCGGGGACGGGATGGAATCGACGTTACGTCGACTTGTCTAGAGTGATCGTGCAGCCCGCTCAATCGGGACTTCAGCAAGCCTCTTCCCCTCGATAGGCGGTGCCACCCAGTTGCAAGGCTCCCAAAGAGAAGCAACCTGTGACAGCGCCGAGTGGGTTGTGGGGATGAGTCGGCACGGCAAGGGGTCTCGGGTCTGGACATGCTTCACAAAACAGATGGTTCTTTAGGTATATTGGGATTAGCATTCAGATTTCCAATCATCTCCCTGGTCTGGCACAGCTGCGCTGGTGCACTCTTCCCCAGCGTCTTGATTTATACTGAAGTTTACATGAAAAATCTCCTGAAATAGGTCTCGACGTCCCCCCAACTCTCGCCATCAAGCTTCCCAACAAACCCAACATACTGATCAGGCCTACACACCACCACGCACCCAACCTCCCTATCCACTCCGTAGTTGGCATAGGCGTCCCCATACGGGTCGTGGTAGTTTTGGTCGTCGACATAGATGCTGTCATAATCCCACCCCTTCTCCTCGTCGAACGGGTGCAGCACGGCGGGAAAGTCCCGAAGGAGCTCCGTCTCGACCCGCTTCGCCGAGTGGCACGTCAGCACGTCGACGTGGCGGTACAGATAGGGCCTGAGGAACGTCGACGACGCCAGGCGGTCGCAGAAGCCCTGCAGCCGGGCCTTTTGCGCCGGCGCGTGCACGTCGCCCGCGAACAGCACCAGCCTGAAGCGCCCGTCGCTCTTGAGCCGCTGCTGCAGGTGCCACGACCGGCCGTCGGCCTGGTTCAGCACCCGGAACGACGGGAACCGCATGCCCAGCCGCACGCCGGTCGCCAGGTCCTGCCTGGCCGCGCCGGGGCCCTTTTTGGCGACCAGCAGGCTGTCGGCGTAGTCGACGGACAAACCCGACGCGAACAGGTTGCCCTTTTCAAACACGGCCTGGAACTCGGCCATGCTGACCCCCTCGGCGTCCAGGACGTCCTTGGCCGGCCGGCCCGAGAACAGCCGCGAGAACTTGTGGTCAAACTCGATGAGCTCCTCGGCGACGCGGCGGCGCTCGTTGTGGTAGGTTCTTAATATCTCGGGCCGCGCCAGCCCCTTGGCCACCAGCGCCAGCTTCCACCCCAGGTTGTACGCGTCCTGCATGGCGATGTTCATGCCCTGGCCTGCCTTGGGCGAGTGGGTGTGCACGGCGTCGCCGGCCAGGAAGACGCGGCTGCGGTAGTCGAAATCGCTGCCCAGCCGCTGGCCGATCTGGTACGCGGTCCACCAGTCGCAGTGCTCGTAGGTGAGCGTGTAGGGCTTGAGGATGTTTTGCGCCGCGCGGAGGATGGTGGCGGGTGTGATCTTGGTCCGGTCCGCGCGCCCGCTTGCAGCGTCGGGTTTGATCTCGTTGAGCTGGATGTACAGCCGCACCAGCTTGTTCTCGCGCGGTATCACCATCAGCGACCCTGCGTCGGCGCTGTGGACCGCGCAGCGCATGCGGATGTCGGGGAAGTCGGTGATGGGGATTATATCTGTGTGGGTGTTAGTGATATCATGTGCACTCATGATCTATTTGACGGGTGGAAGATGATGGGTAAGGGGTGGTGGAAGAAACTGACCTAACACGCCCCATATGAAATCCGTCGGCTCCCCATGCAGCTCATACCCCAGCTGCCTTCTCGTCCAACTATGCGCCCCATCACAGCCAACCACATACCTAGCACGCACCACCTCCCTCCCAGACTCTCGGTCTCTCGCTGTTGCTATCAAGTCATCTGTATCGTCCTCGGCCAGGTTACTCCGAAACAGCCCATCCGCAGGCAGACCCTCTCCCTGCTGCTGTGCCGGGGTGGCCTCCTCGTCCGACAGGTGCCGCAGGGTGACGGTCACGGGGTGCGAGTTGGCCGAGTGGTCGGCGCAGGCGTCGTCGTCGATGACCAGCGACTCTGGTAGCACACCGCGCTCGACCCGCAGCCGGTCGCCCGAGTGCTTGCGGATGTGGTCGAGGAACCAGCGCTCCACGCGGCCCTGGTGCACGACAATCTGCACGAAGCGCGAGAGGCCTGGGGAGGTGTCGGGGATGCGTGCCGAGCGTTGGATTCGACCGGTCGAGTCTGGATTCTGTTTATTTGGAATCATGTGAGATGTACCGACCAGAAATAGGTAGTATTGTGTGGCCAAAGAACAGAGAGTGGCAATGTCCGAAAGCGAGTTGCTGTAGCACTCTGAAAAGGGGCTTGCTTATGATTCAACTTACCCACATACAAATCTGGCGACAGAAACAGATCGGTCAGCTTACAAGTTCTACAAGAGAGCATACAGGTATCAAAAGCATGGATATTATAATACCTCGAGCATGTGATTAGCCTCCTTCCAAGCGCGATCTGCGAACCCGAAGCTGTCAAAGATTTCCTGGCTGCGTAGCTGCAGCCCGTCGGCCTGCCCAGCAAAGATCTTGGTGCCGCGCTTGTCGATGATGCGAGCGTCGATGCCACACCTGGCCATCCACGTTGCCATCATGAGGCTGACTTGGGAGTTATTCAAATAGGTCAGTGATCAAATTCTTCCTTATTTGTTCTTGTCATCCCGTCCTTTTTTTCTGTAAACCAACACGTCGTCCTGGGGATGTAGCTCACCCTGCTGGCCCGGCACCAACGATCAACCTGCGGTATAGCTTGTTAGCAACCTTGTTTCAACAACACTCGATAACAGCGAGCAAAAGAGCCACTTCATCCCATGACGTGATGTTGGTAGACTCACACATCGCACTTTGACTCTGTGATCTCGACGCTTCCCATCGTGTCGTTGGTATGTTTGTTGACAAGTTTTCCACGGATATCTCCTAGAAGCGAAGAACAGAAAGCATGGAAAGCAAGCAAAAGCAAAAGCCAAGACTCTTCTACGTTCCTGAGCGGGTGACTAGAGAGGAATACCCCTCAAATAAAACCGAACTAATTTTTTGTATGGCTGAAACTGGAACAAAGTCTAGAACCAGAGTAATGCAGACTGTTGTTCTAGAGGATCTAGGCCCTCGAGATAGTGACGGTTGTGCAAACACAACCCCGCGATTTTTGTCACCATAGACGCGCTATTAGTGCTTTTTTTTATAGTCTCGTAAGCAATAACAGCTTGAACAGTACCAACTTGACGGTTCAAGACCACTATAAGGTTCATACTACACCATGGCCACCTACGTCAAACCAGGTCCAGCCTAAACAAAACAGAAGCCCACCGAGACATTTAGAGGAAGGCTTGGGAGCGACAAGTGCGGGGAATGTTTGTTCGTGGTGGTCTTGGGTAAGCTGTAGGGCCTGAAATGCCACCCTGAATGTCGCTTTGTTCAAGTTTTTGGCGGCATGATAAGCGAGAATAGCCGATCAACATATGCAGCTCTTGTTGGGCTATTGCTGACTTTGCTATGCAGATCCGTCATCATGTGGTACCTCTGTGCAGGCTATAACATTGCGGTACAACCCAGTATGGGCATACCTGCATAAACCACACCCGCTCCAAGCTCTGCCATCTTTGATCTCGATAAGCACCTTGTTATTCCGGGGTGGTGGATAGATTTAACAAGCCGGAGCAAGGTCCGGAACATGACAAGACTTTTTTGTGCAAGACGCCGCACCAAAACAAAAACGCCAAGCTAATGCAAGCTTTTAAACCTCGACAAAAACAAAACACATTCCCATATTCAATCATCATTTAAAACAAAACTACCAGGGTATAATTAAACATCCCACAATCACAGCCCATCCCCACCTCTCCTGGCCTCGATATTGGCAATGGCAGACTGCAACGCGCTCGTCAAATCGACATGAAACAGCGGCCTGTTGAGCCCATGGACAGTAACCGCCCGCGCCGCCGGCCTCAAGCCCTTGAGCCCCGCACCAGACGCCGCGGCAGCCCGCTCCGTCTCGGTCGAGCTGGCCTCCGTCCTGGGCGTCTCCGTCCCGTCCGTCGCCTTGTGCACCGGCGCGACGTTGACACCCTTCTCCAGGTCGTCGGCGTCGCTGGCCGCCGCGTGCCTCCTCTCCTGCTCCTCCTCCTTCTCCGCCACCGCGGCCGCGCTGTCGCTGCCTCCAATCTCGGCGACCGAGAAGATGGACTTCCACCGGTGGGAGCCCTCGTCGCGGGGAGTCGGATATCCGAAACCGCCCGCAACGAGCGCGCGCTTCGTCCACCGGTTGCCGATGCAGGCGATGTGCCAGTCGACGGGGTCCGGGGCCGCGTAGCGGTCTAGTTGGTTGCGGACGTCGATGAGCTGCTGCACGCTGCTGACGTCGACGTGGTTGACGCTGCTAAAGTCGAGAATGATGGCCTTGAGCGTGGGCAGGTCCGGGTTCTCGCCGGCAATGTGCAGGTTTCCGCCGCTGCGCTGCGCCCGCTTCAGCTCCCGCTTGGACGGCCCGGGGTCGTTCCATGGCCTGTCGCCCGGGCGGGCGTACTGCGTCAGGTTGGTGCGGCGCGTGTGCGCAAACACGTACCGCGTCAGGTACTCGAGCGTGTGCGAGGCGTTGGGGTAGCTGAACCCCTCGGTGAAGCGGTAGATGAAGACTCCCGGGTAGGGGCTCTCGACCTCGACGTCCGGGTTGGAGCCGTCGCCGTGGTCGATGGGCAGGAAGATGTTTCTGGTCGAGGCGCCACCGGTGCCTGTTCCGGTCTGCCCAAAGGTGCCGTACTCGCGGTGGTCGTCGCCGATGATCCTGTCATCGAGGACCGAGTGAACCCTGACGGGGCCGAGGAAGCGGCCGCGCGCCTTGAGGATGCGGCCGAGGAGGATCGCCGCCGAAATGGCCACGGTCGCGTAGATGCCGTTCTCGATGGTCGAGAAGACGGTGATGATGACACCGATGAAGAAGATCAAAACTTCGAGCGGCGAGACGCACCAGAACTGGTACAAGGTGTTGGGAGGCGTGATCAAATCGCCGACGGCGTGGATAATGACGGCGGCGAGCGATGCACTTGGAATGTAGAAAAAGACTGGCGGGAGGACGTAGATGGCCAAAAGCACCACGACGGCAGTGATGACTCCCGCAAAGGGAGTGCGCACGCCTGCCTTTGACTTGATGGCCGTACGGCTAAAGGAGCCAGTCGACGGATATCCACCCAGAAAAGGGGCAAGGAGGTTAGTCACACCAATGGCAACCATCTCTTGCGACGGGTTGATGCTGTAGTTGTTCACGCGGCCAAAGGACTTGGAGATGGCGATATGCTCTATCAGGAGAACAATGACGGCAGCGGGGAGGTTGCTGGCCATTGCGCCGATAACACGAGTTTCAACGACGGGTACTGCGGCGTTTTGGAATCCTAGAAACAAATTGTGAATATGGATGCGATCCAAGGGGCCGGTTTCTTATGGGTGTTTTTGCTTACCTCCAGGAATATCCTTCAGAATCTTGAACTTGGGATCCGACCGGTGGTTCATGTTAACCAACCAACTGATCATGGTGTACAGCAGGATCACAAAAACGGTCCTGAGTGTTCCCAAGAAGAAGTAGAGCTTCTGCTTCTCGGGCCACTTCTTTGCCCCAAACGAGCAAGCCGACCTGATGATGTAGAGCATCGCCAAAGCCGACAATCCCATCGCCGCATCGAGTTTGGTCGTTTTGAGATTCTTGAGTGTGTTGATCAGCACCAGATAAGATGCGTCGCGCGTTGAAACGCCCGAGATTCCCATCATGGTTGGGATTTGACCAATGACGATGCTGATGGCGCTGCCCGTCATGAAGGCCGACAGACTCGTCAAGCTGATCAGGTCCACAATGAAGCCCGTCCTCGTAAGGCCGAGGAACAGGACGATTGCACCTGTGATGATGGACAAGGCTGATGCGACGACGTGCCCGGGGACTTCGGGGAACTTTTCCTTCATCTCAATGACGATGCCACCAACAAGTGTCGACATGACGGCGACGGGGCCGATCGTGATATCTTTGGATGTCGCGAAAAACCAGTAGATCAAGACTCCCATAAACGAAGAGTACAGTCCAAACTGCGGCTCCAAGTTGGCGAGGACGGCGTATGCCATTCCTTGCGGGACCACCACGGCGCCGATGGTGATGCCTTGGCAAGAGTTAGCTCGACTCGGTCTCGACTAACAAAAGGGAGACAACAAAGCCTTACCGGCAACAAGATCACCAAGCAACCATTGCAAGTTGTATTTTCCTATCCAATCAAGAAAAGGAAAGAGCGACCTCGTGTAGGTAGCGACATCCTTTCCGCTCGGTACCAGCTCCTGAAAGAATTCCTTGGTCGTCGGCCTCGTCTCGACAAACGTATCGGCAGTCTGCACGGACAGGATGGATTCGCCTCGAGTAACTTCGTCCTGATAGGGCTCGTTGTTGCGCAGTTTGATACCCAGAGCTGCTGCCAAGCCCTGTCCGACCTTGGCGCCAGTGGTCGACATGGTAGCTGAAAACGTGCGGCTTCTGAAATGGCGTAATCGCCGAGAGACCCGGTAATGCACAAGAGGGAGGCTTCTGCCTATTTAAACCTCACTTGGCAGTAAAAAAAAGGTTTGGCTGCTTTATACAGGCGCCCAATGGGCACGAGTATCGCACGCGCGCTCGCCTGCGTAAGGCCCTTACGATCCCTGCAGAAAAGCTGAACCACGGGATGCTTTCAAGCTAGGTAGGCTGAAAAAAACGTTGGGTGGTCAGATGTTGGTAAGAAACAACAAGGGTCCAAATATGGCGTCGCAGTGTTGGGTGTTTTGGCCTGGTGTCTTTATGGCGGTAGATAGTATCCAAGATGTCTATCATGCAGAGGTTAATAGTAGCCCTAAGCAGGCACGAGTGTGGAAACGTTAAAACAAGCTCAGGTCATACCAATCAAATCTGCCTAGACCCTAGAATAAATTCGTCCTAGGTCTAGTTCTAGTAAGAAGACTTGTTGTAACCAGGATGTGTTGACCAGGCAAGTCAAAAGACAGGGACGGCGATTCGACTTTGTACGTCAGGTACCCAGGAACATGAATATTTTTGTTCTTTTGTTTTGTTATAAATGTGTAGAAGAAAGGGACACAAGGCAGTAAAAAGGACGCATCACTCCTGTCAGACGTGATATGTAAGCACGTTGGAACTATCAAGCCCCTTGGTAATGGGTGACCAGTGGTTGATCGTCTCGATGGCGCAATCGAGCTATACCGGTTACACCCTGGTAAAAATTAAATAAACAGATTTTATTAATGGACCGGGAGATACTGCATCGTACGTAGCAGGCCACGGTCTTGCGGGGCAACCCCCATAACTACCCCCCAGCTAACTGTGGGCTCTCCGAGGTGTTTTCCTACTTTCCAAGACCATTCGCCATCCACTCGGATGCGTTTTCGGGCGGAATATGCGTGCTATAATGGGAAAGTCGTGAGGGTCCCAAACGCTGCTGGTTGCCGGATGCCTTTGACTGCCCGGGGATTTGCCGCCTTGCCGCATGCTTTGGGAACTTGTGAAGTCTGGATGTGGCGGGACATATGTGAAAAACGCCCTTCGACCTAAAAGGTAGAGACCTGCTGATCTATACCTAGTTGTGGCTAGGGATGGCGCTGTATCACTGGAAAAAAGTTTATTCGGGGTGCAGTTGAGGTTCTATAGTTAGGGTGCAAGTTGCTAGGTCTAGACTTGTAGTGTCTCGGATTTAGACCGTTTATAGTAGTAATTAGTACCTAAGTCACCAAAGTCACGTTAATTTGATAAAGTACCGAAAGTTGCAGCCGCACAGCCTCTACCGATCGAAAAGGGACAGAATTCAAAACACTCTTGTCCGCGGAGGCTGGCCTGCAGTAGTCTTGTCTTGCTGGCTCAGTGTTTTGTCTTTGACTGGGCCCAAGTTGGGAGCCAAGGATTGGATGTTGCAAGTTCAAAGTCAAAGCACGTCATTTCGGACCAAATTGAGCTCACCCAAGCCAGCCAAGTTTGGCACCACACACTGAGCATGGGACCCACTTTCAAGGCTCTTCAACGTCAATATTTTGAGGGTCGTCTTAGAAAGCGCGCATCATTCGGGACAGAGTACTGCAAGCGATCCAACCCCCATCCCGTACAGAATTGTAAGACAGTAATAACGAAGTTTGCAAGCGATACTAAAATCGTGAGCTGTAGAATGACTTTGATGAACTCAAGGGGGGCAACAGGGGGGCGATACGAAAGTACGAAGTATAATGCCCAAATGGATAAAGGGAACATACTGTAAGGCCGGATAATAGGTAGTTTGGTACATCTAATCTGCCCATATTCCGAGGGTGCATCCCGTCCGTCCCATAATTTTGTGGGGAGACGGTGGCAGTTGACGTTGGTGGTGTGTTAAGTTCCATTGTTGCGGTGTGCCGTACGGACTTCGTAACTGGTGTTCAATCATCACGGGGACAGTCCCGTGACTTTGATGAAATGGGATTTGGAAATTCCATTCTCAAAGAAAGCCACCCTTGCTTGCTTGCACGTGAATCCAACAATAAAGATGGGGGGGGGGGGGGGGGGGTCTGGACTCAAGCATATGGATTAATGAAATGATGGATGGCAATTACAACAACGCGACGAAGGGCAGAGGTTGTCCAAAATCGATAGGGCTTTGTTTAATTTCCTTATTGAATGATTATTTACCCCTCTGCTTCTCTCGACAGGCAATGCGCCTGGTCATGGTTGCATAATGGGAAATAATAACAAATCTCAGGTAGTGAATTGCTGCTGTGAACACCCAAAAATGGCTCGACGCGAAAAATCGCGTGGCTTGGGACTGAGACCAAGTGTAGTATTGACTGCCTGATTTGCTGTCCAACCACCAACTTCGTCTTCCCCGCTCAGACTGTCTTCTCACCGTGCAATAACTTGTGGCTGCAAGTAGATGCGAGAACCGTGAAACCAAATTCACATCGCCCTGCGCAATCCAATTGATACCCCAAAATAGATTACATTATATACATGAAGTCAATTGGCCACTGAGCGACCGACCATTTTCCATGGGGCTGAAAGGCGCCACCCGACACAACTGATCGATACGATACTACATAGTCGCATCCATCAAAACAAAAACAACACCATGCCTAGCCCGATCAAGGAGTCGGCCCCTTCCTTGCCGCCGCCCGCGGCGACGACACTACATCCACCACCGTCTCCCGGTACCCATCGTGCTCTACGGAAACTTCATTCGGCGCACAATCTCGGCGCCAAAGCATACAATCTGGGCGGCGGCCCCTCGCTCATCTCCCAACAACGTCAACAACAGCAGCAGCAGCATCAGCAGCAGAGGACCACCCAGAGGTCTCTGTCACCGACGCGTAGAAACGTTAGTAACAGCTACGCCAACCCGACCGCCGCCAGCGTGAGCAGGATCAACGACAACAACACTGTCAGGTTCGATCCCCAGCAGCACTCCCGCAAGGCCAGCTCCGGTCGTTCGCCTCAGCGCGGCCGCACCAACGGCGATGCTCCCGTCCTGCAACAACAGACCGCTGCCGGTGCCGTTGCCGCTGTCAAGGGGCGCCGGCCTGGCCTGCCACGGCGCTCTGCTGTGGCCGATGAGCTGTCTTTGGAACGTTTGATACCTCACGGCCCTCCGGATGGGGATGTGACCAGCGCCATAGAAAGCATGCGGTACAGAGTCCTTCACGACGGCATCAAGTCCAACACAGAGGGCATGGTCAGTACTCTCTTATATCCTGCTCTCTTTTGGGCATCTCACTATCGCAAACACCAACAGCTGACATCTTGACAAATACCCAACAGTCCCAACTACGCATCTATGTCTGGCTCATCATGCTCGACTGCCCAGTCCTAGAAACAGACGCATATCTTGACCTCATTCATCGCGGCGCATCACCAGCCTACTCCAAGATCCGCAACGACACCTTCCGCACCCTCACCACCGACCCACTCTTCCGCCGCCGCGTATCGGAGGCATCCCTCATCCGTCTGCTCAACGCCGTGGCCTGGAAGCTGCACGATTCGCGCGAGATCCGCCAGTCGTCCACCCGCCAGTCGCTGCCTCAGCTGCCCGAGTCGCCCGCGCGGCCTCGGACGGCTACCAACGACACGCCAACCTCGTCGCCCGCGGTCAAGAACCGCGCACGCGCCCTGACCCTCACCACCGAGGGCTCCGACGCGGGCGCGGGAGAGTCGGGCACCTACGTGCAGGGCATGAACGTGCTGGCGGCGCCCTTCCTGTACGCGGCGCGCTCCGAGGCCGAGGCATTTGTCGCCTTTCATCAGCTGCTCACTCAGGAGCTGCCGGGCTACATACGCGGCGCCATGGACGGCGTGCACAAGGGCCTGCGCCTCGTCGACAAGGTCCTCGCCATCGTCGACGAGAAGCTCAGCAAGTACCTCATGGTCAAGGGCCTCTCGGCAGAGATCTACGCCTTCCCCAGCGTCCTGACGCTGTGTGCCTGCACGCCGCCGCTGCCAGAGGTGCTGCAGCTGTGGGATTTCCTGTTTGCCTACGGGCCTGGGTTAAATATATTGTGTATCGTGGCTCAGTTGATGCTTATACGGAGCCAGATCATGGCGAGTCCGAGGTTGGTTTGTCCATTGATGTCTTTGCTGGAGGAGAAAAGTGATGCAAAAGGTTTATTTTACTGACACGAATTGTGCAACAGCCCAAACAAACTTCTCAGGTCGTTCCCGGCCTTGCAGGCAGACAAGATCAAGACGTTGACTCTATTCATTGCTAAGAACATCCCAGACGACGTCTACGCCGAGATCATCAACCACGCTCGATGATTCGATCGTGCTTCCTTTTTCCTTGTTTGCTTTCGTTTTGTGGAAGCGGGCGGCGGTGGCCTTGCCTTCCATGCTCAAGCACAGAGAATCTGTAACATTTTCCTTTTTCTTTTCTATTTTTATGACAGTATGATGATCATGAATCGGAGTTGGGTTTGGAGGTAAAGGGTAAATGGGTCTGTTTGATTCTGCCCAGCATCTCATTCTAGCTTTCTCTAAGTAGCCGAGAAAGTATAATATATGTCGTAGGTTATGCTAGTCCAGAAAAGCATACCCCATTAGCATTTTACACAAAACAGGACATATCAACGCTTTCTTGAATACTTTTCTCTGGCCAAGAATCCAACCCGTTGTTCTTTTTTGTTATCTGTCATCTGTATCTTCCTCATGTGGGAATACTCGGATGTTTGTAACCGGCCCGCGAGGTGCATCTACCTTTACTCCCTTGTCTTTGTTGTCCCTTCTCAACTCATTGTTCATCCCAACAATCAGGGCCAGCCCAAAAAACGCCAAACCTGGCCCTCCCTCCCCGAACGCGGACCTCGCCTCCCGTAACCGCAACCCACATCAGCATCGTCCGAAAAGAGACAAAAAAATTAGGCTTGAAAAGAGTGAGGCCTCGCCACACTCTCTTCAGCCTTCGTCTCATCACAAAACGTACTCGGGGCAATCGCGGTTATTCATGTCATGACCCATGGATGGGGTGACTTTTTCCCAAACAAAGAGAAGAAAAATAAGCACAGACTTGATGAATCCGGGGTGGCGAAAGAGGACCAGGCATTAACTACCAGCCGGTTTCTTACCGGACGGAAGAGGCTTGTCCGGGGGGGAGTTAAGAGCTTAATACGCAAAGTACGGGGGCGAGGGCTGATGTGGAAAAAACAAGGAGGCAAAAGGAGTCTCCGGTGCGGAGCCCGGCCACACGGAGTTTTTGGGCTGATGGATGGGACTAGAACTAGAAATATTTTGGCTTTGTTGCTTACTAAACACGAGCGTAGTTTCTTTAGTCGTCGTGTCATGTGTTGATGGGGAAGGGTGTCTAGGTAATAAACAGTCTCCAAAATCCCTTCAAGGGAAATGAAGAATGAAAAATAAAAACCACGCCGCCGTCTCAGCAAAGGAGGCAAACTTTTCAAGGTACTATTCTCATGCAGGTGCCAAGGCAAACTTGATAACATTCTACACTAGGGGAGTCTAGCCTTTAAACAAGAATGCAGACTAGAAATGGCCTGGAAAATACTCCGCCACCCGCCCCCTTCGAGCTTAGACACGCTCGACGTTTGGAGCGAGGACCGGTAGGTAAAGAAAAAGCCGCGCCCTGAAATTATCCGAGGCTGGCCGTTGGTCGGGTTGTAAGGGGAGTGATTCAACGGCGGCGGTTCATCTTAAAAGTTGTTTGATTGGGTTTGGCTCTAAATACTCGTGCTGTACAATGTGTCTATGTTGGGTGTTATGTGTCTGTTAGGAAGCAAGGAAGTCGTCATGGTAATGTGTAGCGGCAAGACTGAAGAAAAGGTTACGGCTACGGTAGATGGTAAGAACATGTCCTCAAATGGCGACCACTTCATCAATCATCTGGAGCATCTTTGTTCTTCAACTGGTCTTGTCTATTCTTAGTCTCAGACCATCTCAACCATGCACCACAACTGTCGAATGACAGGCGAGATTTCTCTTGTACATGCCAGATCCTCATCATCCATTAAACTAGACATGTTTTTGCCACTCTTCAAAACCAACATCACACACGTCCACCCAATCCAATCCACTGAAATGGTAGATACAACTGATTAAATATTATCGGGGCTGGTTGGCCACCAAGGCCAGTAGCGGCGATGCGGAGATTCCTAGGCGCTAGGGTAAGGTAGTCCATCCAACGTTCTAACCCATCCATCGTCGTTCCTAGGTTCGAATCCGCAAAACGACCTGCTATAAGTCTTTGGCCCAATCCTCCACCAACCCCCTGAGGACGACATTGTCGACCTTCCCAACCACCAATCGATCCTGCTCCCCCAAGAGAGCCGCGGCTTGCCCTTGACTGCCCTCAACTCCCTTCTTCTTTTGTAAGCGAATGTTGCGAGAGGATATCATCTGAAAAAGCAAACAAGTAACAAAGTAGCGAAAAAATCCCAGCCCGCGTAAAAAAGCAGCGTATGTTGTTCCAACAACTCCGTCGATAACCCCAAGTGTTCCAGATAGGAAACCATGAAAAATAAAACCAAACAAGAGCAATACAAACCGAAAGGTGCGGCTTAGCCGACCTCTTGTAGTTCCCTCCCTTTCCCTTGCCCACCAAGATTCTAATGCCGGGTGATGAAAAACCGATGCCTTGCCATGCATATCAACATCATATCCCTCTATTTACACAATGTAGAGTTTCCTCGCTCGGCGCCTTTCCGAATGTGTCGCTCATGTTCCCGTCCCCCCCTCTTGTCGATGATGCAAATATTTGTGGTCGAAATAAATATCGTGAAATAAATTGGTTGTCGTCAAAGAGGGTTGCAGAAGAAGAGTAAAGTTAAACGACGAGGGGGGCGAGTCGATGGGACCAGGTCGCCGGTCCGATCCAAAACAGAATGGACCCTGGGAATCGAGGGTTTGTTTGGCTGAGGAGTGTTCAATAGCTGAAATGGGGTTCCTTCGGATATAACGAGCGATAACAAATGAGAATGAAAGTTATTAGGTAGGTAACTGGAACAAACCCAGGTTAATCTATACCTTGGTGGCAGCAAGAGTGATCGACTTGGCTCTTTGCCTAGTCACCTTCTTGCTGACAGTATAGACCAGATCCACGGTCCAAATGTGGCAGATCTGTGCCCAGGCGCAAGGAATCGATCCGAATAGTGGCGCAACAAGAGGTACCATGACGTAGTCGACAAAGTTGGTCTTGATGTTCCTCCTGGAGAAGTGCATGCCCTTGGCAAGTCCAGCCTCGACCATCTCCTTCTCACGCGCATCAACGCATGTCCTGTGGAAGTTCTCGTACAAGAAGAGGTACAGAGCAGTTCCCATGAAACCAGCAGTGCGGAGGACGTTGCAGACTGTGAAAATCCAGCCGATGCCATGATAATCAGGGGCGCCCTCAGTGGCCCAGAGGTAGATGGTCGAGGAAACAATGAGGATCGTGGCGTGGACGGGAAGCATGTGGGCCTCGAAGATACGGGTGAGGAGGTAGAAAGTACGCTCCCAGTCGGGCTTCTCAAGAGTGTCGTGGGTGACATCGGAAAAGATGCCAGCCTCGATGGGCTGCTCGGGGTTCAGCTGGTCGAGCTCTTGGGGAACATAGGTATCGGGCGACTCCAGAGATTGGTGCAGAGGCTTGAAAGCGCGGGCCAGGTACTTCCTCTCACGCCAAAGCTCGACGCACTTTCGGAGAGTGTATCCAGTGTCCAGAGCACCCCACATGTGCCTCTGAGCTTGCTTGTAGCGGGCCTGGATGTCCTTGATGAGTCCCTTGATTCCCTGGCCTTGGCCGCCGCCGGTAACGTTTGTCTGGCTCACGGGGGCCATGATGACCTTGGTGGTGAGGTGGCCATTGAGAGCGAAGAAACACTTGAGGTACATGTGGAGATCTTCGCCAATCGCCTCGCTGTCACAGTCCCAGCCGCCAACACGATCGACCAATTCCAAGGGGACGGTGTACACAGATGTCGGGGGAGCGATTGTGGAGCCGGTGTAGAGACCCGAGATACCACCAGCGGACCAAAAGACGTCGGCGACACGGACGATGGCGGGAACGGCGTGCGCGTTCCGGTCGAAAATGATAGGGGCGGTGTACAGGGTGGTGGTAGCCGTCTCGGGGTTAGCCAAGTGCATGCTAGTGGCTAGTGCAAAGTAGTTGGATGAGAGGTGGCTGTCGGCTATTAGGCAGAAAGTAGAGTTAGCAAACTAGACGTTTCACTAGTACTGAGAACGGGAGAAAAAGTACGTACCATCAATTCCAGTGACCAAAACATCCTTGCGCTGAGCCAGAGGGTACCTTTCGCTAAGCTTGCGAGCAGCCCAGGCGGCGTTGCTTCCCTTGCCAGCGGCCTCGCCAGGAATGTCATAGGGGTGAAGAGTGAAATCGATTGACCGGAACTTCTTGATGAATTCTTGGATGAGACCCATCGCCTTAAGCTCGGCGTTCGACTCGCGTTGCTCCATTCCGAGGTAGACCTAAAATCCGATGAATTAGTACAAGCTAGAGACACGGCATCCGAAACATGCCAAAGCAACAGCCAATCGGAAGCTAGATCGAGTGGCTTGTGCCATTGTTTGGCCGAAAACAGTCGATTAGTAACTCACATCGTAGGTATCGCGGGCTTGCGGGTGGCTAGCAAGAACTTCGAGCGTCTCCCTTAGGGTGTCGTTCTCCTCCTTGTAGTTGGGAATAATGATAGCGTGGAGGACATGGCTGGTCGAAACATCAGCATCGACGGTGTAGTCGGACATATCGAGATCACCGGCCTCGCTGCAAGAAGTCGAAGAGGCGCGGGATGAGGTGAGAGTCTCGGAGCTGGAGAGCGAGGTGGATGAGCCACGACGGCGGTGCGAGAACTTGAAATCCTTGAGCGACTTGTTGTGAGCAACTCTGGCAACACCGCGGGTAATGTCCCATAGCGAGTAGTTGATTCGGATCGAGAAGCAGAAGACGAGAACATGGATCGCAAGGCAGTAGTATGCGTAGACCAAAGTCCAGTAGCCAGCGCCATTGGCATACTTGGGTGCTGTAACGTTATCCTGTTGTGTGTAATTGTATCCTAACCGGGCAGCGATGGCTTCTCTTGAGATAACAAAGTATGACAATGATATCAAGGCAGTCAAGGCCAAGACGCCGGAGCGCCGTGAGCACCACGCAAAGATTGACATGGTGTTGGTCTTCTATGCAGGATGAAGCTGATGGGCGAATAAACTGCTGACAGAAAACGCGAGCCGATGACGACTATGAAGAGCTCGAGAAGCTCTGGAAGTCGGTGGACAGACACCAAAGTCTGTTTCGAGGTCGGCCGCGGTACTTGGGAGTACAGGCAGGTAAGTCTGTCTAGGTGAGTAGACGGAGGGTTGGATGGGTGACGCCCAGAAAGTCCAAGGCGGGCCGACGTCCACAGAAAGCGTATTATTAATTTGGTGGCTGACTGACGGACGGAGCGGAAGAGCTCGTCGAGAGTTGCTCGGGTTGATTTGGTTTTGTTTTGGTCTGCAGGTGGGCGGAGCAACAGGAGGAAAGCTTGCTACAAGCTGTTGCTACTGCAGATCGTGCTTCGTGACGCAACGGACGCAACGCCTGGGAGCCCTTATTGACTTGGTCGGGGGGTGGGCGAGGCAGTGAAGGAAGGCAGGCAGAAGACGGAAGTCGAGTCGCAAGTAACCACGACGACTCGTTCGGCAAATCGTTCAGCTGCGCTTCGTCGTCGGTTCACACAAACCAAGACGGAAGAGAGGGGGAAAAGGTATTAAGGTCCGGAAGGAAAGACTGGGCGACGAGGGAGTAAAGGGTTAAAAAAAAGAAAAAGGAAAACTGGAGGCTTAGGAAATGAGCACGAGAAATTTTAGTGCCAGTGTTGGGGCCTGTATTCACAAGTCGTGTAATTGAAACGGGCGATTTGATGGAGACGACCAAACTGTTCGTGGTAAGGTGGACAGGCGGAAAGGTGTGGGAAGAGAAAAAAAAAAGGGACGTGCTCCTTTCCTTTTTCCTTGCCTGGGGGGCGGGTTGCCTGCGAGAGCGAGCAGCGGACCAGGGGGGGTAGGCAGTACAAAAAATAAAAGGGGGTGCGACCACTGAACGGGTGAGGCGGCCACACGCAACGCTAGGTACAGAGGTAGGGGCCAACCAAGCATCGAAATGAAGCGACGCTGTGCGTGGGCATCCAGCAGTGCAGTGCAGTGGGCTGACCGACTAGGGGGGTGCTATTCAAAATGATTTTGGGGCTGGAGCGTTGCTGGGACCCACTGTAGTTCAAATGGGCTTGCTGTTGTGCCAGGCCAAAGGTGGGGACCTGGTTCTTATTTTTCTTTTTGCCCTGTCGGCCTCAATCTTGAGCCGATACGGTGAGGGACTCTGACTGGGGTTACAGTTTAGGTCAATCCCACCGTTTACGTCGTTGGAAGGTACTTGCTAGCAAATCAGCTCAGCTCTCTTGGGTCTTGGAATCTCTGCGAATCAATCAGAAGGCAGCTGCCGATTAACGTGCAGGCGGCCGTACATATTAATCGAGGATGGTAACTATTTTAATCTCTTGAATTGTTGTTATTTACAGTATAGTTGGGAGGGGATCCTTTCTTGAACGGCCGATCTCATCAACTTCGGCTTCTCGAATTCCTTGGCCTGCTTCATCTTTCAAAGTCAAAATCTGGGATAAGATTGTGGCGTGGTAAACGCGGATTGCAATCCGGGTACGAGTGCCCTGCCGCGCTTACTCTTACTGTTACCGTGTTGAGTGTTCTCAATGAGCCTTACCTAAGGCAGCGAAAGATACTGTGTGCCGTGGCCTGGACCAGTGAAATCAATGAGCTCGATTCAGTCGGGCGTCGGGGAATTGGACGACACCGATATGGGACCTTATGTCCGACCACTCTACTCGGTACAAAACTCCTTTTTCTTCTACCATAGGTACAAGCAATCAGACAGGCAGCAAATCTTAACACACAACGGGAATGGAAGTGTGCAGCACGGTCAATGCCAGACATACAGCTGTCTGACTGACTGATTTCTGCACACCCATCCAACTTGCCCACGAACCTACCTGTGGTCTCGCTGGTGCATCGGCTATCTTGTATCTGTAAGAGGCTGGTCCCACGGCCTTGCGCACGCACTTTCCTATCTTCCTCATGGTCCTAGGTATATTCGACTTGTCGGACTTGCTCTAGTCCCACGGCATCAGTCTGGTCACGCAGTCAATTCGTGGCCACTCGTCGCAGGCGCTCGAGCAATCAGATCAGCACAAGGGATGGCAGATGCCCCGGACTTGTCCGTTGCGGTTGGGCTGCTAATGCAAGTACCTGTTGGAACTAGGTAGGTACATAGGCAGTTAGTGTTTACTTCTTGCTTGCAAATGCCTCCCATTCAATCATGAACAAGCGTGCAAGCACGCCCGCCATGTTTCAACCCCTTTCGGAGAGATGCCCCAAACTTCAAATGGTAGAAACCAGGGAAGCATATGTTTGGCCTCATCGGCTTTCAACCTTACGGTGCTTTTTACATGCAGCACTCAAATAACAGTTGCATGGACTGCCCAACCAAAATCAATTTACCTAGCAGCCTAGTAATGGAAGAGTGAACAAAGTGGATACCTATGCATGGGGCTATCGCTGTTTGAAATGTTTTCCGTTTTGCCTGTCACCCATCACATCGAGATCAACCGTTTTCGTCCAGGAACCTCCGAGCAAATCAGTCAATCAATCAACCATCCATACCACGTCAGTCAATCCAAGTCCAGCTCCGCTGGTCTCCTCCACACCTTCACTTCGTCCTGCTCCATTTTTCGTCCAGTCATATTGAAGCATGCTGCAATGGTCCTTCAACGGCGTGCACTATATTTCCGGAAGGCTACTTACCTTACTTGGGTACTGCACAGCATCGCTGGAAAGCTTTGCTGTTCACCGTAGCACAACGCTAAACGGCTTTTACATTCAACTTTCCAAGAAGCTAAAATCGTAAAATCTCATTTGTTTCCTTCCACGTTGTGTTGCAGAAGTTTCTGCCAACACCCACATGCATAGACTCACCGGTGGCTGGAGCTGTCACGACTTAGCTCTTCTAAGCAGGATGTGGCTCAGCCCATGACGACGCCGAGGCTGCATGAAAAGCTTCCCACCTTCAGGAACATGCACACAAGTCCCCTCTAAATTGTGGAATCCACCCCGGCGCTGCAAGTTACTTCAACTACCGGGCAAAAAATACCTGTAACCATCCCGACACCAACGTGACCTATTGCAGCAAGAACCCGTCGCAACTTGTATGTATTAGGGACTTGTCGCCGACGTCTCCGGAGCTTCCGGGGCTTCCGGCACGGAACTTGTGATGGATTGATCAGCAACTAGCAAGGCGGTTGCTCCTACCCAATGAAAGCATCAATCTCGACTCGAGAAATGGCTGTGGATTTTTGAGCGGGTTCGAGGGAAATTGTGATGGGAATCCCGGGTAACGAAGCGCTGTGCGGCGGCACCATTTTGTGCAAACAAGCGAGAACCCGACAGGCCGAATCCCCTGTTATTGTTGTTTTTGTTTCTTTTCTTCTCATATCCGTCTTGTTATTGCGAATTGATTTAGTTCTCCATTGAAAAATTTCCTTTTCAACTTCGACCCGCCCTGCCAAGACACAGTCAGGCTTATGAATAGAATAAAAAAAAAAGACTCAGAAAAAAAAAAAATAATAATAATACGCAGGCAAAAAGTAAGAAGACGGGCCCGTGCAGGAACCCCTGTTGTCCCGATTACCTTCAAGAGCCGAAAGTGAAGGAACAACAATGGTTGCAATGTTAATTTTATCGTTACTACGGTATTATCTTGAGCTGTTTGTTTAGACTGTGTACACTTGCATGTACCGTCTTGTCAATTCTGATCTTAAAAGTGCCGAGGCATATTCACTACATCCAAAGGTTAAAATAATAGCAGGCACACAAGCTGAAGGTAGCCGCCATAAGCCTGACAGCTCATTTTAAACTGCCCGAGCGGATTCAGGGTGGAAAGGGAAAAAGGCTTCATAAAACAACCTGCCCATCAAACCTCTCCACTTAAGCTTACCACCTGAGATTGCAAAGACTAGCACAAACACGTCCTAGTTGAACGCCTTTTCATTTTGGAGTCCCGCCAGAATGGCAACCCGAAACCCCAGGATGAGGCAGCCGATTGGGCACACTAATAATTTCAAGCCGCGGTATTATTTCTTATTGACTTTTCTCTGCCTGTCTTTTCTGGGTTCTAGGTCTGATGTTTCTCGAAAGCCTTGTCATGTACTTGGTACTCATCGCATGCCAGATCCGGGCATGCCTGATCCCCGAAATTGGCTGCGTCATACTCGTAGCCGGTACACTGCACTGGCAGCGAGATCCACTACAAGGTACTGACTGTACATATTCACCTTTGGGAAATTCCACTTTCCATTCCCGCCCGAGGAAAAAAACTTTGATCTCTGATGCGATTTACCGATGAGTGTGCGTGTGTGTACCCACACAATCTTTTTGTCCCACCGTTTTTGTCTGGGCCCCCTTTGCGGGACGGACGGATGGTTGATGGACAGGGGTACATTTTTTTCTCCCTCAAAGTACATTTTGTACTACCGTTATTAGTGGTTAGTTTTTGGAAAGGATTGTTCGCGCCCCGACGCGGAAATGCCTAAGACGTGAAGTTATCATCATCACTCAACACAATTCAATTAAACCCACTTGAACCCCTTGCCAACAAACCCGTGCAGACCAGCCGGCTCTACAAACAGGTACCCTCCGAAATTTGCGCAAGGCTGATGGATGTCCATTTGTCGTTATGGATACGCGAAGAGTGTCACTATGCATATATTGAGTAGAAGACAAGAATCCGAAAAATAAAGCAAAGATACAAAATTCAAAAAGACAGACCGTCACTTTGCTGCATGCAAATATCACCAATAACGTCGTACTGCTTTTCTCAACGGCACAGCATGCATGCAAGCTACATTTTGCGCAGTCATCGCACGACAACGTCGCCAAGAAAGTGGGCTGTCCGCCTTTTGCAGACCGCCCCCCAGCGGACCGGCATCCTTTAATCCCTTTCCACGGCTTCCGACAAAATCATCTTGCGGCTTTGTGGCTGGCCATGTTCCTTTTCTTTTTGCGTGTATGTTTCTTTGTGACTATCGGGTTCCAGACGACGGTTCCTTACTCCGTACTACGTTATCACACTGGCTAGTCGCTTGCTCGTTGCGGGGGTGGCTGGAGGGTTCCATCCACTACCTTGATTTGAACCATCAGGTGATGGGCATCTTGGGGGGTATCAGTTGAGCAGCCATGACTTGACGAGAGAGGAAAAAAAAGAGACTATCGCTACCCTAGACTGCCTACTATGTACTTAATCTGTTGTCAATGGCCTACGGCATACACCAACCACGACCCAAACATGCGCCTCCGTCGGATCCGAACCGAATCATGGACGGGAGATGAGCGAATCCCGAGGCTTGATCTTATCAACCTTGCCCATCTTAGCCCCCATTCTAGACCTGCTGGCTTGTGAGCCACATCATATTTTACCCGCAGAATGAATAATCATCCCGCGGTAGAGGGCTTTTTTTCACATGGTGAACTCTAAGTCCACAGAGGGAAACGGCATATACTTGGAAGTACTTTGTCGTCATTATCTTCAAACCTCCCGATGCACGAGACAAGTGGGGTTCGCTAATTGATACACGACTGGGAAACGAAAAGAGCAACGAGAAAAACCAAATTTGGTTGCATCATCTTGCTTCGGGACCCTTGTACAGGTAATTACTTGGCAACCCAGAATGCGGCAGATCGTCCATCTTGCACCAATACTGGAAAATCATAAGGCAGGCGAGGAAAATCCACATCGTCACTGGTTCAAAGACCATGGGATTCGAAAAAAAAAAACTTTGAATGCCATGAAGGTAATGGACCCACTCCTGCTGATCTCTTTTGCATACTTGGTAAAGTGTAATATGTTAGTTTATGGCCGTACAAGGTATGTGTTCGTTTGGAACCCGTTCTGTAGACTACGGTAGAACGACCCGACTATCTCCGGCAATTGTTGCTGCGATGAGCATGTCATTGACCGCCGCACATCCGCGTGGCTCCGGTACTACTGCGACCTTAAAAGAAGGACGTATGCCGGCGGTGAGAGCACTAACCGGTAAGGGTACCATACCATCCCCATACTATTCCCACAAGCCCACAAGGCCAGGAAGAGTGCGTGCATGAGCGTCATTGACTGGTTGGTTCCAATGCGTGATATATCACCCAGCCACCTCTCGCCGCCATTTTCATGTTGGCCAAAGCTCACCATAAAGTCTTGCTTCATAGGCAGTTGGATGGGTTTCGCTGGCATACGGGACCGTCGATTTTTTTCTAGGCTCCGTAGCTGCACAGCGACCCTGTGATGGATTTCGAGCTTGCCCTAGCCTGATCCGCTATCGAATCCGGACGGGACAGCCTCGGTGATTTCACTTTTTGGGGTATCATTGGTATCATTGGTATCATAAGCGCCCACATACAAAGAGGTGTCACGCTCGCTTGCTGGGGCACAACGTAGAACAATCGAAGTGCGTCGGTGCCAGCTCAGAGATTGATTCAGTAAGATGTGCCTCTTCGATAGATCAATTGACATTCTCAAAGATCTTCTCGATAGGTTTCGCAGCCTGGACAACAAGTAGCAAGCCCGAAAGTCAGTATAGGCCTTGAGCCTCAAGTTGCACGTGAATAAACCGTTGGTCAGACTCACATCAATGAACTTTTCCAGTTCCTGGTCCAAGTTTGCTAGCTTCTCCTTGCTCTTCTTGTTCTCCGCAATCAGTGTGGCCTTGCGCTTGAGCATGTCCTGCCTCTGATTCTCCATCTCCTGTCGCTCTGAACGTTCATGCTCTATCCTCGCGACCATGAGTTCGTTCTCGTCGCGGTCTGCCAGTTCTGGCTTTAATGCTAAGAACTCCTCAACGGGTATGAGGGGGAGCTCGCGGTACTTGTGACTGAGTTGTTCATGATGGGTAGTTAGCCATCCGAGCCGCGTACATATCCCGTATCTTTCCAAAAACCATTAGGAATTCCCTAGAGCTTACTCGTAACCCTCGCAAGCCGCAATCTCCCCCTCAAGATGCCTCTGCTCGTAGTACAGGTTCTGCAGCTGCAGGTGCAGCGTATCAACCTCCTGCCGCTTCTCGGCCGTCATCGCCTTGGTGTCCCGGGCCGCAATGAATGCGGCGCGGTGTAAACCACGCAGATGCGACAGGTTCGTCATGAGTTGCTTTTGCAGCTTGGCCAGCGCGACGTGCGCGGCGCCATCGTCGCCGGCCCCGTTCTGCTGCTGCTGCTGCTGCTGCTGGGCGATGAGATCGACGAGGGCAAGGGCCTGATCGCGCGCGTCCTGCGAGATCTGCAAGACGGAGCGCAGGTTCTGATCCGTCACTATGTCGTCCATCGCCGCGACGTCGGCGTCCTATGTAGGAAAAGGTTTGGAAAGATGAGGTGAAGCAACGCAGGACGTGTGGTTTGCTACTGGTGCGGCTCGGCGGGGATGGATCAGATTTCTGCAGTTTCAGGTGTCTGCTGCTTGAGGAAGATCTGTGCTGTGCTTCCCCAGAAATACCAAACGAGATCCTCTGCAGCTCCTTTCAGCCTTGCGTGTGCTACCCGACCGCGTTGAGCGCGTCTCTCCCGCTGGAGACAAGACGAGTGTCTGCCGATAAGCAAGGCGATAAGCGCACGGGCCCTGGAAGTACCGCCGGCCTGTACCACGTAAGCCAGGTTAGCTTGTTTGTCAGTGTCGCCACATCCGCTCCACCCGAAAAAGCCCCTGGGGAATTACGAAGTACGAGTAGATTGGGCTTGACAGATCGCCTTAGCATAATAAATTTGTTGCAAACCTTTTTATTCGGTTGCCTGCCCAACGAGTATCAGCAAGCAATATGCATGCTCGAGATCTCCGACTGAAGACATGAGTCAAGTCCGATAATGCATACTATGTTATGCTGTAAATGATGGGCCAGACGATGCAACCTTGCTTAGTAGGGTTCTATATCATATTCCCTCGCTTGTCTCGATCTTCTTTCTGGTCATTTGGCTATTCTAGACAATCTCCTTGAAGCGCCTTCGCTGGCTGTGTCGGAAGAAAAGTAAAGGCAGCTTCCATCACCGCGCTAACATAGTCCATACAGGCTTTTTTCTTAGTTGCTAATTTCGCAAGGTACTAGCTCAATTGTGCTCCGAGACTATTAATATGGCAGCTATCGTCTAGACGAGCTCGCATATAAAACATGCTCAGCACAGTCACAGGCCAGTACTTCGCATTGACTTTCGCTCTGTCTGTCGCTCTATTTAGGTACAAACATTGACCAATGTCTAACGCGCTTTGCTTCACGGGGCATGTTTGACCTTTTTACTTGCTGCGCCGTTCCGATTTGATTGCTGCGTGAAAACTCCTAGTTTCCGTGTGGGTGGACGATAACTCGGCTTGCTCGGGATGATCTGTCTGTCTACTTGGGCTTGACGTTCTTCGGATAATAGTACAAGTACGTGCTCAAGTCTCCAAGACTGCCAATTGTTGCGGCGTACATATTTCCGCCGCCTCTCCGACGACTTGTCATTCCATCATAAATCGTTTTCAGGGCCCTGTCTTGGTCTGAGGGGTTCGTCCGGCATAAACCCCACATCAACTTTCCGACCAATTATCGCCTTCGCCGCTTCAACCCTTTGTTGAGTTACTGGCGCTTCTGGCTGCAAGCCAAGCGAGTTCCCACCGCTCTGCACCCCAACCTTATCCACCTGCGTGGGCCTGACTGCCCGATTCGCATTGGAATCCCGAGATTTTGATCAGTTACATCCTCGGGTGAAAGGGCCACAAGCGATTTTTCGACGCCTCATCCATCCAATTCCCCCTTTCGTGCCCAGCCCATGGGTTGTTTGGCTATTTTTTTTCTTTTTATCCTTGCTTGTGTTCAATTCACTCCTTCAATTTCTTGTGCATATTATCCCGTCTGTTGGTGCCGCTCATCGTCCTAAATTTTCGACAACGGACAGCGCGGGGCTTTTTCGTCTACAGCGCAAATAAATATTTAGAGATACACGGCATCCACCCGAACCGTCTTTCTGCAGCTACGCTAGCTAGCCTGCCTTCCAACCGCCCGCCATGGCCTTATCCCCAAGCGAACTATGCACCTCTCAACTCAACCGCGCTTCGCCTTCCCCGATCTCCGCCAATGAAGACGACTACTCCTCAGCGCAAGCATCTGGCAGGGAGGGCAGCGATGATGTTCGCCCTCGGAGACGCCGGCGGCATTCGTCGTACTTTCCGCAGAGGCGCAAATCCATCGTCAACCACATTATGGATGGCGAGGAGCACATTCTCCTCAAGGTGCGCAGATTTTTTTTTACCTGAAAAGAAAATTTTTACGGCCCCCAACTAGACAAGATACTAATTGTGCGCTCCTATGTTCAGGTCGATTTATTCCTGACGGAACTCGAAAGGCGCTTGGATTTCCTCGAAAGCTACGGCGAGATCAGCCTGGACGCGAGCATCGCAAGGGCTTACAACACACTGCAGGCTGTGCGGACAGGCTGCTCTCATGTCTCGGAGGAAGTCATCGGCGCCGGTCGTCGGAGGGTACATATCATGGTTGAGACGTTGGAGGCCAGATATCAGGATGCTCTTGCGGCGGCCGACTCGCTGCATGAAAAAGCATGTGTCGGCATAGATCTGCTGGACACGATGCTTTCGGACTTTGAGGACCATGCCTCCAAGTTCCGGGAGCGCAGTCTAGCCAACGCTGCTGATGCCGCTGGTGCGTTCATGGGCGAGGGCCGGAGAGTTGTGGACGAGGGTATCGGTCGTGCCAGGGAGGTTGTCGACGAGGGTTTTGCGGCGGCCAAGTGGGCCGCAGAGTCGTTGGAGGATCATATCCAACGGGCGGTTGCCAGGGCCGGCAAACATGGTCTTATCCGGTACGAGGATCTTCCCATGCCGTGGCGGACCAACCCGCACATCCTCAAGGGGTACCGCTTCAGCGAGACAAAGCTGGCTTGTATCAAGTCGGGCATGTTTGGCATCTCCAACGAACTCGTCAATATCTGGTCGCATGCCCTGGGCCTTGTCCTCGTCCTGGCTGTGGCCTTTTATTTCTACCCGACATCACCCAACTTTTCACTCAGCACCAAGACGGACGTGTTCATCGCGGCTGTCTTCTTCTTTGCGGCATGCCAGTGTCTCGTCTGCAGCACGATCTGGCACACAATGAACTCGATCGCGGACGCGCACCTCATCAGCTCGTTGGCCTGTGTTGACTACACTGGTATATCGATGCTGATCGCTGCGAGCATCATGACAACCGAGTACACGGCTTTCTACTGCGACCCAGTGAGCCGTTGGATCTACATGAGCTTGACGGCCATCCTTGGCATTGGCGGCGTCATCCTGCCGTGGCACCCGCGCTTCAACGGTGCAGACATGGCCTGGGCTCGAGTGGCTTTCTACGTCTCCCTCGGCGCCACTGGCTTCTTGCCCATACTGCAGCTGAGCCTCACCCGTGGTGCTGATTACGTCTACGAGTTCTACACACCAATCGCCGAAAGCATCGCAGTTTACGTCTTTGGTGCACTCATCTACGCCAGCAAGATCCCCGAGAGGTGGTACCCGGGCTGCTTCGACTACTTTGGAGGCAGCCACAACCTCTGGCACTTGGCAGTGCTGGGCGGTATCGTATTCCACTACATTGCTATGCAGGAGTTCTTCTCCACAGCCTTCAAGCATGCGGAGGCTGGTTGCGGAGCATACTAACTTTCCTTTGTTATGATTTACATGGCTTGGTAATTTCGTTCTCTTTTTTTTTGCATCGGGTGGTGGCCTTATCACACCAGGGAGTTTGGGTGGCCTATACTTTGCCATTATTTCCTTTGTTCCGTGCGGCATGAGCACATCGCAGTTACTGCGTAGACCTAGACCACGCTCAAGAGGCATCTGCTGGTTGTATTAAAGGTTACGTCTTTGACTTGTTTAGATGTTTTTTTTTCTTTTTTACTCATTGGCTGTTTGATAAAACTGTTACGATGAGGACGACAGACTGGGCTTTACTTTGCTTTGTCTTGGTGGTGTGGAAGGGACGTTAATATGAGCACATGTCCATCTTGGGTACAGCGTTGTTTGTGCTTTTCTGTATGTCTTGCTTATTTTCCATATCACTCTGTGACGTTTGGCCTTGGTACGGGCTCGAGATGCTAGAATTGCATTCTTGTAACAAACTAGACCTAATATTAGATTATCGGCAAGAAATTATGTCAGCGGCCACGCAACCGTTGGGTTTAGACCCTGACAAACTATTATAGTTGTGGCTTGTACTGATTGATGCTGGACGTTTGTGGTACGTTTTGAGGTACGTTGATGACTGTCAGACTCATAGCATAGGGCATATTAATCATCCAAAAACCACGTCATGTCGACCTAGCCGACAAACAACTGAGCAATCTTGGAGGAGTGATTTGGTGGGTATGCGGATTCACTCTATAAAAGGGTGATCATTTCCCTCACGCTCTGGTCTCTTGCCTCTCTTTCATCCATCACCATCAAGCAAGATGGCTTCAGCTTCTGAGTGGTTTATATAAAATGATCGATATATATATATTACCAAGTTCCCCTGGAACTCTCCCCTTGCAGGAGTTGAGAGGTCATGCCCCCGACACGCAGACCCTGGGTTGCCTGGCAATGCCCACAGATATAGCCTCGACCGCGCTGGGCCCATTCCACAAACAATTTTAGGGGTTGCGCTTCAAATGAGCATCAAGCCCCGGAGACAAGTTGCCAACAGAACCTCACCAATCAAGTTTTTCAAAGCAGACAGCGCTGAATTGATTGGGGATTGGGGCCAGTCTGTGTTAGATCACAGCCTTTTTTTATTTTGGGACGCAACCGGGCTGGAGGATCTCCATATCAATGTGAGGAAATGTCGAGTGAGCCATAAATATAAATGCACAGGTTTGTACAATGGCTTACCCGCCAGCCAGACTCGACTCTCTTGTGTTTGACGGCACATAAATAGCTAATTTGTTTTCTCTGCTTTTCAGGGCTGTTGGCGAAAGAGTCGAGAATGGACGAGAGTCGTCGAAGCAAAAGCTCGAACAGAAGCATGGCAATCAAAGGAGTCCTTGGATCTATGGACGACGTTCCAAGTCCGTCGCCACGCCGATTGCGACGCCGGAGTTTCTCACTGAGATGCAATCGACGACCGGGGCGTCAGTACCTGTGAGTGCAATTTTGGGTGGAATTGTGAAAGGAGATTCCCGTCGAGGGGTCACAGCACCCCTTGCAGCGGTTTAATTGCCAAATCCGGATCGATACGGAGCTCCTCACTTCTCGACCGAGGAGGGGGCAGCTGTTGAAGTCCTCCCCCAGATGGGTGGGAAACCCCTCCAAAGCCCAAGTCCCTCTGACCCATTGTTTGGTATCATTGGCCTACTTGTTCCTCGTCCAGTGCCACTGGACGATAATCTACCACGCCTTGATGATGGGCTACACAAGCCACAGCAAGCACGGCACTTGGCCCTGAAACGGGCTCATCGACAACATTGAATGTGTCACGCACGAGTAGTATCTAGCTATGGGAGGGGATCAAACTCCTGAAGTCTGTTCACCAACACCAGTCCCCCGTGGTACTATCAATCCGACTAGTGGCGAGCAGCCTCAAAAGAAGGATGCATGTGTTTTTGCGCCTCACTCTGCGGAAGAAACAGTCATCGGAGATCTCGCTCTTTTTTTCCACATTTATATATAGCACGTCATGCACAACAACATCTGACATCAAGATGTGCGCGAGAGGCGTCCCTGGTGGTGATAAAAGTACACCATTCACACTCCATTAACCCCGGCGGACTCAACCACGGGGTCACCATCGCGAATACCAGCTCCTCGCTGTTGATTTGACCGAGAGGGCCGCACCCTCATTCTCATGGGAGATGAAGGCGGCTTGTTTTCAGGCGAGCTACAGGACTCGTATACATACATTTTCTTTTGCGTATGAGAGCACGAAAAGGGGCTGGACATCGTGAACCCCAGCATGCACTCACCGATCGAACGAGTCGAGGCCAATCAGCTGGGGGGCAAGCTTGAATTCGGAAATTATTCGTACCTCTACACTGGTTTTCTAACCCATGTCGCGGTTGTGAGTTGATGGAGCTGGCACGAAGATAAGAGTCCAGCTCGGTCTGTCCATGTGGGTTTTGACAAGAGTGCCCTCTCATCCGCCTCATAGCCATGGGCGACGTAGATGGTCAAGGTTACCGGTACCTCACACTCTCCTCATCCTCCCGCGGAGGAACCATGGCGAGGATGACCGCCTTGCAAAGCAGTCCGAGGAGATGTGATGACGAATACCGAGTCCACGAACGATCTTTTATATATACTTCTCACAAGAACGAAGCACGGGGCTCTTTTGCTCATTTTGGAGACAACTTCCATGAGACCCCAGAGGTACAAGCTCCGAGTCCTCGTTTTTGCCGAGGAGGCTCTGACTCTCGTTCAACTTGCGGCCGCTTCCTTTCAGTAGAAGCATCGTTGGCACATGCGGCCCCATCTCGTGCTAAGCCACCACCTCGCAGTTCAGCCATGAATGTGTGGCAGAGCTGAATGTCGAGCAACTCGCCTCCTCCGCCATCGCGGGCGCCGCAAATCACCTCGTCGCGGCCCAGACCACAGGCTCCCTCGCGCAAAGTGTCATAGACACTCGATCAGGCGGGGGATGTGACCTGGGCACCTCTTGTCAGGGCATTGAGTCTCGCACCAGACTCTTTGTGTGAGATTGATTACTAGTATTCAGAGGAGACCAGTACGAGAGAGAGCCAATGCCTCAATTCGCCCACCGGCCAGGATTATGTTCTCTTCCGCTGTCACTGGGGTAAAGCCTTAGACTTTGCGAGGAATTGCTCTCAAGTCACTCGACCGCCCATCATCACCATAAACATATCTGCGTGAGTACGGGCATGTATGTGCACATATGCTCGTCCGACGCGATAGGCTGCACCGCTGCACGCACATTTCAGGCGCGTTTGGCCGCGACCTTGAAAGTTGGCTGGAAGACGAGATCATGGATTCCTCACTCTAGAGCTCAGACAATCTGAAATGAGCCCTGGGCCTTGAACTCGAGAGAGCTGCTTCTCAACGGGAAAGAGAGTACGAGGACCTCGCAGATACTGCAGAATATGAGAGCGTGGCTGGGCCTCATATACTTTGTGCGACTGAACCAGGTCCGAGGCCGCAACTCTGCTTGGGCCCCTACGCCTGGGTGCTCTTTGGCAGCGGATATATTTGGATGTATCGAGGAGACCTGCGATCGACCGGGTATCTGAGTGCATACTCAGTTATATAAACATACTTGTTCTTTACCTGCTCAGCTCTCTGCTCGACTGCCGAGGCGCAACAGGCGACTGCAGTGCGGGAAGGTTGTCCCCATCACCACTACCACCACACCACCCGCTCAACTGCTTGCCTTTGCCTTTTTCGTGGCTGCCAATCTGTACTCCGTGCCTAGTCCGCACCCAGGGTCAGAGGGATTATATATATATATATATATATATATTCATAGCGAGCCTGCATGTTATGACTTCGAGGGAGAGCTTGCCAAAAACGGCAAAACCAAGTGTTGGAACTGCCGAAATGGCCATCGCAAATGCGAACCATTGTAAGCGGAGCAAACCACCTTTTTTCGCCGCGATCCTATACTAACCATAGTCTCAGGGCTCACCCCTGATCGCTTCGGATATCGGTGATAATACCAAAGCTTCGCTGAAGGAGTTCGAGTCGATGGGCTGGAAATGCAGTCTCAGGGCTCACCCTCGTTATACGAAGCACAATATTGAGAACATGCTGCCTCACCGTCACACCCGCCTGTATATAGAATGGGCTATACAATAAGAAAAGGTCAAAACATAGAGCGATACACCATTCTCCTAGAGACTGTGATCGTCCCATCCTCCCTTTGTACAGCGGCTGCGGTACCCACGAGACTGGCGAGATACTGGACCGAGCAACAACAAGGATCACTTACCTTCCGTGACTTGTTCCGGGCCCATCCTCTGCCACTGGAAGGGAGTCAGCAAAGCTATTCGAACCTGTTTAAGGGCTTATTTGACCCGAGAGATCATTGACTTTGTTCGTTTTGATGGCCATACCGCTCGGTCAGATGATGCTGGGCAAGCCCTGCGCCTGTGCAGAGCGAAAGCCTACCCTGACCTAGTTGCTCCCGCTAGTAGGAGTACCTCCTTTTTCGGACGAAGAATGTTGAAACAACCAAAAGTCACTTTTTATATAAATCAGACAAAAACAAAGTCGACCTCCTACTGAAGAGAAAACCTCGATAGACTGGTTGTTTTCTGTTGCGACCCGCTGGATTCCGGGTTTTCGAGCTGGATACCCAACACGCGTCCACAACAGGCGCCGGCACAACCCCGTCCCCCCCAGAGTCACCCGGAGAACATGGCGCCGCCTCCCTTTTACTCTGAACGCAAACTGATCAAACCCCAGCGGATCTCGCATACAGGTCTTCCTCTCATGGTTGCGGTCCAGATAGAGCAAAAGAGAAGAGGAGAATAAACACAAAAGAATTACAAAAGTCGGGAGTTTCGAGGTTTTACAGCCACAGACTTCCGTGAATACAACGATCACGCCAAGCGGGCCTTTTTTTGCCGTGTTTGGGGTTTTCTTCGCTATAGGACCCCTTTGTTTTTCGTCTGAGAAATTTCCGAGACCGACTTCGGTCAAAAAAAAAAAAGAAAAAAAAATCGAGTGTAACAGTCGAGTCCATCGCGGGGTTTTCTCAAGAGCGGGCTCCTGGGATGGCTTCTCATCAACCTGTTCAGCCATTCATGGGAAAGGGGGCGGGGTTTCCTAGAAGCCCGGTTTCAAAGACGAAGAAAGTTCAGACCAGACTTGACCGTCTGGATCTCCAACACGAGCTCTGTAAAGCTCATGGCATCGACCCGTTGAGCGACGGCTGCTCCGCTGGCAATGGAAAGGAATCATAACATGGCTCGATAGTTGGGAGGAAGCGAAAAGAATATGCATACCACGGTAGTTTCGTGGCGTACCTTAACTTTAGCTAATACGAACAACACTAAAAATAGCCGTGATGGAAGGATAAAAAGTGATCAACAAGGCAAAGTATTAGCATTTAATAAAAGTTTAAAAACAGCAACAAATTCATAGAGATTGAACCCCATCGCCACACTCCAGTCCGTCAACAGTAAAGTCCGCATTCAGATCTAAAAAACTGCTCGAGTGACATGAGATATATACATGTATAGGTATATACATTCTATATGGCGCAGAACAATCCAGTTAGCTAATCCAACCCAACCCAGGTCTTCAGCGACTCAATCGCAGCCTCGTACTCGACCGCCGCGTTCTCCTTGGGCGCCCACAGCGGCGGCTTGTCCCACGCGTGCTTCTCGCCCTTGACGACACGAGTCTCGACAATCCTACCGTGACTCTTAAGTCTCTCTGTGAACGTCAGGCCCTCGGCGAGAAGCATGTCATACTCGCACAGGCAAAAGTGCACGGGTGGGAGCTGCTGAAGCATACGATCTGACATGAGACCTGGGGAAAGACGCGGGTCGTCCCGCTTGCTACTCTGCAGGGGTGGGTAGATGTAGGACGCATCAAACAAATCCGTCAGTCCTTTCGGGAGTGTTAGGTCTGGACGTTCGCAGCGCTGCCGTTTGGTGTCCCGGGCGATGGTCCAGTCTAGCAAAGGATAAAAGAGAGCTAGGCCGGCCATCTCCAGAGGCGGCGAAGGTAAAACCGATTCGTAACCCCACCGGGCGGGGTCTTGGAGTGCGACCCAGCTGGCGAGCGCGAGGTTGCCGCCGGCTGAGAAGCCCGAGAGAATGACGCGCGATGTATCGATAGCATACTGAGACGCCATATCCTGAGAGCAGATCTGGACTATGGCCGAGGCGCAGTCTTCTACGGCGTTGGGAAAAGGATACCCTGGAGCCAGGCGGTAGCTCACAGAGAACACGACGGCATTCAAGGATTTGGCAACGGCTGAGCACCACCGCGAGTCGTCTGTGCCTTCGCCGACCACGAACCCGCCGCCGTGGAAGTTGATAACGACGGGGCGCTTGGGGATTGAATCCAAGGATAGTCCCGAGGCAGTATTACTCCTCGATAGTCGGGACCGGATACTGGCAATCGACCTTGAGCTTCTGGAGCTCAGGTTGCTGGCCACTTTGTAAATCCTAGGCCTCTTGGGAGTGCCCAATTTGGAGCTGCTGCTCCTCCCACTACTTGAGAGGGCGCTGCTGCACCCCGATTTAATGCTGGCATTATCGTCGATTTCGTCCGTTGGGGTCTTGACGACGACATTTGGAGCTGCTAGCGCGAGCAAATCTGAAGCTGAAGACTGTGAGGTGGATGGAAAGTCTGGCTTATCGGTGTTTGGCTGTGAAGGAGGCTCCCAGACGTCGACGCGAATAGCCCGCTTCGCCTTCCAGTCGCCCAAGAGAGCATCGAGCCATATCACTTTGACGGGCGCCAGCTCGGGCGGAGCCCAAGCATTTGAAATACCAAACCCCAAACTAGCACCCGATCGTATTGCATATGCCCTTGTGGCCAGGGCCCATCGAGGACTTTGGTCCAAGGGGTTCACATAGTCATCCGCTGTGTCACCATCTTCTGGTGGGCTGGTAGCGGTGCCGGGTGAGGGCGAACCCATTTAAGTGTTGCTAAAAAAAAAAAGAAAGCAAAAAGCAAAAAAAGGGAACCCCGGAACACTAGGAAATGAGGTTATCACTTCACTAAAAAAAATTATACGTCCAGTCTAATTCTAGTAGTCAATAGGTGGGCTGAACGTAGGTCGGGTATACGAGAGACAAAGTCGTTGTTCGGTCGCTAAGATCGGATAAGCGGCAAGGTTGTGTTCTAGCCGTGTCCGACATGATTGAATGAGTCCTGTAACTGAGGCAATCATTGACCTTGTAACCCTGGGCCACGGTCATACTCAGACCTGTGCCTGTGAGAAAAACGTTGTTCAGCTGACACATGCAGCGTAGGTATTGATTGGATTGGACCAGGTACCGCTTCAAGCAGTGAAGTGACGCCGCTTGGCTTGGTTGCAACGTTGGAAGGGTGTAAGATGGTGTTAGACGTCATGGAGATCAGCTCGAATTGCTTGTTTTGCTGTAATGGCAAGAATGGCTCCATCTTGCTGGATCCAGAAGCATCTGGTCTGGTGGGCTAGAGGCAATTGGCAGGTGCTGCCAAGTGATGAACCAAGACTGGCTGCGGACACTGTCTGACCACACAGTACGCACGCCAAACCAAGGCCAAGGAAGGACCCACCCGCCATTATTACGTGTTACAGCCCAAAAGGAAACTGACGCGTAACTGTCCTAATGTTTCTTCCAATCACTACTACTAACATCGATTCAAACCTGTCTATCCCGACACTTATACCACCCTAAATGATGCAACCATCTCGCCTAGGACGACTACCGTCAGAGCCGCTTTCCGTGAACGATCCATAGGCAACTCTCTATACCTAGCATAGCACAAGGGCGATGCTTTTTAAGATTGGCTTGGTAAGGTAGCAACAGTACCTGATCTTGCTGATGTACCCCTAGCTTAGCTTGGCCATCTTACAAGTACCTACCGGTACAGCAGCACAGCATTGTATGTCTGTGTTTGTTGGAACAGGTACCTAACACCCAATCACCTTGCCTCCCCCTGGGCCCCAAGCCCCCATTGATCTCGATGTATGCCCAAAACGAGAACCACATGCTTCATTTGCGTCATTCCTTCCTCATCCTAGGATCCCTGGACCACATCGTGCAACTGGGCAAGCTGGGGTAGCTCAACCCAGGCCAAGCTCATGCATCGGACGGAGGTGCTTCTTCTCTCTTTGGTACTGTACCACTACTTGTTGACGGACGGCACAATCGGGTTCCGTGGCTTCATCCAGTGATGTTAGCCAGAATCTTCTCCAATTTCGACCCAGCACGTGCATTGGATCTGCACGAATACGCCAAGTCCCCTCTTCCTCGGACCGCGTATGCCGGAGCTGTCAGTTCCGCATGAGGAGAACTACCGTACCAACCCTATCTACTACTGGTATGACGGAAACACCGGATCCCTCGCTGGCTTTGCTTTCTTTGGCCTTAACTCATCCAATTTATTGTATTATACTTGTACCTCTTTGCCACGTAGACCTGACTACCTTAGCTCTGCATATTTGAACGGACATGGCCCACCATCTCTTGGCAGGCCGCATGCAGACCTTCACTATCCTCTCAAGTCTCCACTAATACATCCCAGAATGACATGACATTATGTATACTGCACGTAAATCACACTCACCTCTACTTTGCACAAGCATAGCAGCAGACCCAAAAGCAGCAGAAAACAAGCCCATCAACAGTATCAGTGGCCTCTTCTCTCAACTTCTCGTCTCTTCCAAGGCTGGGTCATTCAAGGTGGTCCACAACCATAGCTTGACCGAGCTCATCACTGGGCCGATTCGGAAGGCTACCTCTCGAACCTCCACCCCGGTTCAATCCCCAGTCGCATGCCACACAACGAATTCCCAGACCTCGCCCAGGTCCAAGTCACGAGGCCACCGCTCCAGCGATGATGATTCCTACCGCAGTGACAGCTTGGAGAGGAAGGCACGGAAGGAGGCCGACAAGCTCGAGCGCCGCTTGCAGGAGCAGGAACTTATCGATGCAAGGCGCCGGAGCGAGGACTTGAAGGCTCGCGAGCATCTGGATGAAGCCACCCGGGCTCGCTTCGGAGACGATGTTGTCTTCAGGGAACTGACACCAATCGCCCAACTCGTGACGCTGCCTGTTGGATCCGAGATAACGTTCCGAGCTCGGATACATCACCAGCGCGACATCTCCAAAGCCCTTGACTTCCTCCTGCTCCGGGACCAGACTCACTCTATACAGGGAGTCCTTCAAGGCCCGCCCGAGATGGTCAAGTGGGCGCAGCGGCTGCATCCCGAGAGCATCGTACAGATCACCGGACATCTGCAGTGTCCCAGGGAGCCTGTCAGGTCAGCGACCCACCAGGGCCTCGAGGTACTCATCGACACCATCCACCTGGTTGCACCGGCCAAGAACCTCTCGTTCAACAACTACCAACCACCCGAGTCGCTGCACCCCCGACTGACGAACCGGGTTGTTGACCTGCGGCACCCGGCCAACCAAGCCCTGTTTCGGGTGCGCGCAGCTGTTACGCGCACTTTTCGCTGGACGCTTGACCAGCAAGATTTTGTCGAGATACAGACCCCCAAGATCATGGCTGGAGCTACCGAGAGTGGCGCCGAGGTGTTCAAGGTTAATTATTTTGGCCGCAGTGCCTACCTTGCACAGAGTCCGCAGCTCTCCAAGCAGATGGCCATCTCGGCCGACTTCAAGCGTGTGTACGAGGTATGAGAACCCCTATACACCCCCGCAAAACCTACCAAGAAGTACCGCTGACAAACCGAATAGGTCGGGCCTGTCTTCCGCGCCGAGAATTCCAACACTCACCGGCACCTGACGGAATACACCGGACTTGACATTGAGATGTGCATAGACCAAAGCCATCATGAGATCATTCGCATGGTTGACCGTGTATTAAAAAATATCTTCGCCGCCGTCCACCAGATGGAAGAGCTCAAGATCATCCGAGAGCGTTGGCCAAGTGAAGACCTTGTGTGGTTGGAGGAGACACCCATCCTCACATTTCCCGAGGCGCTGCAGATGCTGAGGGAGGATGGCAACGAAGATATTGAGGAGGATGATCTTTCAACAAGAGACGAATACAGGTTGGGCGAACTTGTCAAGGAAAAGTACAAAACCGACTATTTCATCTTGGACAAGTTTCCCACCATCGCCCGGCCCTTTTACACCCACAAGGACGACAGCGATCCGAAATGGACCAACTCGTTTGATATCTTTGTTCGTGGTCAAGAAATCTGCACGGGTGGACAGCGAATCCACAAGTACGACGAACTGCGCCAGAGTATGACAGACTCTGGGATATCTGGAGACGGCATGGAGGAATATCTTGCCGCCTTCGAGTCCGGAGCTCCCCCACACGGAGGCGCTGGCCTCGGTCTCGAGCGCATCATAACGTTTATGCTGCAGCTGGGCGACGTGCGAAACGCAGCGCCTTTTCACCGCGACCCCAAAAGTTTGCCCAGCCGCCCTCCGGGACTTCCTCATCCAGAGGCTAGCACCAGGAGGCGCAAGTCAGCAACCGCGCCTGCATCACAAAACAACAAAGAAAGTTTGCACGGCACGGAAAGCTCAGATATGACTCCAAAATCTAGCGCCGAAACCGAGTACCCGCCTTTGGAAAAGCTCATCGCCAACTACGGCGATGCTACCAATACTTCTTGGCTCGACGATAGGTTCCAGATCTGGAGGCACTCCCCGACCGGCGCAGCAGTTGGCTACGTCCGACAGGCCAAAGACTTGGTCATCATGACGGGCGACCCGTTGTGCGATCCGACGCAGTATGCAGAGATCATCGGTGCTTATCTAGACTTCGTCAGGAACACACTGAAATGCAAGCCGGTTTGGCTACTCGTATCTGAAGAAGTCCAACGCATCTTGGCCAATGAGCCGCACAACTGGCGCACTTTGACCTGCAACGAAGAGCAACGAATCCCCGCAGATGACCAGGCCCGCCGAGGACTTAGCCGCCCTGGTGCGCAGAGGAGCGCACGCAGAGTGCAAAGAGAGGGCATCCGGCTGCACGAGGTGCGACCTGAAAAGGACGAAAACTTCAAGCAGCGCGCGAACAAGGCCATCGATGAGTGGTATCGGGCGCGGGAAGGCAAGAAGCAAGTCCACCTGACTGAAGTTCGACCCTGGATAGATGCAGAACATCGGCGATATTTCGCGGCGGAGCGTGATGGCCGGGTGCTGAGCCTCGTTGTGCTGCATCGCCTAGCACCCCGTTATGGGTGGCAGGTCAAGTGGGCGCTCGACATGCCATCCGCACCCAATGGTACGATCGAGGCGCTTGTAGACCTTGCGCTCATGTCAATTTCGGGTAGCCCTGCCACCTTCGGAGCGGACGTCTCGGGCAAGCTGGTCCCCGTCGCACATATCGGCGGGGCCAAGACAAAGATTTTGACCAAGGCGTACGAAACGTTTGTGAAGGGAACTGGCATATCGCGAAAGAAAGATTTCAGGGGAAAATTCGGAATTGTTGGAGAGGCGGTCTTCATCTGTTATCCCAGGGGCGCAATGGGGATGGGTGAGATTCGAGAGATTTACAGGTTCTTTGAAGATTAAAGTGCATTGTGGGGACTAATGGGCTGGAAGCTCGTGATTATGGTGATACAGGGCCCTGGGTTAATGAATTGACACGACTGAAGTAATAAAATACCCAAATTATTTCTTATATGTGTAGACTTAATGCGAATATGAACATGCGGCTTTTAGTCTTCTCTCAAGGATTGAAAAGAACCGTGAAGTTGCTTTTAGTCGCAGGAGAGTAGACTGGTTGCAAAAGAGTCCTCTGTGAACAATTTAACTCTTGCATATTACTGAAAATACAGTAGCATACACCTCAATTAGGAAGTCCAAAACCATATCAGCAATCCCCTCACCTCAGAAATACGCAAAATGTGCATCATCTATTTGTCTGGTCAATATAAAGTTGATGACGACTTGATGCAATCTGTCGATCGACAACCTCACCTCACCCCTCTCATATTACCGGACAAGGAAGTAGATTTCATGTCACGTGCTCAAAGTACCCCACCACCGCTTAGTCAATAGCCCTCCTCCCGATTGGGGCTAGCGGGTTTTGGGGGGTTTCGAATGCCCACAACCTGCAACATTGAGAGAGTGTGTCTTCGCTCAATCGACGAAAGGTGACTTTTTTACACCTCAATCACCCATCCCGACGACAACCCCGGCAGCGGCCATCCACCCAGCAAAGTATTCAAGATGTGAGTGAATATCCTCGCGATTGATTGCTTCCCATACGACCACGAAAGAGGAGACGGGAGATGGAAGAGGGCTATTTGGGACCGTTGAACGGTCGACGAGCGACCGGAGAGACGAGCAAAGAAACCGCCACAGAGTCTATGCCGATTTTTACACACGCCCCCGCTCCTCCGACCAGCGGTTTCTGCACCACCACAACCGACGCCATCATCAGCAAAATCATCACAGGACAAAGTTTTGGATCTAGGGACTAACGGCTGCTTGTTTTTCTTGCCATGTAGGGTCAACCTGACGACTCAGAAGCGCCTTGCCGCGTCCGTTTTGGACTGTGGCAAGAACAAGATCTGGCTGGACCCCAACGAGGTGTCCGAGATCTCCAACGCCAACTCCCGCCAGACCATCCGCAAGCTTGTCCAGGATGGCCTGATCATCAAGAAGCCAGTCACCATGCACTCAAGAGCACGCGCTCGGGAGCTTAACCTCGCCCGACGGATCGGCCGGCACCGTGGTTTCGGAAAGCGCAAGGGTACCGCAGATGCCCGTATGCCGACGTACGTTTTTACCCCGGAGAGACGAGATGGGATGATGGAATTTTACTTTTGGACCATGCTTCCAAGAGCCATCAGACGTGGCCATGGTTGCTTTGAGTGAGCCGGATTAGAATATTTGGCTGACATTGCTATCCGATACACAGTCAGGTCGTCTGGATGCGCCGCCAGCGGGTTCTCCGTCGGTTGCTCGTCAAGTACCGCGCCAGCGGCAAGATCGACAAGCACCTTTACCACGAGCTTTACCACTCCGCCAAGGGTAACACCTTCAAGCACAAGCGTGCGCTTGTTGAGCACGTACGTGACACCCCGTTCCAACCTGATAAAATCCCAACCAAATCAGGAACTCCGGTGCCAATGCACCCGGACCAAGGCTCAATACTAACATGACTATATCTACAGATCCACCGTGCCAAGGCTGAGAAGCAGCGCGAGAGGCTGCTCAAGGACGAGATGGACGCCAAGCGTGCAAAGACCAAGGCTGCCCGCGAGAGGAAGTTGGAGAGGCAGGCGGCCAAGAGGAACGCCCTTGCCGGCGAGGCCGAGGAGTGAAGGGGACGGAACCGAGGCATGCAACACACAAAAACTCTCGAGGGGAAAACCTTAGAATCACAAAGGCAGTCTTCTCTTCACTGAATGATGACGGACTGGCGGCCTGCATTCGGAGTAATCGGTTTTGGGTCCTTTTTCTTAGTATCGCCAATGAGCTCTTCGCCTGGGTCTGTTTTCTCTTTTTTACTACATTTTCGAGCAGTTTAACGCAACATGGAACGGTTTGTGATGGACGGGGAAAGGGGTCTGATATCTCTTTTTTATTCTCCCTCATCATACCAGGGACGGCATTGAAAAAAAGGAAGGGGGAACAAAATGCAATGATGTCCAAGCTGTACATGAGGTTTTTTATATGCTCAAATGTGGTCTGGTTACGTCGGTTTCACCTGGCCGTGGCGTGTATGAGGAAACGATCTGGGTACAGCGTGGCTTGACTGAATGTTATAGCACCTTGACAGCTTCGTGTGAATGTGAATTGCGTTGGAACCAGATGTTTGAATTAGTTTGTGAGCATCAGGGGGCTGTGGGGTTCTTTATATTTGCCTACGGGTGAAACTTTTCACCAGAGTTATCTCCTGCCACAGCAAGTCCCCAGGTCACAGTCACTGCTATTACTTGAATGCTTTCTGGCAGATATGAACACTATATGCCAGGGTACGACTCTCGTTGTCTCCACGTAGATATGAGAATTCAAGAGTTCCCCGAGATCGGCCATTCATCTCTTAAACGATCTCCAGCAGGGTAGCAGTCAATCTCCTCGCTTGAGGCATGACTTGCGTATGGGCGACTAGCTCGAGATACAGGAAGCTCGAGATACACAAGATAGGCAGTAATGATAGTTACGTGCCGTCTGGTCGCTTAGGACACGTAAAAAAATGACTAGATTCACTAGGTAAACAAACGAAGAGGCCAAAGAACTCGCGCATGGGCCAGAAAACACAAAAACAAAAACATGCCCGAGAACCATCACAAGGCTTAAAGAACCAACTATTTTGGGTCAGATTGCTATCAAATTGCCCCTCTGATCTTGTGGTGTGGGTGGCCAGGACATGTCGTCAAGCTCCCAGTGCATTTCTGCAGGGTGGAAGAGCTGTTGCGAAGTCTGAGCTGTCTCATCATCCCCAATTTAGTTGATGAGGAGAGGAAAGAGGGAAGAAAAAGGAGACCGAAAATTGTGCATCGCGAATTGGAGTTTTTGGGTAGTGCGCAAGCGGAGCAAAAAAGCACGGACCATTTACTGGCTTTTGTTATATGTGGGCTTTTAACCTCTACGGGTATCCGCAGTACAAATTGATTTGACAAGAAACAATCAGAGAAGCAGAAAATAATGTGGAGACAAACTGGAGAGAGCTGTTATCGCGCGGGCCGCGGGGAGGGGGAGGCTAAACCCCGACCTGGCGCCGAGTGCCGTCACTAACGCAGGGTAGTGGTGGAACGAAATAGATGCATCATTGTTCCATACTGTAAACTGAGAACCGCGGCGTTTCAGGCGGTCAAAAACAAAACAGTTATCATTTCGGAAAAGCCTGCACTTTTTTGTTTTGTTTATTTTCTTTTCAATTCCTCCAGGACGACTGGATCAGAAGGACAATTTACAGAGATTGCTAGAGTGGTGATTGCAATCATGTCATTACCGGCAATGAGGCAGGCGGCTTCGAGGGCGCTGAGGATGCGTGGGCCCGTGGGCCGGCACGTCAGGATGGTGTCGACGGCTTCGCATGAGAGCCAGCAGAGGGTTCGTTTGCACTCAAAGATGCTCTGTGTATATCCGCATGTTGCTGACAATGGAAACAGCTGCTCTCCTCGCACCTGCAAACCGCAGACCCGGCCATGTACGATATTGTCGAGAAGGAGAAGCAGAGGCAGAAGCACTACATCAACCTCATTCCGTCGGAAAACTTCACATCCCAGGCCGTGCTGGATGCTTTAGGAAGCCCGATGCAGAGTACGTGGGAGACGAAATACCTGCAGTGAGAGACCAATTGTTATCCTTGCTGACTTGGGGCTCGCTGTTGTTGCTTAGACAAGTATTCCGAGGGTTACCCCGGGGCGAGGTATTACGGCGGTAACGAGTTCATCGATCAATCCGAGAGGCTATGCCAGCAAAGAGCATTGGAGACTTTTGGTTTGGATGACAAGCAGTGGGGAGTGAACGTGCAAGGTAACAACTCACACCGCATTCAGTGTCCCCTCTACTGGCTCTTTCTGACGACATCTCTACAACTGCAGCTCTCTCTGGCGCCCCCGCCAACTTGTACGTATACTCGGCCCTCATGGGCGTCCACGACCGCATGATGGGTCTAGACCTGCCTCACGGCGGCCATCTTTCCCACGGATACCAGACGCCGACCAAGAAGATCTCGTTCATCTCAAAGTACTTTGAGACGGTCCCCTACCGGCTGGACGAGTCGACCGGCTACATAGACTACGACAAGCTGGAGGAGCTGGCACACATCTACCGTCCCAAGATCATCGTTGCGGGCACCTCGGCCTACAGTCGGTTTATCGACTACAAGCGCATGCGTGAGATCTGCGACAAGGTCAACGCATACATGCTGGCCGACATGGCACACATCTCGGGTATGGTCGCGGCCAAGGTCATCCCGGGACCTTTTGGCTACGCCGACATTGTGACCACGACCACCCACAAGTCTCTGAGGGGCCCTCGCGGTGCCATGATCTTCTTCAGGAAGGGCGTGCGTTCGACGAACCCCAAGACCAAGGCTGAGGTCATGTACGACCTTGAGAACCCCATCAACCAGTCCGTCTTCCCCGGTCACCAGGGCGGACCTCACAACCACACCATTGCGGCCCTGGCCGTGGCGCTCAAGCAGGCGCAGATGCCCGAGTTCCGCGCGTACCAGGAGCAGGTCCTCGTCAACGCCAAGGCTTTTGCCCGCCGTCTGGGTGAGGCCAAGGGCAACGGCGGCGGTCTGGGCTACAAGATCGTCTCGGGCGGCACGGACAACCACCTGGTCCTGGCGGACCTCAAGCCGCAGGGCATCGACGGCGCCCGCGTCGAGCGCGTGCTGGAGCTGGTCGGCATCGCCGCCAACAAGAACACGGTTCCGGGCGACAAGTCGGCCCTGACCCCGGGAGGTCTGCGCATGGGAACGCCCGCCATGACGACGCGCGGCTTCGGCGAAGACGACTTTGTGCGCGTCGCCGACATTGTGGACCGGGCGGTGACCATCGCCGTGAGGGTTGACAAGGCGGCCAGGAAGGCGGCCGAGGCCAAGGGCGAGAAGAGCCCCGGCAAGCTCAAGAACTTCTTGGAGTACCTGGGCAACGGCGAGACGGAGAGCGAGATTGTGCAGCTCAGGAGCGAGGTTTCCGACTGGGTTGGGACATACCCTCTGCCGTGGGATGTGAAGCCTTGAGACCTTGAGGGGGGACTTGAGTGGACGGGGTTTTTCTCTTTTGGGTTTTTGTCTCTTTTTTTGCGGGCACTGGGGGTTATTCTTCTGCGTTTGTTGCGAATCACATCTCAAACTATCTATATGACATATATTGGGTCTGTCGTTTTCTCGAGATTTTCAGTCTTCAATACATTCAACTGGCAGTCCGGGGATGAGGAGCTGCCATGCTAGTGATATTTCTCTCTCTTCCTCTTCCGGACCGGTCTGGTGCAAACCTTGGAAAGTTCTAGTTTTCCCTGACCTAACGCATTCTTGTTCCGCGTGGTGTCATATATGCGTTGCGTGGTTCACGATCGCGGCTCATGTTTTCGAACCAGGCTGATACTGGTGCGAGAACGCTTACTAAAGTATACTGGTTCCCTCACTACGCTGCTGGCATGAGAATTGGATTTCAGGGTGAGGAGAGAAGGAAGCATTATATTGACTGGCCGAGATGGACATGTGAGGGAGAAAGATGTAGCTTGGAAAGCGACTTATATGGTCTCCAGGGCCTGGACCGGATCGCTACTTGCAGAGACTCCTGGCCACATTTGTTCATTCCGTCTTCCCGACAGGAGTGCAGCCTGGACCAGCTCGGTGTTTGCTCCAAGCGTCAGCCAAGCATCAAGTCGCCTCCATGGTCTGGACGATCACTGAGATGGGAGGATATGTTCAAACCCCTAGCGTGGGGGATTGGCGAGAGACCCGCGAGCGTCATCCTGGGCATCTTACATGAGTAGCTAGCTGCCTGGTGCTGTGAGGAGGTTATATGTTCTTATCGTTGATGGGCCAGTGTGCGGGCTTCGCCTTACTCTTGCTGCTGGATCGTCAAACTCTTTTGGAGATTTAACAAAAAGGAGAGATATGCAAAGCGCTCGGTTGTAATCCGGAGATTTGGCCACTGAATCTCCTTTACGTAATTCCCGTCGACTAGGGGTGGAATAAATCACCGTGGACCTCGACTGGGGGTGGTTGGGTTGAGGCTCCCGGGGCCAGGGGTAAGAATAAGGTCAGTTGCCTAAGAGAGGATATGAAATTGGCTCCAAGATTCTCGGTGAAGCATATGCTGGTTCGGGGGTATAATAACATCAACCAGATAACAAGCTCTTGGTAATTTCAGACCTCGCTACATCTATGACCCGAGGTATTTTTGCACTCCCAGTAAGGGTCTACCGGTAGGCAAGGAGGAAGCTATGCAACAAGCGAAGAGGATGGATATTGCAACGCAGCATGGCACTAATTACACAAGACACAACAAGAAGAAAAACGCAAAGAAACCAAGGCTCTCAAAAGCCGTTTCCCGCGACATGGTATGCACAGTAGTATATCTTTAACCGAACTGGTGGGTTTGTTCAAGGGGGGAAGGGGGGGCCACCCTCCGGTCCCTCCCCTTGCCTCCCACAACGAGAACCCACCGGCGACTTGCCCGGTTGGGAATGCCGTCGTGCCGATCTCATCCGCATGAAACTGGGCGCTCCCCATCTCTCTTTTTTTCGGTTTTGGAAATAAGTTGGGATTCATGGGAAAGCAAAAGAAATATCACAAGGAAGCTTGGAAGGTCTTTACATGGTCCCTTGTTGTTTTTGGTCGCCGAATATAATAAGGTTTTACTAGGATGGAATTTTGGGGCGGAAAAGAAAAGACCCGGTATTCTGGGAAGGGGGAGAGAGAGGGAGAACCGGTTTGATATTGTCCGTTAGGTATTAGATAGTTAGACTAGCATAACCAGAAGACTCCAAGCTAGCTTGGTTGAAATTGGGGCTTTGGGGTCGGTAGCAGGATGACTGTCAAGTAGAAACAATACTCGAAATAGTCTAGTATCTATATGTATTGTATCATATTCATGTTTGCTTATAAGCAAAATGACCATGTCCATAGGTACCTGGAAACCCACCGACCACTTTTTATGTGCCCCCTAGCGCCATTTTGCTATCTACAGAGTATATCCAGCCTAGAAAATACACAATATGTAGTAATTATAGTACAAAGAAAAGTAAAAAAGACTTTATACGAAAAAGAAAACCAAATTCCACCCCCTTTTACTTTTTATACGGGACTGACAACCTTGTGCATGGCATGCCCGTTATCTCTCGCAATCTCGTGACTCTCAACCTCCCACCTCGTCTCTACCATGATGCCACCGCCCCTGCCACCGCCGATGGAGCCCCTATCGCCCATGGAGACGCTGGCGTTCTTCTTGTTCCCGTACGTCTGCAGCTCGACCTTGCTGCCCGCAGAATCGGCGTCGTCGTCGTCCAGCTCGGCGAAGCCCCGGCTGGCCGGCTTGGACTTGCGGCCGCCGCTCATGCCACCGCCGCCGCCGCCGATGGTGGGCGGCACGAGGGTGTTGCTGCCGGTGCCGCGTGGGTTGCTGTTGTTGCTGCTGCCGCCGCCAAAGGTGCCGCGGAACAGGGGGCGGAGGAGGGGCACGCAGGCTAGGATCACGGCGAAGGCGATCTCGAGGTTGGAGAAGAGGAAGGCGAAGAGGGTGGTTCCGGTCACGTTGGTGTTGTCCATGTTGGTCAGGAGGGTTTGGCGGTAGATTGTGATGATGACCTTTTTTTTTGTTGGGTGGGAGTTGTTAGTGTTTTTTTTTGTGGTGAGTGATAACTGAGTATAGGTAGGTAAACGGTAGCAAAAAAAAAAAAAAAAAAAAAAAGAAGAAAAGAGCTTACAGTCAAAACACCAACACACAAGAGCGCCGCGAGAACAATCTTCTTCCTCGGGGCCAGCTTGAGCGTGTAGAGGACAGGCATGGGCAGCAAGAAGAGGAGCAGGTCGCAAAAGACGTTGATTCCGCTCAGCCACTGGTAAAACAGCCTGACGTCTCCGCAGTGGCCAGGCTCCTGGCCCGACACGTCCCAGTTCTTGCTGAAGGGCTGGCAGATGGTGAAGCCGGCAATGATGCCGCTGAGGTTGTAGAGCGCCAGGAAGACGGCGCAGCAGCGGACGGCCAGGACCATGTTGCGGACGGGCATCAGCATGCTGTACATGAGCAGGACGGACAGCTTGGAGGTGAAGATGGCGCAGTTCCAGATGATGGGCCAGGCGGCCATGCACTTGAGGAAAGCGACGAGGGTGTCGGGGCCGAAGCGGGTCGGGATGGTGGACTGGTCGTAGGTGAAGCCGCCCTCAAAGACCATGAGGAAGTTTGCGATGCTGAGCCCGTACAGCGCCACCAGGCAGGGGATGAGCAGCCAGTCGCTCATGCTGAAGCGGGAGTCGCGTGCCACCCGCGCCCGGGCCATGAAGCGCATGATGACCGTGACCGTCGGCACCACCATGCAAAAGATGGACACCACCAGCATTCCGATCTGGTCGCCGTTTTCTATCCTGATGGGCTCATACTTTGGCTCGGCCGTGCCGTCGGTGCTGTTTGGGGTCGACATGGTTTGTGCTGGTCTTGTTTTTTTTTTCCTTTTGTCCCGTGGGATCGGAGTTGTCCAAAGGAGAGAAAGGAGGTAGACCCTGACCTAAAAGAAGAGAAAGACAATCCAAAAGGCAGGAGGAGGAGCAAATGAAAAGCAGACAAGAGCAATATAAGAATGAACTTGTCCTCCTCTCTCCGATGGGACTATAATTAGACCTAGACCATCAGATTGTTCAATACGTTCCAAAAAAGCAGGAACAAAATAAATAAAATAGTGGAAACAAGAAAAACAGAGTCAGAATAATACAACGGTTATATGTCTAAAGGGGGCTCGAGGAAGATCCTTCCCACAACTAGAACAATTCCCCTCTCCTCGGTGGTAAGGGTAATTCTCATCTTTTTTTTTCTCCTCCCTGTCATGCCTTGCATGCCTGTCGTTCTTGCTGTCACCACAATGAGCCCGTCCCTTGGCCTTTTTGCTGTGCCTCGCCCAAGCCAAAGCTCGCCCTTGTTTTTTTCCCCACCCATTTGCTCACCCATATGCTCGCCCCCTTACGTTTACTAAGCCCACATACTGTACGTTGTTCTATCACATATGCAATGTCTCACTGTGAAGGGGAAAAAAAGAGTGTGCGTTGCGTTGCGTTGCCATTGCCAGGTTGCCAAGGTGCATAAGAGGGTGCAAGGGGGAGCAGAGATGACGGGACGTCAAAGAGAAAAAAAAACCCACCACACTTCTCTTGCTTCTACTTCTAGCCGACGACTTGCGGACCAGGCCCGGCCCGGGATGGGGGGGCAGAAGAGTGCCGCTACGCACGGGCATGTCTCCCGATTGGACTGACAAAACGTAAGAAAAATAAAACGGTTCAACATAACCATGTGTTTGTGGTTTTCTTTTTTTTTTTTTTTTTTTTTTTGCTGTGTTGTGTTGATATTTTACCGTGCGGTAGATATGATCTTTGTTTCCGAGCCATGCTGACCATGGGAGAAGAGAAGCTGGCTAGGTAGCTGCACGATATTCCCAGGGCCGAATGCAAGGTCTATTACAGCTACTGGATTGGCTACGGGGCAAACATTCCGGATTTCTAACTACACGCATGCCATCGTATATATCGTATTAGTCTAGCTTATCCCTATGAAAAATAAGAAGCAAAGATTAAGGGGCACGAGAAGAAGAAGAAAAAAAAAGCCAGCTACTCCGTACATGTTTACCGGGTCCACAACCGGGGAGTTCTCGCGGGAGCGGACCGTCAAGGAAAGAAAAGAGGGCACATGTTATTCGCGCAGACTGTACCACCAACTAACTACCTACAGTACAAATTGTGTGCGGGCTTTTCTTTCCCTGGTCTTTTCTTTTGTAACGTTGTGGAATACATGGATGGATACATTGAGCTAGATTATTTCGGCTATGTGATCACCATGCAGATCTCCAAGCCGAGCTTGAGAAATGGCACCCCGTCTGAGCCGCGCCGGATGCCTGATCCTGCGACCTGTTAAAAGTCGTCCATCGTAAGGAGGGGGTCTCTGTGAGACCCCCCCAACACCAGGAACGGGAGGAAAAAAACATCTCTGGTCCTTTTTTTTCCTAGTCTCTTTTACGACTGGTTCGACCCGATTTAACAGATGCGCGGATCTGACCTTTCGTGATTACCGGCTGTTTATACACCAATCGCACTCGAGTTTTCGCATTGCTCATCTTACCCACATATCTCGGCAACTCCTCTTACTGGGAGGTTTCCGGCCTTGGACGGTGTACTGTACTTGGTGTACTGTACAAGAAGAAGTGGAGAGACAATACCAGGTAATCAGGCTTGACAGGCTTTTTTTCCAGGACTTGGCCTGCTTTCCCAAATCTCTTTTGTTTTTTGTTTCGATCGCAACGCCGATTTGGCTGATGGTTGCATCTGTCAGTTTTTTGCTTCTTTGTTTTATTTTTTCCTATTTTTTGTCTTCTCCCTTGCGTGCTTCCAGGCTCCTGTCTCGATTTGTTAGATGACTGGTTTCTGTTAATCCTTACCGTACCACAGCAGCAAACCAATGACAGACGTTGGAATGGAGTTATTCACCATAGAGTTTTTAACATGGATCCGCCTCAACGGCCCGAAAGTCTGCCCTAAACCTTTGTTGGTTCCCGTCATCTAGGCCCCATATTTGAAAGTGGGAACATCCCTTTTGGCAGGAGCGGAAGCGGGAGTCTGTGTGCAGGATGGTTTGTGGCAAAACCAAAGAATCGAACCCATGCATGCTTGTTCCTGACTTGCCTGAGTAATTTGTGCCTAGCCTTGCCCGTCTTGCCGTCAACCTGACAATACGTGGTAGTTTTTCATCCCCGGGCTGTTGCCTACCGAGCCAAGCGAGCTTGCGAGTACTACTAACACACAGTACGTATAGGGGGCGCCGTCGTTCTTGGCTTTATTTTTCTTCGCTTGGCAAAAAAAATAGCCCCCCCCCTTCCTTTCTCGTCGATCCGTCAAACCGTTTCATACTTCAGTTCACCGAGCCTCGTTACCTGACAACTGACTTTTTTTTCCCGCGTTTGCGAACCTTGGCCCGCGTAAACCAAGGTCCCCAATCAACCGATATACCCTGGGTTGCCTGTACAAGCCCCCAGGTGGTCCACCCAAATCTGTCGATCAATATCACGAATAATCCTACCGAACAAAGTCAAAGCAGGCTGATTGCTACTCACATCGCCGAAGATGGGAACCACGGTAAGGGGTGGGAGAGCATGAGTTTAAAAAGCCCCCCAATTTTTCCTTCCCTCCCCTGAATGGCCAATCTCTAGCGGGACGATTCCCGTTTTAGGCTCCAAAGCCCGTACTGGTGAGAAGATGACGGCTGAACGGGTCTGCGCCGTATTATTTGTGGATTCTCTTTTTTCTTGGGGACTGGGGTACTTGGGTGTTAGTGGTATGGAAACATTACCTTGACGCCTTAGCCTTCCCGGTTCCCAGTAAAAGGACCAGTCTGGCAAAGTGGGAGAGGCAAAAAAAGAGCTGAAACAGTGGCTCTTTTAATGTCCTCTCGCATCCAGGGGTGGGCTATCTGAGGGGTCCAGTCCCTCAGCCGGGGAACGGCGGCGGGGAGGACGGCGGGGACATTGACCTTCCTTTGAGGGGATGGTTGCTGTTACACGGCATAGTATTTGACATTTGCCTGCCCGCCACGTTGTCTCCTTGTGCTGCTGTCGCATGTCATCTCAGCGTCAACGACATTATTGCTTGCATATCTCCATCTCTTGGAAGCATCCAACAGCGTTTTGATCACACATCTCACCCTTGGTAAAGCTTAACACATACAAACCAACCAAGCAAACGAACCATGGCTCCCACCACGGCATCGGACCGCAAGACGGCCATCATCACAGGCTCCACGGTGCGTAGACAACCTCTTTCCTCTCGCCAAAACAAGTCCAAGCTCGTGTCCCGCAACTAAACTCAAATCTTTTACACCTTCTCAGAGCGGCATCGGTCTGGACCTCGCCCGCGACCTCCGCGCCAAGGGCTGGAACGTGGCCATCTCCGGCCGCCGCGAACCCTGCAAGGGCGAGGAGATCGCCAAGAGCATCGACGAGACGGGCGAGGCGGCGCTGTACTGCCGGGCCGACGTGTCCGTGTACGCGGACCAGGCCGAGCTCTTCCGGCAGGCGTGGGCCAAGTGGGGCCGTCTGGACCTGTTTGTCGCCAACGCCGGCATCGTGGACGAGGGCCCCACGAGCCGGTACAACCTGCTCCGCAAGGACGCCGCCGTGGACGACGTGCCGCCCGAACCCAAGCTGGGCTGCAGCGACGTCAACTTCAAGGGCGTCGTGTACGGCACCGAGCTGGCGCAGCACTACATGAGGCACAACAAGCCCAAGAGGGGCGGCAAGATCATCGTCACGGGCAGCATCGCGGGCCTCTTCCCCCTGCCCACGTACCCAGAGTACTCGTCGGCAAAGGCGGCCGTGTCGCAGTGGGTGCGCGTCATGGCCCCCATGCTCAAGCTGCACGACGACATCACCATCAACTGCGTGCTGCCCAACGGCTACGACACGGCCATCCTGCCGGGGTTCAAGGAGGCGTACTTGGATGAGCAGTAGGTTTTTACTATCGCCTTCAGTTGCGACACAAGAGCACACAATCTTTTTGCAATAAAAATCACTGACACAAACTCTTGGCAGCCTCACCAAGCGCGACTGCATGATGAGGGCCTACTTCATCTTCATCGACGACGAGGAAAACTCCCAAACGGGCCAAAACGTCGAGACGGCCTACGACAGCCTCTACTTCCACGAGAGGCCGGCGGCCAAGAACGAGGTCGTCAAGAGAACCGAGAAGGTGTACGAGCCGTGGTTCGAGTATGCTCACGGCGCCCGCAGTGGCCTCGAGACGGCCATCAAGGCGCCGATGAGGACTGGTGTTTGAGGTTGTGTGGGTTTGGTTATGAGGGGGCGGGTGTATAAGAGCAAAAACAAATTTAAAATAAATTTAAAAAAAAAAAAAAAGATTTGACTTTTTTGGTCATTTATTCCAAGACTATATATACCCTGGTGTCGATCAGCCATCTACTATTTATTAGCTGTTGGAGTTGTGCGACTGTAGTATGCAGACGTTGGATCTCGTGAGAATTCTGTACTCTCGTGTTGTGTTGCCATAGGAGTGTGACGGCATCAGACAACCCGACCAAGGATATCTAAACCTCGGGTAAGCACACAGCCTGATCATCATCATGATCTACATTGCTTTGTGATCTACTTACTACATACCTAGGTATGTAGTCGACTTGTGTCATGTACATTGATTATATTATACCTCCCAGGAGCGACAGCAAACATCTTGAGTCATTAAGACCGTATCGAGTCAGGGTGGCTTTCCTATTCAAGTAATCCAAGGGATGAGCAAGGGAACAAAGCAAGCTTTTTCCAAAAGTCACCAAGTAGTAGATGCTACCTACCTTAATTTACATCACGCAATATGAAGAAACTGGGAATCTGGGAGCAGGGAATCTGCTCTTCTTCTTTTGAGGCCGACCCACTTCCCCTCAAAACTCTACCATAGTAGTATTGCTGGGAAGTTTTCAGTATAACCGAGATCTGAATACTAAAGCAACTACACAGAAACTCAACTGCTAGGCTAGGCCACTAACGGACTAGCTGCCGAACCGCCAAGCCGGCTTCCGTGTTGGTCAAGGCGCCAACTATGTGCTTGATTGAGATAGCAGCCTCGTAAATCTTGTTTTTTTTTTCTCTTTTTTTTTTCCTCTTCGGCTGTGCACACCGCATATGTACGAATACTGGACCTGGTTGGCGTATCTCAAGTGTCATGTTATACGGCGGCTTACTCACCTAGTGTGCTTCATTACTATTTCTTCAGTCGCACTAATTTTCTCTGTCTTACCCCGCCTCAAAAAAGGAAAGAAAAGAAAATCATGTGCAGATGGAGTCTGGTATTTGGCCGGCTGCAGAGTAATGAAACTAATCTACGGGAGGACTACTGTTGACGATGCAGACGAGTGCGGAGTGATGAGGGGAAAAGAAGAAGCTAGGGAGCGGGGAGAAGAGGAGATGTAGAGAATTGGGAGGTTTGCGTGACGTACTACGCAAAATGTGTAGTTGAATTGGCCGGGCGCAGCGATGAATATCAATGCTTTACGTCGGCCTTCTGACCCCAATCATGCCAATGCCTTGTCTTTCCTAGCGCCGGCTCTGTAGTCTAGATGGATGGTTGTCTTTGAGGATATAAATCGCAAAAGCTATCCGTATGGACCACACAGAAACCCACGCTCAGATATCGCCAGCATACATCAAACACTCCAAGCCATGCAGTCATTTGTCGTCATCGCAGGTCTGCTCGCTGCGGCATACTTTGTACATCGCCTCCTGTATGGCACCGACACACCGCACATCAAGGGCCTCCCCGAGGTTCCGGGCTTGCCGCTATTTGGAAGCTTGATTGAGCTGGGCGACAACCACGCCAAGGTCGCACAGCGATGGGCAGAAAAGTACGGCCCTGTGTTCCAAGTGCGGATGGGGAATCGTGTAAGACGGCTCAAGAACACATGACCAAGCTCTTTCTTTTCTCTACCAGTCTCTCGTCCCTCAATACTGACAAACACAAACAAACACCCAGCGCATCGTCTTTGCCAACACCTTTGCCTCGGTCCGCCACCTCTGGATCACCAACCAATCGGCGCTCATCTCGCGGCCCAAGCTGCACACCTTTCACACCGTCGTCTCGTCGTCGCAGGGCTTCACCATCGGCACGTCGCCCTGGGACGACTCGTGCCGCCGCCGCCGCAAGGCCGCCGCCACGGCCCTCAACCGGCCCGCCGTGCAGTCGTACATGCCGCTGATCGACCTCGAGTCGACCGTCAGCATCCGCGAGCTGCTGCAGGACTCGCGCGGCGGCGCCGTGGACCTCGACCCCCGCGCCTACTGGCAGCGCTATGCGCTCAACACCAGCCTGACGCTCAACTATGGATACAGGATCGACGGGGACAAGGACGACGAGCTGCTGCGGGAGATTACGGATGTGGAGAGGGGCGTGTCGAACTTCAGGAGCACGAGCAACAATTGGCAGGACTACGTGCCGCTGTTGAGGTTGTTTCCCAAGATGAGTCGGGAGGCGGTTGAGTTTAGGGAGAGGAGGGATGTGTATATGGATAGGTTGCTGCGCGGGTTGAAGGAGAGGATTGAGAGGGGGATGGACAAGCCGTGTATTTCGGGCAATATTCTCAAGGATCCAGAGGCCAAGTTGAACGAGGGTGAGTTTTCGACCCCCTTTCCCCCCTCTCTGTGTGTATAATAGTATAAATTTACTCACCAATAACCCCCTCAACCAGCCGAGATCAAATCCATCGGCCTGACCATGGTCTCGGCCGGCCTCGACACCGTCCCGGGCAACCTCATCATGGGCATCGCGTACCTGGCGTCGCCCGCGGGACAAGAGATCCAACAGCGCGCCTACGCCGAGATCCTCAAGACCTACCCTGCCAACGACGCCTGGACGCGCTGCCTGGACGAGGAAAAGATACCCTACATCACGGCGCTCTACAAGGAGATACTCCGCTTCTTCACCGTCATCCCCATCTGCCTCCCGCGCGTGTCCGTCAAGGACGTCGAGTGGGAGGGCGTGACCATGCCCGCCGGCACGACCTTTTACATGAACGCCTACGCGGCCGACTACGACGCCGCCCACTTCTCCGACCCTTATGTCTTCAACCCGGACCGCTACCTCGAGGACGTCGAGGGCACGCCGCATTATGGGTACGGCGCCGGCAGTCGCATGTGTGCGGGCAGCCACCTGGCCAACCGGGAGCTGTACACGGCGTTTGTGAGGCTGATCTCGGCGTTTGAGTTCGTGCCGCCCGCGGACCCGGCCGACGAGGCGGTGCTGGACTGCCTAGAGGCCAATGCCATACCGACCAGCCTGACCATGGAGCCAAAGTACTTCAAGGTTGGGTTCAGGCCGAGGGACAGGGACGTGCTGGATGGGTGGATCAGGGAGAGTGAGGAGAGGACGAGGCATTTGATGTGATTTTGTTCTTGTCGATACCCTATTGTTCTGCCCTTTGTTGATAAACAGAATACTGTACCTTTACATAAGCTACGAGAGCAATATCAAGTTGTTTCAGGTATGGCCTGAAGCATATAAACTCGGTCTGTTTTTGTGACCGCCAGATGTTATTACTAGGTTCGCTGCAGCCCTGGTCTCATCTTCAAGGCACATGCTTCCCTGCAATGTCAGGAATATCCAGCTTATTATACACTGACTTTAAATCCCATGGCTCAACTTGTACCACTCTGGAAATGCAATAGCCAATTTTGCGTGAAACACTCTGGTGACTGACCGGCCGAAGATCACCCCCAGATTTGCATAGTCGCTCTCATAATCTCCAACCTTGAAACTATTTTGGGCATATTATCATGATCAGAACATGGTGAACCTACCCAAGGTACCTACCAGTAGTATGAAGTACTTGCACAACAACGTTCAGCCGCACCTCGTAGAGAGTGAGAGAAAGGTCTAGCTTACTGTCTGTTCCAATAAACTGGACGGCCGGATGAGTAACACCATCCACAGTTACGTTCTAGCGTGGAAGTCAGCCTGGGGCTAGGCCGGCTACAGCAAAGTCCAGACGACACGATCCAAAAGAGGAAAATCCGGTTGACCTGTTCGTGCTAGTTTTTTTTTTTTTTTTTTTTTTTTTTTTTTTTTTTTTTTTTTGCAACACAGACGCGCGCAAAGACATCTCGGCTCAAACGGCCCTCGCTATCGCGAAAAAAGAAAAAGTCATAAAAACCAAACATACCTTCTGGTCCTATCAACCTCGGCTCAGATTCAAGGAGGGGAGTTGAATGCCATGTTGGGATCTGAGAAAAAAAAAGGATGGGAATCACCGAAAAAAGAAGCACTACGTTGACTGGCAAACACTGTATCATCTCAGCAAAGAGGTATAAGCCGTTTCTTGGCGGTTGGATGAGCCACTCGCATGGGCCTTCCTATACGTAGCACTTACATGCTGAGGGTTACGTATACAATATAATTTTAGGCGCATGCAAGAATGTCATGTTGTTTTGAGTCTAGACCAGACCCCTACCCTGCATGCATCATATCGTTAAAACAGCACAAATTTGGAAAAAGATAGAGTAGAATAGAAATAAGAAGAAAAGGAAAAAGAGAAGATGAGCAAGCCACCCAGCTGACTGGGACAAGTCGCTGACACTGGTCAGGGATAATTTGGATGACAAACGCGTGCCGGGAAGTTGTGTCAAGTTGACAAATAAAAAAGAATTAAAAAATCACAAAATAGAAAACCTGGTAAAGCCGCGCAAAAACCTTCGCGCCAAGAAGTTTCGGCCGCCCACCGAGCTCGTGGCTCCGAGAACCATCATCTGACCATTGCTTTTTCGATTTTTTTTTTGTTTTGTTTGGAGAGAATGTGAGAGAGAAGACGTAGTTGCGATGACCCTTTGACAGCCGTTGGGAATAGGGGGTGTGGGTGGTGGCCTCGGTCTGATCTGATGATGAGGGAAACTTTTTTGTTTCGAAAAGGGGGGGAAGGAAGCCCATTGTTTTGTTCGGAGTGCTTGCGACTGGTCCTGACGTGTACGCCCCCCTCTCTATCACCTTGACTCCGAGGTCATGTTCCGAGGGGAACGCGGAAAAAAATTAAAAAATTAAAATAAAATTAAAAATACTGCATGGAACAAAAAAAAGAAGGCAGAAAGACAAACCGTGGTTATTCGATTATTTGGAAACGCTATGCTATGGTTTGTGGCTCCTTTTCTTAAGAATCCCCTTTAAAATAGAAGGGATGCTATCATATATGGTAGAAAAGGTAGATTATCAGCTACCTCATTAAGAACGGCTGTCTATTTCAAGCGGGTCGAATTGTTTATAGCATTTCACATATACCCCCTTTCGCGCCTTGTGATGTTGATGTGGGGGTGGCCGTAGCCCCCAAACAGGGAAACATTTCACTCGAAACCACCCCCCATCTTCGAGCAGAGAGAGAGAGAGAGAGAGGGGGCAAAAAAAAAAAAAGAAAAGCTTGAACGACCGTTGTAGTTTGTTTCAAAGGGCGTAGGTGCTTTTTGAAACATTAGTTCGGCAGGGAAGACGTTGAGAGAGAAAAGAGGAGGGGGGAGCATTGATTATTCGTTCTCTCCCTTGGTGATGGGCTTGCAGGACTATGCATGCCTAAAGGTACTTTGCGTGGTCCCGAGCGCGGAGCATCGGAGGTTTAGAGCTCGGCACCAGACCAGACAGACCTGGACCCTTGATGTAGCAGTCTGCTTGGTCATCTATCTTGTAGTTCGAGTTTTTGGCAAGACTCGTTTGTTTCCAATTACTCCGTATTTCTTGGCCTTGACTTTTTTTTCTTCTTGTTTCTCTCTCTGTTTGCTTCTTGGAATGAATAAGTTATCCATGACCAACCAATTGGCATCAAAATCTTCGATCGCTGACTCCCTTCGAATTTTCACCCGAGTTGAGTGGTGTGCAGCTTTACTCATGGCAGCTTTAATAGATCTCGTCGCTCACACCACCAGGGGGCAGGCAAGTTTTGGAAACGCGAAGCAGGCACGGTCCCGTCACGCTATCCCGTTCCCACTGAAACAGCTCCGTGTTTGGGCGTCATTACTGAATGAGGTCACCAACGTCGAGACAAGATTTGGTAAGCGATTTTAGTCCTTCGTGTTGGACCCAAGGGCACCCTGTCCGGCTATGGACCCGAGATTTTGGCAAAGAAAAGCAAACAAGAGGCAAAAAAAAGAGATGCTGAGAGAATCATAATCATAAAAATCGGTAAACAAATAAAAACTTCAGACCTACAGGGAACTCCAGTTCAACCAAAACTTTGCTCTGTCAGTTTTACCACGTCCTCCATTGCTTCCCGAATTTTGACAACGCGCTGTCACATGGAAATCTTGATCGATAAGGTTAGCTTTTCGGTCAAACTTGCCGTGGTGACCGAGAATCCAAATGGCATTCTGAGTGCTTTTTTTTGACAACTGCTTGTAGATGAAAATGAGAAAAAGAAGAGGATAAAAATTCCCCGAAATCGTTTGTCAAAATCGGCCCATCCGAGCTGGTGGTTACGGTCCTTGGTATTCTTGACAGAAACCTTGCACGCTTCCCAAGTTGACTTGTTGAGATGCATCGTGCGACGTGGTGATAAAAAAAAAAGAGAGGCAGGGGAAGTATGCACAAAGTATGCACTGCGTAAAGAAGGTTTGGTGTGTCCGCTGAGGTGTTTTTAAAAAAGAAACTTTGAGTATAGGTAACAAAACGCGTTACAAAAATGAGAATTGAGGCCAACCCTCGCAAGGTCATGACAGATTCATACGGAGTAGTGTTGGTGTGTGTACTTTGTAATTATATGTACACAAGGTGTACCGGGAAGTGGCGCCATCTCGTACCGGACCTACTTTATTCTAGTGTGTATATATTGTGGGTGGTCCAATGTTTTTACAAGTAGAGATTTCACAATTTGAAGGTTGTATCAGTCTGATGGCGAACGTCTTGAACGTCGTACACGATAGGTTTGTTGTGCATCATTATGTGGGGGTCATCGATCCTTACTTTGGTACGGTTCGTGGCTTGTGAAAAAAAAGGCACGACCAAAAAGCGACCAAGCCGAACATCCAAGCTTTTTTCAAGAGACATCGGGGCCACTGGGCCGTGCTCATCCGACAACATCACGCAAAAAAATACCGGTATGACTGAGGTACGTACCCCTAAAGCCTCCACTGACTGCTACCATACCCTAGCAAAATGCCCACGCTGCATGCACATTGGTCATTTTTTTGCTTTTGATCTTCTTTTTCTGTTGTCGTGATTGTTGAAGAAGTTCGGGACATGATCTTGGCATGCCCCCGTGTCCTCAAAACCCTCCCTTCCTTGTTGGTAATTGTCAGGGCAATCAGAATCATCACAGCAACAGGCTGATCTTGAACGCCTTGGGAAAATTGCATCATGTCAGGCACCGGCGAGACATACGGCTTGTGGAGATGAGCGGACTGGACTGCAAATGTGTGGAGGATAAATAATTACTCTGCAGCCCAGCCCCGTACATAATAGGTGGATATGGGTATGTAGATACGGCAGCACATACCGGTGCTGTCGGTACCTAGGAAAAACAACATTTCGCATTATCTGGTTGGTTAAAATTGAATCAGGGGGAGCCAAAACTACCAGGTGAATGCGAAACTGCCAGGCTGTTTGCTTCATCTGATAGGTAGACCAGACAACGGCAGATTTGAACGAATGAGTCGAGTCAATGGAAGACATGCAACTTTACCACCGGTACCGACTTGTTGACCAGTGGTTACGCACACGCATGCATCAGAGTTCATCGCATCGCATTTTTGCATCACGTCGCATTATCTTCGTCCCGACCGGATCCGGTGGCCCAGTACCAAGCCAGACCCAAACGTGCGGTAATGCACAACGACGCAGGGAATCGGAGTTGTGACTGCGGCGTGGTGACGTGAAATAATCAAGAGAGCACCCACGAGATGTTTGTGACCTTGTGCCTCGTGCTCCAGGGGCACAGCCGCGGCCGAGAATTCACGACTTTTTTTCTTGTCACTCCTTTACGGTGAACATTATGTCGGAGCAAAGCAGGGAGGGGTGGATGGCAAACACGTTTGGTGGACATTTTTTTTTTTACGCAGTGATACAGAGATAGGGGTCCATTGTCGGTACCGTCCGTACATTGTCTTTCTGCTCGGGGTCCAATTACATTGGTGAGAACTGCTTTCTTGAAAATAAACCCAAGTGGGGAGGAAAAAAAAAAGGCGGAAAAGGATTGAACAGACAAAAAAACACTACCGACACCGGCTTTGCTACCCTGGCAAATTGTAACCAAAAGCCTCTAGCAAAGGAGCCCGGTTAACCAAATCCACATTTTCAGGTGGGAGAAATACGACAGAAGGTGAGTTGGTGCAGTCGACTGCGGGCCAAATCATCCAACCAGCCATCGCTTGACTTGACAAGCCGACGGAAGGACCTGCAGAGACGGGGGTCAGTTGGACCTAGAATCCAACCTGGTTGGTGAATTGGGAAGCATCAGATCTGGGCCAGGAGTGTAATATTGAATCTTGATTTGATCTTTGATTTTTTTTTTGTCCTTGTCCTTTTGCATCTTGGATCTTCATCCATCCTGACTTGCCTAACCCGACTTGTCCTGACCTGTCCCTGACTGCCAGCTGGAGCTTTGCGACAAAGCCAACGATAGCATCCATCCACCTACCTTAGCTAGAAGCCTCGCTAGCGGCGCGCTACACCATACCCTGACCCACCCCCAGTCCCCGCGGTTGGCTGGTTTCCTCAGATTGGATCCTAAACCCAATTGATTCTTGTTCCAAAGTCTAGACGGTCGACAAACTATTAGGACGAATTGAGCCGGCCGCACTCTGATGCCTGAGCCGCCGGCTGATTGCGATTTGATTTGACTTGACCTGACTTTTTCCAAATCCCTTTTGAACCTACCAGAATTAGACTAGAGCACCCTAAATTCGCAGACGGAAAACCCAGGCAAGGGGATTCTGAAAAGCGCGGACCCGAAAAAGGAAGCAATTGAGACGCGGGGCCAGAGACGGGACAAAACAATGAAGCATGCCCTCGTCTGCTCCAACCATAACAGCAGCAGCACCGCCGGGTCCAGCTCCAACGTCAGCTCCTCCGCCACTCCCGCGTGCTGTCCTTACGCCGCCGCCGATAACTTCCAGCCCAAAGTTTAGCACAAGGGTGGGTGCAGGTTCAGGTTCAGGTTCTGGTTCTGGTTTTGATGCAGCACAATTTGGTACGGCGGACACAGGTGCAGACTTCATCCCTGGGACGCATGAGACTGCGATTCGCACACCCGTCGCACCCAACGGAGTCAGTGCCAAAGCCAGTGCCCCTGCAAGTCAGCCCGCCACAACCACCACGCCAAACTTGAACCTTCAACAACGCCATATTGGTGCACCACCAACTACCCGCACTGCGCCTTATTTCCACCCCCGAACCTCTTCCTTACTGCCCCCTCCAAACCCTATAGTCCCGAATCGCCAGCCATTTCTTGCGAGCGACGTCTCGAATGCAGCTCTGCCTTTGACCCACCATCAGGAGCTGCAACAACAACCACAACCGAACACGACTAGGCCGCCTTACTATCACCACCCACGCCCACGCCCACATCCACCACCGCCACAGCATCAACCACAACCACCAGTCCCACGACAAGGGCAGCAGCAGCAGCAGTTACAAGAACAATACCGCCAAACCTGGAATAACGACGAAGAGCTCTTCTTCCACGACAACTCCCGTTTAAACGACGTTGCTTTAGTCCCGACCGCCAAAGCCTACCTCAGCCCTCCGCCCGACGACGCTGACGACTTCGCGACGACCTTGCTGTCCCCGTCTCTACTGGTGTCGGACCTCCTCCACGCTCCCCAACTCCGCTCCAGTTCCGCTGCAGCCATCGATGACGAAACTCGCTTGAACCGCTGGTCCCTGTCGTCTTCTACATCCACCCGCCGACAGAGTATAGATACTGTCGCGCTACACGCTCAAGTCAGCGCCCAGTACCAATCTCTGGTCTCGGCCGCACGGCTGACCGGTTCACCTTCGAGAAAGCTTCAAAAGAAAACCAAACCCCCCACGTCTCCCGGGCTCAGCCGCGTTCGTCGCTCGTCGCCGACCCCGGTTTCCATCCCGGTCCCGCCGCTCACCAGCCTTCCGCCCATAGTCTCACTGCCGTCCCTCGAGGCAGAGGTGTCCACGCCACGAGCGTCGTCAGCTGCCGATGCATATCCGCCCAGGCGTGACAGCCTGCTGATTAAGCCTTATGAAAATTCCGATCCGCGCTTTGCGTCGACCATTGCCAAGAACAATAACCACGCGGACGAACCCGCTTCGAATGGGAGGAGGACCAGCGCCGTCGAGATGATGTATGTTGAGAGGAATGGGGGCGGTATGCCACAGCAGCCGCAGCAGTCGCCGCCTCACCAAAAGGGTCACTCGAGGAGTCATTCGCACACAAATGGCAGCAGTGACACCTTGACATCGCGCGGCAGCAAAGATCGCTCGAGCAAACAGCCCTCACAAAAGGCCATGCTCTCTCAAGCGTTGGAGAAGGCCAACGCAGCGGTGCAGCTCGATAATTCCAGGAACTTTGTTGCTGCGAGGTTGGCCTACTCGGAAGCCTGTGATCTACTGCACCAGGTTCTCATGAGGACGAACGGCGAGGACGATAGGAAGAAACTCGAGGCCATAGTATGCCCACCCCGCCCTTTTCCCGCCTGCTTCGCCACGTCGCCCTTGGCAGACTTGGATAAAGCCACTAACGAGTTGCTTCTTGATCTTAGAGTAAAACGTACACGACGCGTATAGAAGAGCTGGACGATATCCTTCCCAAGGAAAAAGCCACGCCACCCCGACGACCAAGCCGGAGTCAGAACGATGGTCTGTTTGGCGTCCCTAACGATACAGATGACGAATCAGCCATGATGTCCACGGCATCATCGGGCTATTCGAAAACTTCATCCCATCGAAGAGAGCCTAGCGGATCTAGGCCAGCCAACAATATGCCTGCGAACCCCACAAAGTTCGGATCCTTCTCTAGCAGCCAATTCTCGCCCCAATCGGCTTATCAACCACCGCAAAGGCAGTTGTCAAATGCCAGCGACGTAGGTCTCATGCCGCCTCCATTGTCTCCCCGTCGACCACCGTCACCCGGAAGGCAAGCAGGAATGGCTACTCCCGACGCCCCGTTCAGAGCCGACTTTTCCATGGCAGCCACTCGTCTTGCCCCGCCATCGCAATCGGATGACAATGGGTATGCGAGAGGCCATAACCGAGCGAACAGTCACGAGTCTGTATCATGGCTGGACCCGATCGACGAGTCGGGAGGCTCCAACGCTCCGTCTTCAAATCACTCCAGGTCATCTTCGATGGGTATACGGAGAAGGCACCTCCGGACCCGTAGCGGGGGAACAGAGGCCGAGTTTGATGCCGCCTTGGACGACGCTATCGAGGCCGCATATGACGATAGCTATGATGTTGTTGATGATAAGAAATCCCGCGATGAAGGAGAGGATGTGGTAGCTCGTGCACTCAGGAGAGTTGAGCTAGCCAAGGAACGTGTCAGAGAATCAGAGAGGGAAGCATTACAACTTGCAAATGATAGGGAGAAGAGGCTACGAGAGCAGCTGCAGGCGGAGGACGATGAAGAACCGAGCGATTTTCTTGATGCCAACGATTCTGATGAGGAGGAACGCATCCTAGAGGAGATGACGAAAGGATATGTCATTGAGGACTTCTCATTCGGTCCTGGGAGTAGAACGCGACCCAGCATACCACGGGCGTCGGATTCGAGCGAAGGCACGAGCCGGACATGGCACACTTCTACGGGATCGAATCCCCAAACTGCATCGACGACACTTACGACGGTGAGCGAGGGTGCTCGTCTGTCCAACGGCGACCGGCCAAAAACCTCACAAGCACCATTGCCGCCGCCGACACAGGCGCTCCCCCAACTCCCTCTACAGAGGCCTGGTTCATCAGGTAGCCGGCTGAGCGAGGTCAAGGCCAACGACAGCGTACGCAACCGCCGACTGTCGGGTCAGAATCCGAAGCAACTCAAAATAGAGACTTCAAGGAATCCTGCTGTGACCGGGCCTAGCACCGGCGGGACAATGTACATTGCCGAGACGCCGCCCATAGCACAAGCTCCGCCTCTCCCTAAGACGGCGGGTTACATTGCGCAGCAAAGACAGGCTCTCAACGCGGGTGCTGCCAGGTATAAGCAGACTCCCTCTCCAACGCCACCAGTGCCCCTTACTCAGGAGAACGACACGTCAAAACAGCCTGGCCTCAGGAAGAATTATTCATCGAGCAGCTTGAAGAGTATGAACCAGCGGGGCCGGAACTTGTCGGTAGCGGGATTGGAAGAGACGGACATGAGCCCCGGTACGCCACTCAGTAATCAGTTTGGATCTGCTGTACAACGACCTGCCGTGCCGAACCTACCGACGCCCATCGCTGCTGCGTTCAAGGATCGGATAACTAGTGGAGGCACGGGAGGTCTGTACCTCTTCGATGGGGCGATCAACGACGGTCACATCAGCCCCGCCGACTCTCCTACTTCAGCGGTGACTGCCGGAGGGATACCAGACGCCCCAGTGCCCTTGGAGCCCTGCCCGAAAGGGACAATGTTGCGGCCGTTCTGGCTGATGCGTTGCCTGTTCCAGACGCTTGCACACCCGCGCGGCGGCTACTTGTCTAATAAGCTTTTTGTGCCGCGCGATGTGTGGAAGGTCAAGGGCGTCAAGCTAAAGAACGTCGAGGATAAGATCAGCAATTGCGACCTGCTTACGGCTGCGCTTCAGAAGCTCGGGCGGGTTGATACGTGCGATGCGGACGCGATGCTCGAGGAGATGCAAAGCCTCGAGAGCATATTTGAGCAGGTTCAGGCCAACTTGACACGCCGCCTCGGCAACAGCGAGGTCGGTGTCCAGTCAATGGCAGCACTATTCCGTGACGGCGCCAATGGCTCCGCTGCGGGTGCTGGTGGTAACCTCGACCCAGAGTCTGCAGGCTCCGTACCCCGTTCAGCCAGCGTCACGGGCAAGTCAAGTTTCTCGTGGCGTCGGTTGAGGTCCAAGAACTCGACACCAGGGCTCAACGCAGGGCCCGGTGGTTACAGGAAAGAAAGTCCGGCGACTATGATGATGGATTCAGCCTATGGAAATAATGGTGGTGGCAGCGGAATCAACGGCGTCTCCAGCCTGCCCATGACAAGCCAACCGACCAGCCGACCCAGCAAGCGCGACCTCAGCGCCGTTCAGTTTACGGGTCCGAACGCAGGTTACATGGCCAGCCTGGCGAAGCTCTTTGATGCTGCGCAGGCTATTGGTGAGTTCATTAAGTTGCTTTAAATTTTGCTGTCGCTTGTTCCCTGCTAATCAGTTTTCAACACAAACATAGATCAAATCGCACGCCAAGTCGAAGACCCGGGCCTGAGGCATGCGGACAAGACTCAAGTCGGGCTGGAACTTTGCACGCGTCACGCCGCCGAGTTCTTTGCTTTCTACATCTGTCGCTTCGTTCTGACGGACCTGACCATCCTGCTGGACAAATTTGTCAAGCGTGGGAGCGAGTGGGTGTTGGTGTGAAGAAGTTCTGTTACTTGAAAAAAAACACCGTTTATTCTTCATCTCATTCTTATATATATCTTGACTTTATCGGTTTGGTTATACATGGATAACCTGGCTTTTGCCTAGTTACCACATTCTTCTCTAACCGACTCCCCCGTTAATGTTCATTGTTACTTAGTTGTCCCTTCCATTCCTGTCCCTTGCTTTTTTTTTCTCTGGATACTGGCGTTTGCTGGACCCAAGGTACTGACCTTTGGTAGGACTAGGTTTGGTGTTTATGGGATTTGTGCACCCTTCCTTTGAGAAGGGGATGGTGGATTTTAAAGCTTCGACCACCTCTTTATGTGTTCATATATAAAAAAGATACCACATTCGCTAGGCCTGGTCGGTTGCTGTTTTTTTTTCGTTGGGTGTTTTTATGAGGGTTCTTTATATCTGGGCGGGTGATGAAGACGAAACGAAATCAGCGCGGAGCCGAGACTTTTGGATAGTTTTCTTTTTCTTTTGTCTGGAATAACTGACAGATGTATGTTTCCGATGGGCTTGGGATTTGACCAGTCACTCGTACACACACTGCTCTTTCGGCATGCTCCAAAACGTCTTGAATAGGTATGAAAGCTATTTGAACAACGACTTGGTGCATGAATTGTATATTTTTATTGTGATCTTCTGTCTGGTCTAAATATCGTAGATGCCAACCATCTATTATTATTCATCACACACTAGGCATCTTCAACTATCCGCATCGAGGACCCCGAAGTCTAACCAAACCCGTAATATTATTACAAAAGAATATACACACGACAATGATGGTTTTTTGTTTCTTTTTTACACAGACCATAGCTCTTTCACCTCTCGAGAAACTTTTGGAAAGATGAGTGCTCGATGGTGACGTTGCCAATGGCCCGGAGCTTCTTCCTGCCCTCCTTTTGCTTCTCGAGCAGCTTGCGACGACGACTCGGGTCGGCGGCGTGCAGCTTGGCCGTGACGTCCTTGCGGAATGGCTTGATGGTCTCTCGGGCGATGATGCGCTTGCCGACCGCTGCTTGTATGACGACCTCTGTTTTGGGTAGGTTAGTTTTCGTTAGGTAAGAGGGCGTCACAAATATTCAACCAGGGGCGGGACAATAATGCTCACCAAACATTTGCCGGTCGACGTGCTCCTTAAACTTGGTAACCCACTTCCTCCCCAACCTCTCGACCTGGCTCGTGTGCACAACGCGACAGATTGCGTCGACGGGGACCTTGTTGACAAGCAGGTTGAGCTTGACGAGCTCGCTCCTCCGCCAGCCGGCATCCTCGTAGTCGAGCGTGGCGTAACCCCTGCTGGCGCCCTTGAGCTTGCCAAAGAGGTCGTCGACCAGGGCCATGGAGGGGAGTGCGTACTTGACAATGACCTGCTGTGCGCCAAAGAACTCGATGCTCTCCTGCTCGCCACGGCTGTCCTCGCACAGCTTGATGATGCGGCCCAGGTACTCCTCGGGCACGGCGATGGTGGCCGCGACAAAGGGCTCATAGAAGCCCTCGATCTTGCCGTGATATTCAGACTGATCTGGGAACTGGGTCGGGTTGGTGATGATGGTCGACTTGCCGTCCCTCCACTGAACCTTGGTTGGCACGGCGGGCTCAGTCAGCATGATACTGGCGCCGTGCTCCTGGCGCAGCCGGTCCTGGAAGACGGAGCAGTGCAGGGAACCGAGGAAGCCCAGGCGCCAGCCGGCGCCCAGCGCCTCGGAGAAGTCTTTTTGCAGCGTCACGCTGCGGTCGTTGAGCGTCAGCTGCGTGATGCTGTCGGCGAGCCGCTGGTAGTCCGACTGATCCGTAGGGAATGCCGCCACGAACACCATGGGCTTGGGCTCTTCGAAGCCGGGGTACGGCTCCACGACGGCCTCGCTGCCCTGGAACGTAAAGGTGTCGCCGATCTTGGCGTCCTGGATCCGCTTCATTCCGGGACTGAAAGAGAGGTAGCCGACCTGGCCTGGCCGCAGGGCCGTCTGCGGCGTCGGGTGCGGGTACTGGATCCCCACCTCGCCGACGGTGTAGCGGTTGCCTGTAGCTAGGGATACGACGTTGTCGCCTGGCCTTACGGTGCCGTTGAAAATGCGGACCAGCAACACGACGCCTCTGAAGGTGTCGTACCACGAGTCCACAAGCAGCAGACGCAGTGGCGCATTCGGATCTCCGGTCGGGTGGGGGATCTGCTCGATCACGGCCGGCAGCACCTTTTCAACGTTGGTCCCGGCCTTGGCACTGACCAGAACTGCACCCGTCCCGTCTTCATTGACGTCGAGCTCAAACGTGTCCCGCAGCTGCTTCAGGGCCCTCTCCGGGTCTGCTGTCGGCAGGTCGATCTTGTTGACGACAGGGACCAAAGTCAGGCCCTCGGCAAAGGCCAGGTAGAAGTTGGCGACGGTTTGGGCCTGGACACCCTGAGACGCATCCACGAGGAGCAAGGCGCCACCGCAACTGGCGTAGGAGCGGGTGACCTCGGCCCTGAAGTCGACGTGGCCAGGGGTGTCGACAAGGTGCAGCAGGTAGTCCTCGCCGCGGTAGCGGTACAGCATGGTGCAGGTCTGGGCCTTGACGGTGATGCCGCGCTCTCGCTCGACGTCGAGCTTGTCCAGGATCTGCTTGTTCTCGTCGCTAGCCGATATGGTGCCCGTGAGCTCGAGCAGACGGTCGCTGAGGGTGCTCTTGCCGTGGTCGACGTGCGCGATGACGCAAAAGTTGCGGTAGCGCTCGATGGGGATGGCGGCGATGCGCTGCTCGAGGTCCGTCATGGGCGCGCTGCTGTGGTGGCTGCTGCGGGCCTGTGGTATCCTGTCGTAGCGGCCGGAGCCCAGGTTGGGCCGTGGCAGGTGAAGTATGGCATTGTGCGGCTGTGGTCTTGATAGGAGACGAGGTCGACTTGGTGAGCTGTGACTGTTGCTGCTGCTGCTGCTACTATACAGCCGGGCGGGATGGGAGAGGGCAGGCCGCCGGGGCAGCCGCACGCGCACACATTGTGGCGTGAGCCCTTTGCAGCAGCTCATCCAGTCGATGCTGCGTGAATTTTGAGGTTGTCTTTTAGTCTAGGTGGTATTGCACAATGTTCGAGGCATCGTTGTGAGGGCCAGTTATCGATACAATGCACCTCATGTAAAGTAGACCAGCTAGGAAGCAGGAACAAATCGATAGACCCACGCGTCGCTGTCATTCGTCCCGCGACTTTTTTTCTGGGTCTAGCGACACGATAAGCTCTTATCCTCCATTCAACTTCGAGGACCCACTGTAATGTATGTTTAGCTTGCAGGATACTTGAGCTGGTTCAGTGCAGTACCTTAGGTAGCTGTCTACCCTACTATACGACCTGTATCATTTCGCGCGAGAATCTTGGCTGATGGTAGGCACAGATAACTTTTTTTTTTTCATTCCCCATAGATATTCAAGCAAATGACTTTTTTGCGAAATGCTCATGAACATGACGATAACTGCAAACTGCATTATCCCAAAATGTGCTAGCTAATCATAAACCAAAAAGCAGATAGGTAGGTATAACCCCAACTTTGACTAGGTATCATAGAAAACTCTTCCTCGCCCTCCAGACATAAAACGTGTCCAATCGTGTTCAGTCAGACATTAAGAGCCGCAGAAGCAAGGAAAGTAAAAGCAAATCATAACCAATGAGAACCCATGCCCGATACCGGTCTATAACGTCTTCAACTGCGCAATGTGGTAGCGCAAACAAAACAGAGCAGAGATTGTGTGTGACAAAGGAACGAATCGTGGGAATAATGACAAAGGAAATCCAAGCCAGCCCAGAAACTCCAAACCCCGAAAATCAAGTGAAAATGGCAGGAACTTGGTTCATTTCTTGCTCCCCTTCTTGGCAAACTGCTTCAGCAACTGCTCGCCAGCAAGTCCCATTAGCGCATTCTTGCCGGCGCTACCACCGCCGCCGCCGCCGCTCCTCTTGCCACCGCTTCCGCCACCACCACCTCCGTTCTTGTTGTTGACGCCAGCCATAAAGCCAGCCCCAAGCGCGGAGGTGGCGACCTTGCCGGCCTTGGCCGCGTTCCACTGCCCGCGCTGGCTCGCCGCCGCCATGGCACCCGCCTCGAACGCTGCCATGCCGACTTGCTTCCACGGCAGCTTGCTCAGCGCCGCCGTGATGTCCTTGGTGGTTTTGCTGCGGTTCAGACCGGGCCTGGCTCCTGCGGCGGCGGCTGCTGCTCCGCCGGCTGCTCCAGCGGCACCGTATGCGGCCGCGTCGCTGCCGCGGCCCTTTTCGCGAGTGGTGGCCGAGCGGCGCAGGTCTGGTCCCCCACCAGCCCGCGGGGGGTAGCGGTCGCGGTCTCCTCGGTCGCGGTCACGGTCGTAGCCGCCGCGCCCTGCCGAGTCGCGGTAGCGGTCTGAGGGGTGTTCCCTGCCGTCGCGGTCACGGTCAGAGTAACGTGGCCGGTCGCGGTCGTGGTCTCGGTCCCGGTCACGGTCTGAGTAGCGAGGACGGTCACGGTCCCGATCACGGTCCCGGTCCCGATCCCGATCCCTGTTGTCATAGCCGTAATCTCTGGGGCTGGGACGACGGTCTCTTGGGTGGTCGTCGTAGCGGGGCCTGTGGTCGTCGAACGAGTTGCGGCGTCGTGGCCGATCGTAAGAGTCCCTGCCCCCTCCCCGTGGGGTCTCCGAGTATCTCGGAGGTGGGTAGTCGTACTCCCGAGACATTGTTGTCTTGGTGGTTTATGTAGATGTGTGTCGTATATATGTCTGTGTGTTGTGGATTATATGGTATGAAGATAAACCAAAGAATATGGGTGATAGACACCAAATGTCGGTGTCGGGCTCTCTAATAAATATATCGCGCAAGGAAAGAAACAATGCAACAAAACAATGCTAATGACTTGATAAGTTTCGTTTCTGTCGTCTCTATCTTCTCTCTAATATCGTCTATGCAAAGTTCTGATCCTCCTGGGACAGGAGAGGCTTTGCTGTGGTTTAAGGCGGAGAAATTGGCCTTGTAAACGAGAGTGTGGGCTGATGGAATGATGAAATGACGATAGAAAAAAGAACAGGGCAGCGAACGGGATCACGGCAAACCAGCGGAGCAGCCCTTTAAAACGGAGCACCTTAGTTAACTCAGCGTAGCACTCCTCTCACAGGGTACCGAATGGCCAAGGGAAGTGGGCCGGGGTTGCCTTCAGCTTGCAGCGTGCGGTGTGTGAGACCCAGTCGATCACTTGGCCACAACAGGCGCCAACACGCAGTTATTGCTCACAGCGGGAACAGAGGGCCAAAGGTACAAAGAGAAAATAACTGATAGTAAAAACTCACACGTGCTATGCCTGGCCAGGCGGGCGAGACCGTTCCGAAAACGTCGCGGAACTCGGGTCAGCCGACAGGAATAGGTGGTGTGAGCTATTACTTCTTTTGTTATTCTGCTCTTTCTCTGTGTCTTTGAAGCCAACCTAGATTTTGTCTGCAACAGCCAAGCAGTAATCCATAACGTTAGAGAGAGATAAACGGACAATGCCAGGTCTAGGTTATCGTTTCTTAGCAGGTACACAAGTGTAGAAGAAAAGAAACTTTCGCCACACCGCACATCTGTTTGCATGGTAGTGGGGAATTCCAAATGTTATTTTCTTCTTTTCTCCATGCACAATGCCTCCTGCAGTTATGATTGACAGGCAAACTTACGCAGTGCATCAAATGCGCGTCCAAATTGATCGATTTGATTGAACGCCTGTGATGCAGCGCAGTGCGACGCTCGGGCAAATCCGGCCCACTGTCCCACATCACCGTATCAAAACCGGTATTTGAGGCCGCCCTGTTCTTCCCGTTCCATTCTCGAGGCTTGGAGGATAACCAGACTTTGCAAACTATCGAAAGTCAGACCCCCATTTTGGTCTGGAGGGCTCCCGATGCGGGGTGATCTCATCAGCCGATGCGGGTGGTGGCCTCTTTGACAGCTGCGCTGGTCCGCTGCGGGAGACCCGGCAGTGGATAAGTGACACAGCACACTGCACTGCACAACCCCGTAATACTGCCTAGGCAATCAAACGGTGATTCATAAATTTGGAGACCCCGAGATTTTTCCAGATCTTGTCCAACAATCAGTCAGGCTGGGTTGACTTGCTTGATTTCATCATAATTAGGGTCTAGCCGTGGAGACACGTTTATTGCAGCCGCAGCAGTAGTGTATGATGTACTGCAGTAGTAAATGTAGTAGCTTAGAAACAACGAACTGCCAACGCATTAGCAACTACCCTATACGGAACTAGACCATGCATACATAGTACACTACCTGGCAAGCTGGCTCGGCATGAAATACAACGACCCGAGTCTTTCCTCGGAATGTTTGACATCTTTCCGGTCGCGGGAAGTATGAGGCACAAGGGCGGCTCGGATACCATAGGCTGAACGAACCAAGAAGACAAGACGAAAAGGCGTCCTATTACCTACGAGGCACAGCCAGAGGTAAGCCTCTCAGTGCGTGGCCTTCATTGTTATTGGCAATCGAATTAGCCCAGTCAAGCGCCGTCCCGCTGAGAAAGCTGCATCTCTTATGCAGCCCTTCTGCATAGCTGGTGTGATTCAGCTGCAGGGCTCTCGTCGAAAGGGTGGTCTGGTCCGTCCGTTCTTGTGATGTGAAATATTCCGATAGTTGCCGCTGGGTGGTGTGTGGGTCTCGCCACAGGCCGCCCAAAGGCACCGCCACGATTTAGTCACTTCTGCATCCAGGTAGGCTGGATGGTGCGACCGTTTTGACCAGAACTGGAGGGAGTAATCAAAGCTAAGGCAGCTTGGTAAGGTATGGATAGACAGGTCCTTGATTGTAACCTCGCCAAACAAACACTCCCAAAGGCGATGCACGTGTCAGCGCAAAATAATCATCATCAGATTGCGCCAACCTACAAGCCTAGCGGAGTAGATCAGACCATATTGACCAACGATCAACGACCACACAAAAGCACCACTGTACCGTAGGTTGAGGGGCATTGAGACCATTCAGCACCAGGCTTTCTGTCACGTGTTTTTCTCGAGACGATAACCACCAAACATTCATGTCGACTGTGTTGAGGTGCAGGGTAACCCATTTTTTATTCACAGGATTGAACTGACCAAAAATGGCCCAATGGCTCCTTGAATTTACTGAACAATCAGTTCGTTCGTAGCTGCCTAATTCTCGCGTTCAATGAACAGTGATCAATCAAAACAGTGAAATGGGTTGGCCGTTTGGGCTTTAATTGGTTGTACAACAGGCCATCTATTCAGTCAGTCAAATACCCAGCGGATGATAAATAGGTGTAGTAATCGATGGGGGGAAAGCTAAATATATGCATTGCAATGCAGGTTCATTCTGCCCAACGACACAACCCGTCGATACAAACAAACAAAGGCCATGCTTGATTTGAGTGAATCTTTGCGCCCCTCTTCTTGCATCTGTTGAAATTTCACTCATCGATCGACCCCAACACCAAAAGAAACATCTCCGCCCACCAGTCTGCTTCGTCTCACATTGACAACCCCTCCATGGTCACTTTAATACGCCCAATATCCACTCGCAGGTCCAAACAACTCGAGACACAACTGCATAAACCTGAACAACAGTCACGGCAGTAACAAATATTCACAAAAAAAAACGACAAAAACAACCCAGGTCCAAGAAAGAAATGACAGCCGCTCTCGTTCTCGAGAACGCTCAATGGAGTCCACCCGGCCCCGACGGACGCATGATGGTCGGCTGGCTAGACGTGGCGACATCGCAGACCCGGTGCGCTCTCTTCGAGCCAACATCAGCGTCGCCCGCCGAGGTTGAACCTATAATCGGCAAGGCGCAGCAGAGGCTCCCGTGTCTGGGCGGCCTATGCCGATCCGAGGAGGCACAAACCTTCCGCCTGGCCGGCATCTCCCGCCTAGGCTCGGAGATTGGTCTGCTGTATAACTGCACCCAGCAACCCGTCACGCTACGCGACTACATCACCACTCGGCCCAAGCCCGACAGGAGGGACAGGCTACGGCTCGCCCTGGCCATCGCCACCAAGGTCCGCTCGCTAGAGGTCCACTTTGACCTGAGGCATCCGGACCTCAGGGCCGACAGCTTTGTCTTTATCCGGGATGTCTTTAGACCGGCGGCGACCAATGGCGGCGACATGAGCAACAGTAACAACGGCAACAACAGGGCCACCATCAACGGCACCGACGGCAGGGACGTGGACCTCAGCCGGCCCTTCATCCTAGATTGGTCCCGCCGCCCTACGCAGCAGAGCATATACCAGCACCCGCGGTTCCGACCTCCCGGCGAGCGCCCGAACCGCGAATGGACCTACCAGGTCTTTGCGCTTCTCATGATCCTGAGTGAGATAGCGGCCTGGGACTCGCTCGCCACGCGCTTCTCCAGCTCGACGACGCCCGCGGCGCTGCAGGCGGCTAAGGAGGAGCGCTTCCATCTGTTAAAAACAGGCGCGTGGCAGGTGTTTCCCTGGGCCTGCACGCAGCTGGAGCAAAACATGGAAAAGCTGGAGCAGTACGACAGGTGGCACGTCAAGCGGTTTTACGACATGTTGTGCGACAAGCTGCAGACGCAGGTCGCCGACGCCGGGCTGGGAGAGAGCGTCATGAACATGGCGTGAAGGGGTTTATTCCCGTGGAGGGAAGGTGGAAAGTGATTTGTTATGCATGCAAAAGCATAAACAGCATGCAGAGGAGAAAAAAACTGTTGCAACGATCAATTTGGTTTCCCCCTCTTTTTGCTGAACAAAAAGATCTTTTTGGCCGGCGAGGCTGTTCACTATTGTTCACTAGCCTTACTGGAGATTAGGAAGTTGGACCCCGATCGTCTGTTTTTTTGTTGCATTGATGATTGGATCATCGCGGCGTTCACGCGCCGCGGTTAGTTGTGGCTTGGGCCGTCCTCCACTGGCGTAGGTGCCTGGATCTGCAGTGTGCACTGCGCCCCTGCATACGGCCAGGGTTTGTGCGTGCCGCGCCTAGATTCTGACGACATGAAAACACTCTGGGTTTGTTTATGTCCAACAGTCTGACCGATGAACCGGTACCAGTAGGCGACAACATCATGTCTTGTTGTTGCGCGGCATCTCAAACAAAGCAGGGCATTGATTGATTGATTGGGTTGGAATCAATTTGGAACACTGCATGCCAGCAAGCCACTAGACTAAGTGGCGGTTAGCACGATACTCCCTATTTCAGAAACAAAAACACAAAAACGATGCGGTGCACATGTGAGGATGTCGGTTGTCAATTTGTCCAAGGGAGATTTTGGCAGACAGGCAGCTGGCAGGCAGGCAGGTTGGCAAGCCTGGGCACCAAGACTGTCCGCAGATTAATATCCGTAGAAAATTATCACCTAGTTCTAGCGTCAATCAACATCAGCTGCATCAGCTAAGTACGGAGTAAACAAGGACTATGCAGTAAAATACAAATGAACACACACACAAACACAAGACCCTCGCAACCTCGCCATACCCGCCGCGTCTCATAGTTGCTTGTTCATTTGCCAATCAAAGCCCAACAGTGGGCTTTCGGGATGGATCCTCCACACGGGAAAAGCAATGATCAGCCCTTCCCTGGCAATAAACCCGGAGGCAAACTCGCCAACCAGGACCCCATCACTCCTGACTAGCAACTACTGCCAGTTCCCCTTGATCCAGTCCCGCCTCAACCCCTGAAAATACGAGCTTTTTCGGCACTGCGTCAGTGGACTTCTCCATATTTCCACGTGACGTGGTGTTCGGTCGAGACTCCCTAAATGCTCGGCCATCTCGTTTTCATTCCATCAACTCCGCCGCCTTCGCACCTTCAGCCTTCGCCTCACTCTCTTTGCTATTCTTAGGTCGCCTACACCTTTGGGATTTTTGTTTAGAGCAACCAGACACTCTTTTTTTTACCTTTATTTCTTTTATTTCTTTTAGTCACTGGTTCCCAGTCACACAAACTTCTTTGTCGCTCCTTCAGACCTAAGTCGAACCGATTTCCCAGTCAACAAAAGAAGGGTTTCTTACCTTTCTTTTTCTATATCTTATTCCTCCCGACTTGTTCTCCAGACGACACTGTAAAATCATAACCAAATAAAGAACCACAAAATGCGTAACTCGTTCTCCCTTTTCACCGCTCTTGCGGCCGTCGCCGCTGCACAGAACTACCTGGGTTTCAACTCGGGATCGACCAAGGCCGACTACTCCGTCAAGGTCAAGGCCGACTTCTTGCAAGAGTTCACCACGGCACAGAATCTTGAGGGCGCCCCCGGCACCTTCAACGCTGTCCGTCTGTACACCAACATCCAGGGCGGTACCACGGACGACCCCATCTCTGCCTTTGAGGCCGCCATTGAGACCAAGACCAAGATCCTGCTCGGCGTCTGGACCTCGGGCACCACCTCGATCGAGAAGGAGCTTAACGCCCTTCAAAAGGCAGTCAAGCAGTACGGCCCCAAGTTCACCGACCTTGTCATCGGTATCTCTATCGGATCCGAGGATCTCTACCGCAACTCGGTGACTGGCATGACCAACAAGGCTGGTGTAGGTGCTCAGCCCGACCAGCTCGTTGCCTTCATCGGCGACTTCAAGAAGGCCTTCAAGGACACCCCCCTCGGCAAGACCCCCGTCGGCCACGTCGACACCTGGGACGTCTGGCCCAACGCGACCAACAAGGCCGTCCTTGACGCCATCGACTGGGTCGGTGTCGACGAGTACCCCTACTACGAGAACGGCAAGGGCAACAACATCAAGAACAGCGGTAACCTTTTCGACAAGGCCTTCAACGCCACCATCCAGGCCGCCGGCGGCAAGCCCGTCTGGGTTACCGAGACCGGCTGGCCCTCGAGCGGTCCCGACTGGGACCAGGCTGTTCCCTCGATCGAGAACGCCAAGTACTACTGGCAGGAGATTGGCTGCCGTCAGCTGTTCAACAAGGTCCCCACCTTCTGGTACAACCTCCGCGACAGCAACCCCGACAACAAGCAGCAGTTCGCCATCACCAAGAACCTGTCCACCAAGCCCCTCTTCGACCTCAAGTGCCCTACCTCCTTCGACACCGACAAGCAGCGCCAGGCCAACAGCCCCAGCAGCAGCAGCAGCAGCAGCGGAAACAGCACTGGTGGTAGCAACAGCAGCACCCCCAGCTCCACCAACGGCTCCTCCAACTCGGGAAGCAACAGCAGCCCCGCTGCCGCTGGCGCCACCTCCAAGGCTCCTAGCAACGCTGCTGGCATCCTTGAGGTTCTCCCCGTCGCTGCCTACGCTGGTCTTGTTGTGATTGGCGCGCTTGCCATGTACTAAGCGGAGATGCTTTTATTTCTTGATACCCATAGGCCGTTTAGTTTTGGGTGGTCAGTTTGTCAATTGGTTTATTTTGTTTAAATAATAGAGAAGGAGGTAAAAGACTAGCTTTATTTTGGGCTGGGCTTTTATTCGCAGACCTGTTCTTAAAATACTTGGGTTCCCAAATGGTTCTTTTACCTGGTCAACAATAGACCTCGCATCGAAACCTGCGAGAGGTTTTCATGGGAAAATGACAACATCACAGTAACACAAATAATAACCTCCCGTCTTGTTGTGCTTGTGATCCTAACCTAATTTCGTCTTATGAATGACAACTGCCATCCTTGCTTTGTCATGTTGACAGGTTTAGAGTTGCACAATGAATCGATCTGCTGATATGGTAACAATATGTCAAGTTGTATAAATGTTCCCAAAACGGATATGGTGGGTTTCAAGATGCATATTGTCGTCACGCTTATTTTTAGCACCAGACGGTTACAAAAGCACTAGTCATACAGCAAGGACATGAAGCGTTGCAAGCTTTTTGTCCTCGCATCAACTGCAATGTACATCCCAGTCATGACAACTGATGACCGTTACGCATTGCTGATTCACTGGCATCAATCGGGTAGAAGACTAAAAATAAGTGGATCGATGACACCGAAAAGCAAAAGGAAAATATCCAAAAGCAAATGCCCGCACCCAGGATCGAACTAAGGACCTCATCATACCGTAACCATACGAGTGATGCGCTCTACCACTGAGCTATACGGGCTTCGTTGAAATTTGACCCCAATGTAGCTATTATAACCGTAAGCAATTATTCACCAGCCATACATTTCTCCAGATCGTTGTCTGAGGCCTCGTGCTTTCATCGGTCTCACCGGTGTTATGATCGACGCAGATCGACTGAGCCGTTATGCTTGGTACCTGTCGATCAAAGACACGTATCACTGCTTAAACGGTGATCGCCTTGGTCTTGTTCTTTCTCCGTTCCCAAGCCGAAAAGGGTTGCCTGTTTATCTTTCCTTAGAGGCCTCTTTGTAGACAACAGGGGCCCTATTATCATCATCTGCCACCATGAACAATTTTATTACGGCAGCTTGCCAAGGTCTCTCTTTCTCTTTTTTTTTCTTTTTCCAAGCCATTTCGTCATCTTGTATATTTTCCCAATCGCACCTCCTGATCTAAACGTCAAACTTCTCATCACCCCGGTGGCCACTGATCAATCAGCTCCTCGACAGCCTTCCCCTCGCTCAACCCACCCAGGTTCCGCCTGACACTCAGCCTCACATACGCAGACCCCCTTTTGCGGCTTGCATACCCTCCACCGAGCCCCTGGATATCCGACCCTCCCTTGGCCGCAAAGTGGCTAAACAGCGGCGGCTGCACCGTCAGACACACTCTTCCGCTGGCCGGGCCCCTATGACCTACGGCAGCATCGTAATCGCACCAGTCCCTCAGCATCAGGTCGAACCCCGCAGTGAAGCTCTCGATCCCCAGCGCGTGTAGTAGTCTCCGCGCCCCTCGCCGCGACACCGCGTACCCGTTGCTGCACACGTTGGCTGTCGCAGCGTGCACGACGCGCGTGTGTGGTGGGTGCAGCGTGGCGAGCGCGTCTGGTTCCGAGGCGAACGGGTGTGCCTTGAGGTGCTGCGGCGCGGGGACGGTTGGGTCGGCGGCCAGGAGGATCTGCAGGTGGTGGTTGCGGTGGGTGGTGTCGACGCCGTGCTGATGCTGCTGTTGGGTGTGCGGCGGTGGCGGCGGCGGGAGGTTGGCGCCGCAGTGGCCCAGCCAAAGCACGTCCCAGTCGTCGCCGTAGGGGCTTGTGGATGGCGGGAGTGTTTCTGGGGCTGATGAGAGGGGCACAGTCAGTGCTGCTTGAGAAAGGGTTTGCGACGGGTTGGTCTTCAGGGGTTGCAGGTAGGCTCTGGAAGCTGCGCCAAAGAGCTGCAGTTGCGACTTGAGCCGGACGTCCCAGTCGACGTCATCCTCGAGGATCAATACTGTCGTCAAGTCTTGCTCAACTATGCTAGATTGACAAGTGGTTGGTTTTTTATAGTCAGTGAAATCGATCTCCTATCTCCCCGGATTCCCAACCAGTGTTGGGCTAGAGGGCTTTCTCACGTCCTAAGCGCGTTTATGTGCGCCCTCCAAGAACCAACATTCCCCTTCTTGATACTTTTATTCCTGGAGTCGGCGGGTAGCACTCGCTCCTGCACTTCGGAGCCGTCGATTCCGGGCACGTACTCGACTGTCAAGTTTGTCAGGGCCGCTGCGAGGGAGATGGCGTCGCGGCGGTCGGTGCGGGAGGGCAGGTTGATGACTAGTATCTTTTGGAACTATATGTGCAGGGCAACTAGTAAGCAAACTTGAAGCTCTTCAAGTGTTCGTGGTAAGTTGACCCTGTGAATAGATGCTGACTTACACCCAGCGTTGAATTGCCGATACTATGTTCCAGATGAGTGAACCGAAGCTGTTCGTCATACCTGACCTTATGCCAGATCTGGAGTGTAAGGTAAAGGGAAAGGACGGCCAAGATGGCAAATACTCGTCTCGCCTTCAACATTATGCTGGTATTTTTTGTGCTGCTCGAGCCTTGCGGCACAGCTGTCTGTCGGGTTCATGGATTTAGTCCGGGAAGGTTTACTGTGGGAGTTGTTCAAAGTCAATATTTGTTCAAAAAGACTGTGTTTGTCTCTTGGCCCGTTTTTGTTGTAACTTCCGGATGGGTACCATAGACTATGTGCACCGATGGACCAAGTACAAGTACCGGCATCAATGCAGGGCGGGTGGCCGGCTAAATGCATCCAACCGGCTGTCAATATATATGTTTGGGTGCCGAGTGGATTCACTGTGCTTCTGCCTGTTGGCTCGGCGATATATTAGCGTCATCTTAAAGGGAAGCCGTATATCGATAACTGATACTTTGCGCCCGAGAAGGTCCATAGTCTGCATCTGTAAAAAAAAAAAGAAAAAAAAAACGAAACGAAACGACATTCCCAGCGAAACTCCAAACAAGATCCCTCCCTTTGAATCAAAGACTGGGTATAGCTTCAAAACATACTATACGCATTGCACATCCCATACTCCTTTTTTTATTAAGCCTAGTTCTTTCTTCAACTTCTCCCGTCTGTTCCCCTCCTTTGAATTGTCTTGCTCGTCCTCACATCGTCAAAGAAGTCCAGTTCCCATTCCCAGGCTACAAGACCTCAGAATCCCCTCATCCGTCCATGGCGCTCTACCCGCTCAGGCAAGTAAATAAAATCCCTCGAGTCGGCAATCGGACCCGTGGTCTGGGGCGGGGTCTCGGCCCGCGCCGGTTCCCGCCGCACCCTATCCCGGTGCCACCAGCAGCCGCCGAGGACGATAGCCACCAGCGCCACGGCCCCGATCGAGACGCCCACCGCGAGCGGGACGACGCCGGACGGGTCGCTGTCGTGCCTCGGCTCCTCGGTCTGGCTGTTGTCCTCGCTGCTGGTGCTGTTGTCGGTGGGGAGAGGTCCCTGGGACTCGTCCGGGGGCAGCGTCCTGGTCACGGTCTCGGCTGGTCCAGAGGCTGTAGTTGCCGGTTGGGGATCGTTGGTGGTGGTGGTGGTTTCCGATGAAGAAGACGTGCTCCTCCTGGTGCTACTGCTGCTCTCTGTGGTAGACGATGTTGTCACGGTGCGCTCGTCCGAGACAGTGCCGAGGATGACATAGTCTAGCCGCTCACGTCCCCGTCGATCAGAAATCACATTCCCGCCACTTCCATGCATACAACACAACACCCGAAGAGGAAGTAAAAAAAAACCAAATAGAAGAGCTCACCTTTGACTTTAAAAAGCGTTGCATCCTCATCACCACAGTCATCCTTCTTTCCCGGACATGCATAATAATCCTTCCTTTCGCTGCCACACTTCTCAAGCCTCTGGGGGTTATATTTTGCCTCGCAATCCTGCATGCAAAAATCTCCGTTGCGGTTAACGCAGCCACCTTGCCAGATTTCCGACTTGTCCGTATCTACGCAAAGGCCGTTGACGAGGCAGCCCTGGCCGCGTGCGCAGCAGGTGCCGTTGACGCTGGCCACGAGACCGCTAACCCCCTTGTTCCACTCGCACGGCCGGATGGGATTCTTGTCGTCCTCGATGGGCCTTCCACCAGGGAGCCAGCAGCGGGCTGGTTCTGTGGTGGCGGGTGTGATGATGACGGCGAGGACTGTGGCGAGGGCTAGCAGGAGCATCGTGGGCAACCTGACGCTGATTGCTCGAGACATGTTTGATGGGTTGTTGAGCCAGAAGCAGAGGAATGACCCGTAACCAAGTTGGCGCAGTTGTATTGGTAGTAAGGTATATGGGTGATATGTAGGAGTAGCCAGGTTCGAAGCTGATCACAGGGCTGCAAGAAGATAGCTTTGGGACCTGCTATATTCTTGTCCTCGGTGGCTCAAGTCTTTGGTGGCTTTCTACCCACTTTAGAGAAAACAATAAAAAAGGCAACCGGAAAGCTAACAAAGAAGAGAGGGCAGTGTGCGGCGGGAGCATGCAAAAAATGTGGGGTCAAGACTGCTCGAAGAGAGTCGAGTGTACCAAGGAGCCGATCAAAGTGAACCCGAGGTGAGGTGGAACTGAGAACGGTAACTCTATCCTCTGCAAAGCTCGGTCAGTATGTGCACTGCTATGCTTCTGGTATCCCTGTGAAATCACAGAAAGTCAGCTCCTAAAGGGAGGCGCCGTTTGCTGGTCACACTTTCGGAACCGGTCCGCAAGGTGATGAATAGTTTCACCCTCACAAACCACTTGTCTGTGTGCTACTTTTAGAAGTAGTATCTATGGCAACACACGCACACAGGACTTCCGGTAATCTTTCACAATGGGGTGAAAAAAAATCATCATAAAGTCAAAGTATAGGAAACACAAATTTCAGTATCACGGAGGCCTCATCTATTCGCTACCGCCGCCAGACCTAGCATCAGAGACAGTCTTTCCAGCATCATCCGAGTATCAGCAGTCTGGTAGCCGTATATATATATATATATATATATATATATATATATATATATATATAAATATTCTACGCCATTAATCCTGAAGCCAAAAAAAACTACCCCAGTCATCTGATTAGATTTACAAACTCGAATTTTATGGACTCCTCTCCTCCCTCGCCTTCAAAGCCCGCGCCTCTTTCTGATTCTGGTCTTACCTTACTTTTGTAGCACTTCATCGGTCGACACGGCAGCCCAAGAAAACAAGTCTACCCTGCACTGTTCGACAGGCGGCTTTTGGCAAATATGCTGCAGGCCGTGGACAGAACGACCACTTGCTACAAAGGATGTAACACTATGAAGTCCTTTGTACGTGGCCGCTAGTAACACCGAATGGGCTTCTCCTCCGTTCTTGCTGTTCCCTTCCGTTTTTTGTCACACACACACATGAATGAAAAATGCGCGGCACACTTGCAGTGGGAAATAAAAATCAAGTCTCCATCTGAGCATTATGCTAGACTAGTTAGCACTTGATATATACAACGATTTACTGCCAGAGCCAAACAATATTAAATGATTTCCCCTTGTGTTGACACCCTCCGTCGGCCACTTGCAGAATGTGTCTTTGTCTCGTAGTTGCCCTTGCACTTTGGAAAGCTACCTATCCAAATACTATACCGATTCGAATCCCCAAAAAATCCCAGTGTGTGAGTTCTATGATTCTTTTCTTTGGCCAAATGAGCAGTCCATCCGTCTATGCCGACTCTGTTTCAAGTTTGACGGTCAACTCCGCCCGCAGTATGCTTTTTGTCACCAAAAGGCCTCGCAACCACAAACTCTTTGCATGTACACCACCAAAAAAGTTCACATCAACCAACAGACAAAGCAACATCGTCTAGTTCCCTTCTCCCCATTCCGTATTATTCAGAAATACCGATACTTGCAAGGCTTCTTCTCCTTTGGTTTGCTTCTATTCCGTCCTCCACTGATCCCACGCCACATGTCCACTCTCCTTGGTTCTTGCCCGGCCATACGCTCTGCTGGCGTCCTTTATATCCCCGACTTTTTAATTTTTTTTTTTTGGCTTTCCTCGCCAAGCTCTACCCGTGGCAATCCGCTTCCATCCAGCCACTTGAAATTCTGGGGCCTGGTAACCAATCCTGTTCTTCTCTCCTTGTCCAAAACCATTTTATAGGTTTGTTGATGGGGGGTCCACACGTCGAGTCCTTCAATCGCAAAAATATATGAAAAATCTCTTCAGAAACCATGATATCGTTCGAGTCGTCTTTTCCGGTACCAAATGAAAAGTGGGTATATCCAAAAGGGGGAACGGGTTTTGCTTTTTTCTCGCAGTTTCCGAAATCAGTAACATGAGATAAGGCGATAATTGTAGTAGTAGTAGGAAAATAACTAGCAGTTGCTGGTGACCCAAGCTGGGAAAAGTCGAGGCAAAAAGGGCGATCCGTATAAATAGGTGAATGCAAACGTTTCATAAGAAATAGAAAGTAGAAAAAGAAAGGCTCAGGGTTGAGATGAACGCCAAAAATCGAATCGTTTCGTATTAGCCAAAAGGAACGCCGATCTCGGCGGGGAGGAAGTCGTAAACGTTTTAAACTACAGGCGCAGCAATCGGGGCCTGGGCAACAGCTGTGGCATCAGGCATGGGGGCATCGTTATGGGCGGGGGCGGCGGCGTTCGAGTCACCGTTGGCAGTGGCCTTGGTGGGGCACTGTCGCGAGATGTGTCCGGCCTCGCCGCACTGGTAGCAGGTCTTGCCGACAGTGTTGAGTGGCCCTCCGTTGGGGGCGGTGCAGTCGCGTGAGATGTGACCCAGCTTTCCACAGGCGTAGCACTTCATCGCCTGTGCTTGACAGTCACGAGCGAAGTGGTTGGGCCCGCCGCACTTGTAGCAAGTGGCAGGGCGAGCACCGCCGGCGAAACCACCGCGGCCGCCGTAACCGCCACCATAGCCTCCACGAGGAACAGGGGCGCCACGGCCCATGTTGGCGCCATTGGGGTTGGGGCAGGCACGCTAGGGAGCTGTCAGAAACATGAAGATTTATGCGCCCACCAACTGGACTGTGTGGAGTGACTTACAGCCAGATGGCCCGGCTGGCCACAGCTGTAGCAGCGGCCGTTAGAACCGGCGCCGCTCAGACGAAGAGTCGGGCAGTCGGCCTGAACATGGCCAAGGCCCTGGCAGTGGTAGCACTGCTTGGCCTCGGTGGTCCGGGGAAGAGGGCAGCCGTTGGACTCGTGGCCTAAATGTTCCAGTTAGGCTGGCGACTTGTACGCATGGTTTATATAGGGCGTATGCCTACCAGGCTGCTTGCAGTTGTAGCAAAGGCGCTCAGCAGAGGAGCAAACCTCGGCGTAGTGGCCAACATTGCCACACTTGTAGCAGGCACGGCGAGATAGCGAAGACATTTTGTTGTCAGGAGATGTAGTATCACTAATGATTGGCTCGATATTAGTACAAATGCGCAAGAACCTCTGACAAAAGCAGCCCTGTGAATGATTGTCCTTGGCGGTACCCTCCCGATGGAGTGTGATATGGTTAAGGTCGATCCTTGGCTGTGTTGGTCCCCAGGGCGGAAATTGACCTTGTTAAGGGATGCAAGCCCGCCATGCAACTCCTGCGACTGCCCTTGCGGCATGTTGACTAGAGACACTAAGACAGGCCTGATCTACATGTCGAGACCTGCATGTCACGCAAGCGCCAGTTCGTGCAGTTGCCCGGAACTGACCCACTGCAGAAAATGCCTGAAGGGAAGCTTGCGCGCTGACATCGGATAGACTGCAGTATACGAGACCGAACCGTGCGATCAGCACACTTGATGTTTGGCAAGTTTGCCTCCAGGATCAACTCCGTTATGTAATCGAAAATGTCCAAAAGATTGGCACATAAGACGTAACAGCGGCGTGGAGTATTTCGATGCGCTCATCGTACTTGCGCCACAAAGCCGAAACATTTTTGCGCCGGAATGGAACCAAGTTCCGCCTTTGTGTACACAAGAACTCGGAGACGTCAAGATGGATTCTCCCCCGCCATATTATCTTCGATTAGGCGCTTTATCGAGGGAAGTTGCATCCACGTCGGGCGACCGCAAGCTTTCGGCTGGAGAGAACGGGGTAGAACTAGTGGTTGATGCGCCGCATGTTCAGGGTACCAACGGCGTACTTAGAAGTGTTTGCATGGACCGGAGGAATCGCCTTGTTCAAAAGTCGCACATTGGAAATCGTGGAGGTTGCCGTCGGTTCGTTTGCCGTTGAAAGTTTTGATCCGCGGCCAGATGCGGGTATGCCACGAGGGACCTGCAGGGCCAGGCGCAAAAAAAAAGGGGGGAAGACAAAAAACTCAAAAAGACACCAACTGACCTTCTCTTCAAAAACTTTTTTTAATCCTTCCAAGAACGGCCCGTTCGGTTTCTCTTCGATCCTCAGCAGCGGCAGCCTTCCGACTTCTCTTCTCACCAACAACGACGACGAAAAATGGGGGTTTGTTCAAGACAGGATAACTGACATATCGGAGAACAGAAAGGGGAAAGGGAAAAAGGAAGAAGAAAAAAAAAAGGCTCGGGAGGAGGGAGGGGGAAAGGAGACACCCGTCGCAAAAAGGGAAGCCAGCGCCCTCGGATTGGAGGAAAAGATGCAGGCTAGTGGAGACTCGTGTTTGCCGCTAGTCGCGTTCAGTATGGGATGGTCAGCTTGAGGCTGCCTTTTGCAGTAGAACCGACCCTGCCCTATCTGCTACAGCGTATAACACCCAACAACAAGGCAAGAGTGAATTGCATACAATACAGTACCTAGCTTGCTCGCCAAGGAGATATTGCCAATGGTTTTCCCAAAACGGATGTCCTTGTCTTGATGTTGACGAATACAGGTATTTTAGGTCCCTCCCTAAGGTACCCCCTACCTAATTCACCACATTTTTAGCAAAAATTGGAAACAATAAGACACCACATCACAAACCCAAACCCATTTATGAACCGATCCACTTTTGACTGCTTTGATGGATGCCCAAGCCCCTGGTTCGGTTCACCCAGACTCGCGGAAGCCGGGGAAGCCAGTTGACAGAACAGCAAGCTATCAATTAATTGCCTTCAAAGCACCCCGGCGACTCGAAGCGAGGCAAGCATTCCACTACGAGTGGGATCCCTGGAGTAGGACTCGACTTGGATGCTGATCGCTGATTGCTGACCGAACCCCGACCTTGAAGCGAGCGCCCAGCCCAGGAACACCGGGCTGCATTCGGGAAGTCAGAGCAGCAGCAAGCAGCCCCTCCCGTCACTCCACGGCATCCGGACCAATAATGGATGCCGTGACATTGAGCACAACTGCACAAGCATAAAAAAACATTAAATAACTCAAAAATAATAACATCGGCCTGTCGCATGTCAAAACTCGGAGCTGCGCTCGAAGCCGATGGAACAAAGCCCAAAGACAATGCAATTCGGCCGGCGCGGGACGCCCTTCCCGGCCCTGCCGCAAACCAGTCTCGTGATCTGAATGTGTTCCCCTCAGCCTGTCCGACGTACCCCCAGTCATTGATGAGGGGAAGAATACGCGACCCCAGTCGCAAACGGGAGTCTCGGCCTTTGCTTTTCGTCTGTCCACATTCAGTTAATCTCATTTTTCCGTGAGATCTAGAGGAGATTAATGATCGATGCACGACAAAGTAACGACTTTTTATCCCAAGATTCAAATGCCTTTTGGGAGCATGTTCTTTTGCCATGTAAGCAGTAGGCTTATTGGACTAAAATCTTAAAAGTTAGAGGTTGAATATAACCATACTTCACTTACAAGACCTGTCAAAGAATAGCCTTGCATCTTTCAAGTCCCCCTTTGTCGTTGGTAAGGTTTAGGCTACTGCCTAGAATCTAAAGCCACATTCTTTGCCACGCTACGAAAAAACCTCCGCATGACCTCGCTGGTCGAACAATGGCGCACCGTTAATTCAGGGATGCCATTCAGCCAAGCTATCAAGGAATGAACCTAAGGAGGTTTCTAGCCCAACGCGACAGAAAAGGACTGGTTTCTCAGTTGCTTCTAGGCGCCAGACTACGCCGCCATGTGCCCGGTGCATGAACTCGGCTGCAGCCACGTCTATTTTTGTACATTGCATTTGTGACCAGCATGCACTCAAAATCACAACACCCCAAGATCAGGTAACCAGAATCAAAATCACATGCCACCATAAAGATGTAATTAGTTGAATAGATCCAGCGAGGCATCATGCCGCGCTGTTATTTTTGACATTGTAGTAGACAAGCGCAAAGAGACGCTAGATAACTAGTAATCGACACCTTTTGCGTACCTCACCACCGCTGGTTCGGCAAAGGCGGCGTACCAACCCTGCCAGCCTCGGAAGGATGCGGAGGGAGCGGCACGTCCGTGGTAGGCGCCATGCTCCGTGGCCTAGCCTCGACGACATAGCTTACACCGTCGTCCGACGCATATGACGGCGGCCTCCTGACTCCAGTGGTACCTGCCTCCTCCTCGCTACTTGATTCGCCACCGCCGCGCAGCGCCGGGTGTTCGTTGCGCTGCCAGTAGATGCGGTCCGGGTCCACGCGGACGCTCTCTCGCCAGAGACCGTACGCGGGCGGCTTGTACTTGGTAGTCTCGCTCTCAATGCCTGCGGCCTCCTCGTCTCGCGCCAGCACGACGCGGATAGGCTGCTCCGGGATGGCATACCCACCGGGCGCATACGCCTGTCGCATTGCTGCGCGGTTCCGGCGCAGGATGGAGTGCTCCTCGGCAGACAAGCGCTCGTCGTGCTCGCGACGGCCCGCCGGCGTCTTGAGCATGTACAAGCACAGCCGTACCATGCCGTGCAGGAAGATGACGGCCGTGAAGAGCATGATCAACACCAGGAGCACGGTGAATTCGGACGTCGCCATGTTCTTGGTCAGGAAGAGGGCGAGATCTGTTGGAGGTTTGCTGTTAGTTCGAGAGCGTTGAGCACGGGAATGCAAGGGTAACTCAAGTGACTTACAGGTTATCAAGAGGGCCACCAGAAACGTGCCTGAAACGAAACACTTGAGCAGTTGTGTCCGAACATGCTTGGACTGTGGATAAGGGAAGCACCCGAGAAAGTGCTTGGGAGTCGGGCGCGCCTCTCGCCGTTCCCGCGCCCGCCGTCTCCGATGCCTTTCCCGTCTCCTCTGCCGGCGCTCTTCCTCTGTTTCGTTTTCCCTCCTGTGGTGGTGGCGATGGCGTCTCCTCTCGTGGCCCGGTTCTGCCGCTTGATCGGTAGATTCACCAGACGAGGTCTCCTCGGACCTCCTTGGACGTTGGGGAATATGAGCAGCCCTGGGAGACGCCACCTCGGGGAACATGGGTCCGTCCACCAACGAAGGAGGCCTGTTGTCAACACCATGCACCTGTATCAGCGGCGGCATCGGCGCACGAGAGGTCCCGGGGCGCGACGGGGGCCCGTTGGTACCGTGGCTCCATGTCCGTGCGAGGTTCGGGAGGTGCAGGCGGGTGCTGGGCAGCGGTGGCATGCCAAGGGCGAAGTGCGGAGACTTGGGTGATTCGACCTCCGAATAGTGGCTGCTCGTGGGACGGGGCATCTCCGCCTGCTGCTGCTGCTGATGATGCGGTAGCCCCTGTTGGGAGTCCCTCCTACCTCCAAAGAATGAAGGAATCGTAGAGCGCGAGAAACGCCATCTGCCAGGGGCATTTGCGCCTCGCCGCTCCTCCATCTCTGGCTGTTGTGAGGGAGGCATGGGAGAAGTGGGATGCGGTTGCGGTTGCGGTTGAGGTCGTGAGGGTTCCTGTTGCGGTTCGACATCCCCAACGGCCTGTTCTGGAGCGGGCGCGATGACGGTGCTACTCCGCATCCAGTTCCTCATGGAAAAAGACATATTAATGTACTGTTTGCTGCAGAATGACTTATATGGAAGCCTGGTGCGGTTTGCCGGGACCGACTCCTCTCGTTTGACTCGATCAAAGTTCGAATAGCTTTGCACGCCAAGAAATCCGGGCGCATTCCAAAGTCTTTCTGATCTCGTTGTGAAGTATGACCGTCTGATGGTTTTCCGGTCCTAACAAAGCCGGAATTGCAAATACCGTCCGTTCGGATCGGGCCAAAGCGCAGGAATAGGTAAAGATTTAGAATGGTCGTCAGCCCGGCGTTGTCGTGTAAGGTTATGGAAAACTCGTGTCGATATCGGATGATCGGCTGAGGGTGAGAAGTCCCAATATGTAAACATAGGCGTCCTAGGGAGTATTATATGACGAGGCTGATTGTTGTCTCGGATGGTAAGGGAGTAACGACAGGTAGGCAGGGTGTTGAAATGTGTGGAATGTACAGGATGTAGTGAGAAAATCGACAAAACAAGTGACGCTCCCAGAGCCAGTCAACAATAGGATGTTCAAGGCAACCCCAAGAGATCTAATGGTCCGGGTATCAATAAAGATTAAAAGAAACACTGAGCGCTCGCACCCAAGGAAACAAACAAATGAATAGATAATCAGATCAAGAGAAGAATAAAAAAGGAATGGATCGTCAAAGACATCGAGCGACGAGAGCCACAGGGATGCTCAAAGTCGACGACATGTCTGACGAACGGACGGGAAGATGCGTTCGTTGTTCTGGATGTGGCAGAAAACAGAACCAACCAGAAGGAGAAAAAGAAGAGACAAGAATTAAACGAACAAGCGCAAGGAACGATCTCGAATTGAGTGTGTGTCCCCAGATCCGCAAGCGGGCCTCGGGGAATTCAGTTTTCCTCTGACCCTATCGTCTGTTTCCGCTATTTCGTATCGAGAGCAAGCACAGACAAGAGCAACCTCTGGGTGAACAGCGTCGCAATCAAAGGGGGTAAATGGAGCGAGGAGGGGAAGACCAAAAGCTGGCTGGATGGGGACGGGCTTCCGTCCAATTGTTCCAGAGTCGTGGTAAAAAACCAGAAACGAACCGTCATTGCCCCTGCATGGGGGCAGACAAGGCAGACGAACAGCCTACACCAGTCAACGGCTTTCACGCCGTCTTGTCATAGTTGCTTGGTGCCTTGATTAGGAGACATAGCAAGTTGGATGCGTAGCATATCCATGGCAAAAAGAATAAAAATTGCACGTTTGTAAAGGCAGGATGTACGGTACCCTATTTTGTCGGTACCTTGACGTCGCAGACGCTTCTGCAAGGGGACCTGTCAGTGGAGCAGACCTAAGAAAAGTGTCAACTTTACCCCATGCGGGTTCGACATGCACGCGCCTATTGGTGCGATACATTTTTCGTGACAGCGTTTAGGATTTTTGGCATGCATGATTGATGGGGTCTGAGGTAGGGGCATTGTTTCAGATGCTTAGATCTCTTGACCAAGTTCGCCCTGAACCAATCAGTACCAAAACGACTGAAAAGGCCTTGAAATAGTCAAAAGCTTTCGAAGGAGCGCAGCCAATTAATTCCCAACCAATGACCTCACCTTTGTGCCTATTCGATTAGTTCTCGTACTAGTTCTAATAGGTAGCTGTTGCGTTCTGAACAACAGCGGTTTGAGAATTTGACAATAAAGACTGACACACTAGCCAAAGCAGTCGATAAAATGGAGCTGTTGGTCCTTTTGCCAAAGTCCAGACTGCCAAGATGGATTTGGGGTGGTATGTTCAATGCGATTTATGAATAGTGCGACACCTCCGACTTCATCTTTTATAGTTTTTTATGTACCACTTAGGTGTGTGTAATTGCCCTAGGACCACTGTGGAGAAACCTGGGACGAACCCTCGGTGTCGATCCCGGGAGGTAGCACTATTACTAGGTCTAATATCACACTTGGTACACGCTGAACCCCTCCGTTCTGTCGGATTTGGCAATGGATTCGGTTCAAGCAAGTGCGCGTGCATTGGCGTAAATGTTCGCTAGGAACTGCCCTGGTAATTAAATGCTAATAATCGATATGTTCTTGTCCGGGCCTCCACAGTTTGGAGTCCAGATCACATCGAATATCGGGACATTAATTAGAGGCCTTCTTGAATGGAGCTTTTCCTTCAGGATATCCTGTCAAGAAGTCAAACTAGCATTATTTGCCGAGCCCCGCCAAACAAAGCCATGCATACATTATGTGCTTTGTTTCAACAAGTCGTCTCCATAGCTTTAGAAGCTGTTTATCGCAGCTCACCAACAAGCAATGTTTTATCCGAGGATCCGGAAAGGACTGCAATGATAACAAGGTCAGCATCATCACAACTTGGGGGAGAGAAAAAAAAAACGACAAAACAATGACAAAAACTTACTCAAGGGCTCCGTCCCAGGGCTGAACTCTACGCAGTTGACAGCAGCCTTGTGACCTGGCAGTTTGTAGGTCAACTTCCCCGTCTCGTTGCTCCATATCACAACCGTGCCGTCAGCCGCGCCCATGGCTACTCTCTTGCCCTCCTTGTCCCATCCACCCCTGACCAGATTCTTCTCAATTCCCATCGGAGCTCCATCAAAAGTTCTAATGTGTCTCTCCGTTGGTGCAAACGGTCGAATATCCCACGTCCGTGCCGTAGAGTCCATAGCATATGACAGCAGGCTCTGCGAGTCGGGCGACACCTTGAGCGTGGTTATGGTGTCCCTGTGCCCCGCCATGTTGTAAACAACTGCCTTCTTTCGTACGTCCCACACCTTGATGTCGTTATCGATGCCGCCAGAGTAAATCTCGTTCCCTGCCTCAGAGATTGCCACTGCCGTGACGGGAAAATCCGATTCGATGTAGTCGGCGGCATGCTTCTTGCGCGGATCCCAGATGCCGATCGTACCATCGTCGCTGCCACTGAAGAGAATCTCCTCGCCACGCTTGCTGATATCTAGACTGTTGATAACCTCCTCGTGGCCCACGTATCTTCGAATTCGTTCGCCTGTGGTGAGATCCCAGCTCGCAAGATGCATGTCTGCCGATGCCGAGAAGATTATGTCCGAGTCGCGTGACCACTGTAGGTCAAGGATAGCTCCGCGGTGACCGCTCAAGATACCGTAGTTTTCGCAATCGCCATTCGCACGCCAAAGTACTACCATGGGTGTTAGTTTCAGGTCCACGCAGAGGCTTCTCGCTTGAGTCTTGGGTTGTGAACGAGGCGCACGGCGCCCAACATACATATACTCCTGTCCATAGATCCCGAAGCAATATATTGTCCCGCCGAGTTGAATTTGGCACAGAATATCTCCCCCGAGTGTCCAGAAAGCTCCATCAGAGGTGCCTGCAGCGAGCTCAAGCGTGGTGCCTAAACACAGTGGGCATCAAGGTCAGCATCATATGCATTGGGCTTGAGGTTCAGGTATAAAAGCGTCAGTCATGGCTGGTATTGCTGGTACTGACGAATACATACCGCCTGGATCAGCGCGCTGCTTTCGCCATAGCCGCCGGATCGCGCCGTCGAGCTTCCGACATTTTGCCTCTTGACCAACTGCGAGGAACCGGGATCGTCTGAGGCTGGGCGCTTTTCTGCAGACATTGTCGATTTGGTTCGTGAAGTTTGAGTCGGTAAGAATTGATCCTAGCTATGAATCTTTCCTGCTCTTGTGTTGATATTTTAGGTTCAGATGGGTGCACTTTCGAGGGTCCGTTTATGTCACTAACATCACCAACGCAAGTGTCGAACGCGGTTCATGGCGCGACGTCCCCATCTTAATTCAACGGTCGAAATATCTTCCAGCAGTTGTTACCTTGCTTTACCCCTGTCCCACATGGAATAGTGGTGGGGCGGTACTCGTTATCTTATCGTAATCCATGTCCAGTCGACTCTAGCTCACACTGTCGGAGTGCGGAGCGGGCAGTACTCCCTCATTCCCTAGCGTTGGCATGTTATTCATGGCCTCTTCCTCAGTGACAACCTCTCGTCTCCCTGCCGACCAACTAACTGCACAACAATACACTGTTGTGGCGCGCGCTTCAACTCATCCGTCAACCTATGGTCATAAGTCAGTAGTTGACCGATTGACCTCGAGGGCCCAGGCCGCCGAAGCTCACCATGGCCGCCAACAAGGCCGCGCGCGTTGGGGAGGAGTACGTCCAGTCCCTACCTCATATTTCAGGGCTGTGCAAGACGTTTATGACTGACAACTAGACAGGATATGGAAGTAAGGCAAACAAAGTCCTATCCGGCCTCGCCTATGCCAACCCGAACATGGAACATAAACTGATATCCGACGAACAAAAAGGACACGGATCGACAAGGTCAACGCTGAGTTGGTCACGCTGACATACGGCACAATTGTCGCGCAGCTGTGCAAGGATTTTGACAGTGACTATGTGGAGGTCAACAAGCAGCTCGATAAGATGGGCTACAACATAGGCCTTCGGCTGATTGAGGACTACCTTGCAAAATCAAACACGATGAAGCGTTGTCTAAACTTCCGGGAGACGGCCGAGATGATAGCAAAGGTATTGCACCTCCTTTCCCAATATCTTTTTACTCACATATCTAGCGTCTCACACAGCAACCAAGCCGACTTTCACATGAACTAACGTCCATATCACAACAGGTCGGCTTCAAGATATTCCTCAACACGACACCAACTATTACAAATTGGACGGGTGACAGCAAGCAGTTCTCGCTTGTATTTGAAGAGAACCCGCTTGCCGACTTTGTTGAGCTTCCGGACGACGGCCGCGCTCAGGACGAGCTCTGGTACTCCAACATCTTGTGTGGAGTGCTAAGAGGTGCACTCGAGATGGTGCAGATGCAGGTTGAGGCTCACTTCATTAGCGACGTGCTGCGCGGGAATGACACCACGGAGATGAGGATATCGCTGGTTAGATACATTGATGACGAGCTACCACCGGAGGACGATTAGACAAGGACGCCATCTATCACATGTCGCGTGTACGGAACGGACATGTGTGGTCATGGTGTAGAGAATAGACCTGATACCCCATATTGGCAACCTCCAAAAGTGTGGGATGTTCTGTGGCGGTCCAGCCTAGAGAAGCTCAGGATTATCCGCAATGGCATGACTTGTATGATCAATTGTGAATGCAGAATAGCTAAGCACTTCAGATGATCATATGCGGGCCTCCTGTGCACTGCAAGGCAGATATCCGCGGTAAGATTTCCAACCAAGGTTATGCCAATAATTTTTAATGTCTGTCTTTCAGTCTGCATTCGACATTATGTACAAATGCAGATAACCCGTACACAAGCAGTCTATGCTCACGCGAGTTGTGGTTGTCTGCTTGACCAGCTTCATGCCTGGACAGGTCGGAAATATTTGCTAGACCCGGCGAGTTTTTGGCATAGATCTTTGCACCATACAGCGCTATGAGTGAATTCCCCGTATACACGGGGAGATCCCCCGCGTATCGATCCATCCAAAATTGATCAACCTGTTTACTCGACAGATGGGTTCGACGGGTTTGCGGCTGTGTCAGTGGAGTTTTGCGGACCCTTGACACTTGTGGGCGGATGGAGGCAGTTGGGTGAAAATAAGCACCAGCTAGAACCTTGACAAAATTACCTTATTAGTGGCGTCGCCGTCCAACTGCCGGCCCGCATTTGCGCTGATAATCTTTGTCCTGCCAGCCTGCATTTCTGGAAACGGATTCCAGTCTGCATCCTGGCAACACAGACGCCTGTTCCCGAGCTTCTGGCACAGATTCGACGCCACCTTACCTTATCTGGAATTTATCAGTAATTACCTATCAACCTATCTACATACATCATGAACACCCCTGGCCCAAACCCGTAGATCTGCTGTGACGGACAAGACATGGTGGGGTGGGACATACTACGATCAAAGTGCTAATGCAAGGCACACGCAGCGGAAAGCAACCTTACCAGGAAAAAAAAGTTTCCATCATCAGAAGTCGTCTACGCCCGCTTTTATTTTCGACCTAATTCACTTACACGTATTAACGTGGCCACTTCGGGCTGCCAGGCTTGGGGAGCTGAAGATGTGACAGCAGCCACATTTCATCTATTCTAGAAATAGCCGATGCCATCTAGCCACGGCTGTCATGGCATCTTGGTTGAACGAGACAGTGAGTCGGTTTACTTTTTCTTGTCTATCTTTATGTGCGCCGTGCGAAAATAAATGTAAAAAAAAACAAAACTCTGCTTGCTTGACTTTGTTATGAATGCGCCCGGCGTTTGATGTTTATCGCCCTCATGCCACTTACTCATATCAAGTACCGAAGTTGCCACTTTTCAAACGATGTAGGGCACAGTGCCAGAAGTATGGCATCTAATGTCTATCTACTTGCCTTACGTAGGTTAACGTAGCAGCCATTTCGATTATGATGACACATGTGCCGACTTTTGGTAATAGCACGAGCTTGAAGAGATAATTTGCGCTGTGTTACTCTATTCCCAGCAAGAGACATAACGAGAAGAAATGCCTGTTTTCCGTGCCTGATCGATCGATAAGACGTGGTATTGAAGTCGATCCTAACCCCTTGTCCTTGGTAATTTCCCGCACACACTCCCGGTCTCTGACATTGCGAGTCCGTTTATTGCATTACCAGAGTAACCCTTACTATAAACTACAACATGCTCCGTGGGCAATCAAAACTATTAATTAGCACATCAAATGTCTCCACGCCGCTGTGAACATGTCACCGATCGCGGCGCAACTCTTAACTGTCATACGCTGTAGTTGATTGATATTGCTTGCTGCCAAGTAACAAAGTCGGCGCATCGGCAGTCTGACGGAGCGTCGTGCGAGTAGACATATTCGGTCGACGTACATGCCTAGCAGAAGAAATTAATTCACACCGCGATGCACTAACCCATACAATTGTGACAAGATCTCAAAAAAAGTGCACAAGTAGCCTATAATGCAATGAACTAATTGAGCTGGGTTTCGAGATTGTTTACGTTGTTTTCTCTCGGGTTTGTTGTCTCTGAAAGTTGCTATCTGTTCCCGAGGAACGCCCATCCGCACCCGGCTCGGCCCTAGCGGTAATGTGGGCCCACAGTCCAGAATGTACGCGCACGACGCGCAGTCTTGGGAACTGGGCACGGCTAGGCCAAGCAGTGTGAGGAGCTCACCCCCAGTTTCTCCCAGCAGTAGCACCCGACAGTCTCTTTGGCTGGGCCGGGTATCAGAAAGGCGGCGTTCGAATTTGAGAAAAAAAAAAAAAAACTGCGGCGTGTCGACTTCTTCCCCCAACCTCCATCCTCCTCTGCTTTTGCCCACGAGTTTTCCCCAAAACCCGGGAAATCCGCCCACCGCCCTATCCTTCTTTTCGTTCCATCCCCGGTCCCCATATTGTTTTGCTGCTCGATGTTTTTCCCAGCCAACACGTCCGCAACCCACCGAAGATTGGCGTTCGACCGACTACGATAAGAGAGCTGTCTGGTGCGCAGCAGGAGCTGGAGCAGGGCGCCCGCGTGGATCGTAGCAGAACCCACCCAGCAGCAGCCAGCCAAGCATTCGTGGGAGTGTTGAGTGCAGTCACTCGCTACATACCCGTGGCGGAACTTTTTTTTTTGTCTACCACACCAACCTTGATTTGATTGACGCGGTCACAAATTAAACCAGCTGATACAGCGACTACCAACGAACTCGTCGCAAGTTGGCAATTTCAACTGCAACCCCCCGACTGAATAGCACCACTTGTCCTCGGGTTTCTTGCGACCCTGAGAATAACTGTGGATATTCCGCGACGCGGTGAAGCCCGAGTCACTTTGCTAGTCATTGCCGCACTGTACCGTATCATTGCACACCACTCACGCATCAATCTCGTCTTCACTAGCGCTTCGATTTGCAGCAATTTCATACCTGTTAACTACATACATCGAAACTCATTCAACAACTTGTCGACCGCCTCCCAACCACGCCACATTTCACCTGGCCACTTTTGCTTTTTGACTTTTTGAAAATTCCGGTTGCTTGACACAAACGCGCACCGCCCCCCGTACGCAACTTTTTCGCGACTTACCAACGCGATTCTTCGCTTGCATCCAACCGAGAACACACATTGGCCTCACGACAATTATTCTTTCTGCGATCACAAAAATCAAACTGCGCAGACACAGTCTGCTGCATTTTTCACGATGAACAACATGGGGAATATGAACGCCATGGGAGGCATCGGTGGCCCCGGCGTTCCCCCTGGACCTCAGCAACCACCACAGCAAGGCACCGACAATCGCCACGCAGTATACCTGAACACATATATCTACGACTATCTGTTGCGCAATGGTGAGGCTCATAAACATCTTGCGTCGCGAAGAATTAGAGGTGCTGACAATGAGTAGAAATGTACGATGCCGCTAGGGGCGTATTGAAAAGTGGCCAACCCATCAATGTTGAACAAGATCGCGAGAATGGGCTCGGCGGCGACTCTATGGATACCGACTCCAAAGACGATGTCAATAGCAAGAAGCCCGAAGACCTCCCCGCGCCCATACTTGGTTCCGCGACACCCGACATCAGCTTCTTGTACGAGTGGTTCTCGATGTTTTGGGACTTGCTGAACGCCTCCAAGGGCAAATACGCACCGGCCCAGGTCAGCCAATACATTACACATACGCAGGTATGTCATCTTACGGCTGCATCGCATCGCTTCCGGAGTACAGACTTGAGCTCCTGTTTACTAACCTAACTGCAATCCATTGCAGAACCATACACGGATGAGACAGCAGACTCAACAAGAGATGTTGCGGGGCATGCGACCCGACATGGCTGCTCAGCAGCAGCAGTTTCTGATGATGAACAGGCCAAATGGAAACATGAACATGATGAACAAGAACCAGAGCTTACATCGTGGTGCCATCGCCAACACCCAGAAGTGAGTTTTCCCCTGCATTCCTAGACTAGTCACATTCACTTACAGGTTCTTTCTCTTCGCAGCCAAATGCAGATGCTCGCTCAACAAAAGCAAGGCCAGATGCAACGCGATCCTTCGGACATGGACGGTAACCGCCAAAGACCCAGCTCCCCTAGTTCAGCTGACAATGCTCCATCACCCTCGAAGCGGGTGCGTCTCGACGGCGGCCCTGGGTTCAACCCGGGCCAACCCGGAATGATGCCGAATGGTCGTCCTGGCGCACCAGGAATGCCCAATCAACAGGTAGGTTAATTCCCGTATCAGCAGACGCAGCAGCTCCTCCTCGCCAACGGCGGTGACCCCGGGACTGTGAGCCCTGACCGATTACAGGCTATCGCGAATGCATCCCCCGCAATGCATGCTAAATCTATTCAGACGTATGCGCAGAACCTACAGCAGCACCACGGCAACCAAATGCCTAACAAGCCCATGCCTGGCCCCAACGCCCCCCAGGGTCAAGGCTCGCCGATGGTTGCCTCTGGCCCCGACGGCACACAGCTCAATGCATTCTACAATGCTCAAGAACCGATGGGTGCCGCACCCAACGGCGGAATGCGTCCCGGCGTCCCAGCCACTCAGAACGGAAGCAACCATGCTCTTCAAGACTACCAGATGCAGCTCATGTTGCTAGAGCAACAGAACAAGAAGCGACTGATGATGGCCCGGCAAGAACAGGACGGCATTCAAGGACAAGGTATGGCTCGGGCCGATGGTCCTGGCGGTCCCGGTCCTGCCGGTGGCCCCGGCGGTCCCGCAGGCGCACCGAACGGACCCCAGTTCCAAGGGGCTTCTCCCCAGGGCGCGAGGCCCGGTGCTTCTCCGAACCCGAGCGAGCAGATGAAGCGCGCCGCTGGGCAGATGAACAATGGTAGCATGGGATCACCTCTTCCGGAAGGCGCTCAAAACCGCGAGTCCCCGAACAACCCGATGAACTTCATGGGTACGAATATGGATCCCAACGGCGCACCGCACTTCTTCAAAGGTATTAACAACGGCATGGATGCAAACATGGCAGCCGCGCAGATGAATGGAGGCATGAACCGGCCCCCTAGCTCGCACCCGGGCCAACAGCCCTTCAGCCAGATGAATCCTCAGCAGCAGGCCATGATGCGTCAACAGCAGATGCAACAGCAGCAGCAGGGTGGTCCCAATGGCCAGCCCATGCCCGGGCAATGGCAAGGTGGACCTAACGGTCAGATGCCCGGTGGTCCTCAGGGCGGCCCGCAACAGGGACCTGTCCACGGAACGCCCCAGCAAAGGGCGATGCCCCCGCCTTCGGCACCCACGGCCGCAGCAAACAGCAACGCGAATCAGAGGAACACTACAGCATCCCCGCAGGTTTCCAACGCCGCGCCGCCTACGCCATCACAAGCTAACAAGGCAGCCCCCAAGAAGAAGGATACCAAAGCTAAAGACAAGGTAAGCATACCCACTTTCCAGTTACCCTTGTCAACGAGGCCGCAATTTGCGCCCAGTTCCCAGAATAACCATTCTAAACAGCGGGCCGCCACGCAGAAGAAGTCCAATGCAAACCTGAATGCCGCCGGGGGTGCTACACCCGCGGCCGACGGAGGAAACGACGGCGAGGCTCCTACCCCGGCAACTCCCATGACGCCGATGGCTGCCTCACAGCAAAACTTCAACAAGCCTGGGCCTGCCGCAGGGGGTGCTCCACCGCAGCAGATGCCTAATGGTCAACCTCCCGCCGCTGCCCCTACAGCGGCACCAGTCGCTCCTCAGCAACACAACGACCCCAACCAGTTTAACATGGAGGGAGGCGGAATGGTAAGTTGCACACTTGACAACACCTGCGCTGTCCCTGAATCTCAAGCTGACATTTATGATTTTCCTAGGACTTCAACTTGGACTTCGCTAACCCATTGGCCTCGGGCGACGTACTTAACGATTTCGACTTTGACTCTTTCCTGCACGATAACGTGGAAGACACCGGATTCGGCTTCGACGGCCCCGGCCTCAACTTCGAGGGCACCAACGAAATTGGCGCCGACTAGAAAACCCCAATTTGTTCTACATGTGGTTTGTAGAGCGAATGGGGCTGTATATCAGAGCACATTCGACCAGTCATCACAAATCTCATCATACCCTTTTTATTACTCTAGTCGTCTCATCAGCTTGTTAGCAACTCATGGTGTTGCGCTGTCATTGATATCCGGCGTTTCACTGGGTTCGTCTTTCTGGATTTTGTATTCTTGTTTCTTTTATCTCTTCCTGTTTCTTGCATGACTTTTTTCCTGGCCGTCATTTCCGTCTACATCATCTGCACGGATTTCGTATCGTTCGTACGGTACCAAGGATCATTGCGACTACTTGCGAGAGGCCTATTGCACTTATTTTGAGGGAAAAAAATCAAGTCGGGGGAAAGGAGGGGGAGGTTTAGTTCCCGGTGTCTCGGTCGCTTCTTGTTGGAACGGGTCTGATCTTGAATGATCAGACTCAACATACACAAACACTCCTGCACACATAAAAACACCACTGGGCGATTGTGGACTTGGCTTGCTTTACTGCTTATTATCACTCGAGATATGTAGGGAAGATCTCACTGTCCTCAATTCTTTTTTCTCTCTTTTTTTTTTTTTTTTTCTGGCTGGTCTTCCTTTGTTTATATTACGATCCTGGTCAACGTCGCCGAAATAATCCCAACCATTGTTCAACATGTTTATGTTTGTGTCTTGCCTAGGTGCCTTTGCTGTGTCCTTGCTGTCGGCGTGCTTTTGTTGGTCTATTAAAATACGCAGGCGGGCTCGCATTGCTCTTTTTGAACAAAAGCGCTTGCTTTTGGGTTGCTTGCATTTTACGGAGGGCAAGACAAAATGTTGGTTTTGCAAGAGTAGTGGTTCCCCGTCATCTTTACTCGTCCTGCAGAGCAGAAAACCTTTTGACCAGCAAATCAAGAAAAAGACAGTCGGTAGAGAAGAAACAGACACATCACGATGGCCTTTTGTTCGACTCGCTAATGAAAGTCGGGGACTTTTTGTTGCTTCCATATAGTGGGAGGCAGTGCTATCTTTTTGTACGGGAACGGGCCTGAGATGTTGGCTTGGTAGGATATGAGCACACAGAACGGGGGTGCTAGTTTTGAAATACTTAAAGGGGAGGCTCTCTCAGCAATGAAGAATGGTTGTTGGTCTTTGCCTTATTATATAGGACAGTAGGAGGGATCAGTTGCAGGTGTCTCTTCGAAGCACGTACACTCAAAACATTTTACCATCACCTTGCTGATTAGGATCCTACTTGTACACTTATTTCAGTTAAATTCGATCCTGGGGACTCTCATCTATAGTCAGTGCCCCGCAATTTTCCCAAATGATCAGTTCAACAATAAAACGTTACAATATGACAACAACTTGACATGTTAGCCCTTCTATATTCGCTTTCTATGATCCTGTAAACCAACAAGACAAAGCATAAAGCTCAGGTCTCTCCCAATCAGGCGCAGGAAGTATTACCCACGAACTACAAATGACCGATACATCTATGCTTGTTTGGCCAATAGTCCCTCGGCATCAATCCTAACTCTCTTTGCTCACGAACCACCTGCAGCAGCTGCAGCAGCTGCCTTCGCGGCGTCTTTGGCTGCAGCTTGCTCGTATATCTGCTGCCACGCCTCCAGCCAGTGCTGGTGCTGCGGCGTCGGAAGCTTGCCGGGGTTCTTGAAAGAGCGCGTCAGCAGCTCGCGGAGTCGTGAACGCAGCGTCTTGACCACCAAGACCGTCTTCCAGTCAGGTGCCGCGAAACGGGCTCGGTTGCCGTCCATCACAAAAACTCCCGAGTACATCTGTTCAAAGTTCAGTGTTAGCAATGATTATGATTCAGGACGATGAGCACATATCCGGGATACATACGTCGCACCGCACGTCTCCACAAAGCAAGGCGATGGCAAAGGGTTCTACGGCAGTTGTCTCATGTGCGTTGAGTGCCCTAGTAACGGCAGCGACATATTTTAGCTTGGGTTCCCAATGAATCAAGTCCAAATCCATGATAAAACTCACGATTTCGTCGACTGCATCATGTGATAGTACGACATCCACCTAATCTCGTTGTGTCCTCTGTTGACGCTGGAGCGATGCAGACTAATGTTTTGATTGTTTCCGACGTTCCGCAGGCCCTTCCCTCCGGCCACGTCGCGGACAAGGAGCTTGGGGTAAAAGCTCCAGGAGAGTACGGCCTGCGACACGAGGTCATTTTCGCTGTTCACATCGACCCTCTGCGGCATTTCAAAGAAGACCTGCTTGCGACGGCGGTTGCCGCCCGAGGCGTATCGCAGTCGACTGAGGTTCTTTCGCTCGTCTTCAGTCATGGAAAGGAATTTGGAATCCACAAGGGACACCAGAAGCTGACCCTTCAGATCCTCAATGTTTGCCAGCGTTTGCTGGCTAAGGAAATTCTTCCGGCAGAACTGGAACTCCTGGCTGCTGTTGCCGGTGGCGGCGAGGCAGACCCGCTTCCATGAGAGGTACGCATTGTAGACAGTCAAGATGTCCGAATCACCACGTCGGAAACCTAAACGTACCGTGTCGGCCTGTGACCGCTGGCCGAATGGAGCAACAAATGGGGACTTGGATGAAAGTATGGCCGCAACAGTGATGGCCATGTCAAGACATTTGAAGATGGAGCCAAGAAGGATCAGCTTTCCGAGGAAGACGTCCAGGGGAAGACGAGCAAGCTGGTTACCAAGAGGAGTGAGATCCTCGCCCTGAGTCAAGGCTCGCACATCGATGAGAGCATCTATGGCTCTCCTGATGTTCTTGGCCGATGGGGGGTCCAAAGCTTTGCTCAGAGTCTCTTCGATGCCTCCAATCTTGCAAATCTTGACACGGATAGCCAGATCCTGTAGCGAGAGACGCAGCATTTCAGGCGTCTGCTGATCTGCCATGATGGCGTCGTGTCGATACTTGGTGAACATGTGGAAACAGAGACCTTGCTGCACACGACCAGCACGACCCCTTCGTTGTTTGGCATTTGCTCGCGAGATGAATGTGTCGATAAGTCTAGACATTTGTCGCCGCTCGTCGAAGCGCATCTCACGATGCTTACCAGTGTCGATGACACACGTAACATCCGGGATGGTGATACCCGTCTCAGCAATGTTGGTTGCGAGCACGATTTTGCGCATACCGTGAGGTGGCACCAAGAACGCGGCCTCTTGCTCCTCTGTGGCGATTGTCGAGTGTAGCGGATAGACAAGCCAATTCTGCTGGAAAGAGCGGTCTCCTAGCAAAAGATCGTTGAGCGTGCGGATCTCAGCAATACCAGGCAGGAATACAAGAATAGCTTTGCTATAGTCTTGGTAGTTTGGATCACTGGCAATCCTCGAGATGAGCTGAACAATGAGATCAAAATCGATCTTGTATTCGTCCATCTGAGCCAGAGTGTTGCGTGTTCTTGTTGAGTAGCCTTTGAGTGATTTGAGTAGCTCGGTTTTGGAAGATGATTCTGGCTCAACTTCGGCATCTTCGTCGATTTCGACGAGCCGTTCTTGGGGTACTTTTTGGTCGATAGTATACCCAGTCAACTCCACTGCATCTTCCAGGAAGTTGACCTGTACAGGGAACGTGCGGCCTGGCACGTTTAGAACAGGAGCACCATCCAAATAATTCGAGAAACGATCAGCATCAACAGTAGCCGACATGAGGACGACCTTGAGATCCTTCCTCCGTGTCATCAGCTTCTTCAGCACAATCAACAGGAAATCACTGTCGATGGAACGTTCATGGACTTCATCCAAAACCAAGTGGGTAATGTCTCGCAAATCGTTAGAACCCTCAAGCATCCTCATGACGATACCTGTTGTGGCGAATACCAGCCGAGTCTCGCGGGAAGTATTGGCCTCGAGGCGGATCGAGTAGCCGACTAGGGAGCGCGATGTACCGAGATCGTTCCGCCCCTCTCCAAGCTCCTCGCTCACTCGGCGAGCCAAAGAGATGGCTGAAATTCGTCGGGGTTCCGTGCAGTAGATTTTACACGCTTTCCCCTGAGCAAGTTGATGTTCCAAAAGGAAAGACGGGACCTGAGTACTCTTGCCGCAACCAGTCTCACCACAGACAATGACAACTTGGTGCTGGTCAACAGCGGACAACACCTGTTCGCGGAACGCCCACATCGGAAGTTGCATTCGTGACCGCAGCATATTTTGATATCTTGGTGAGCTGCTTTTATCGTACCAGATCCTCTGGTAGTACTCTGGACCAACCGCTGCTGCCTTGTTGCGGTCGTGATCTGAATTCTCTGCCGAATCCGTCGCAGCAGCTCTGGCACCACGCCCACGAAAGGCTCCCTGAATAATGACACCGTCTTCGAGCTCTTGATCCTGTTTCTTGCGGACGAGAGCACGCAGTTCCTTCAAAATCTCTCGGTCTGCTGCGTCGGCCTTGCTCTTCTTGGCCTCTGCAAGTTCTGACCACAAGTCTCGCCAAACTGGCGGCAACTTCATCGCGGCCTTTTCGTCTTTGGAAGAGGAGCCGCTGACAAGGAAGAATGCAAGGGTAGCAACGTACGCCTCCGACTGCCTGCTGTCCGGCGTTGCAATGCTTTTCATCTTGATAACGAATTGATTGGGGTGCATCTCCACTTCAACCCCTGGTATATCGTGTAACTGGAAAGGCTCCTGGGCTTTGCTCCAAAGAACATGGACTAGATGTTGGTGGGCGAAAGCTGTGGCTGGAATAGCCGTGTAGGAAATCTTGACGCCGGGATCCCTAATTGGTGTGTTGTTAGTTCAAATCCTAGATTAAAGACATCATGGAGAACAAGCTCAAAGACAAACCTTCCGCGGCAAATTTCGTCCAGTGCTCTCGACGGACTTATGCCAGTCCATTTTCCAAAATCGTGAATGGTCAGCTTGACCCCGTCAGCACCAGTCATGACGGTGCTGGACTTTCCAGTCAGAGGGTCGACCTCGTTGGTAGGTAAGCTGTCGAACAAGCCTGCCAAAGCGTCTTCTTCGTTGTCGTTTTCAGCAAGTATCTCTGCTGCCATCTTCTCGGCCTCTCGAGCAATCTCATCCTCTGCACTTTGCGCAACGGCAGGTTCCGGCTCCTGAGAGGCAGCCTGTGCCTTGGCCTCTTCATCCTTGATCTTCTTTGCTGCAGAGTACTCCCTTTCTAGGATGATCTTCTTCTCACGCCACTGAGCGGTAGCCACGTCCTTTTCAAAAAGCACATCAAGCTCGATTTTCGCGATCTTGGCTTGCAGTTTTGCAATCTCTAGTTCGTCGCTAGAGCTCTGACCATTTTCCACGACCAACTTCTTCTGCTTCCCTTTCGGGGCATCTAGAAGTGGTCGTTGTAACGCATACAACTTAGTCCTAGTGTCCAAGTACTGAGGAACCAGTTCATCCGGCTCTATCTCCTCATCGCATGTGACAGCGACCTTCCGGGGAGATGTCGCTCGAGATTTGCCATCCTTCTTGCGCTTCTTCTTGGTATCTGGCTCCAGCAGACGAGGAGTGGTTGCACCAGAGGGTAATGGGGTGTCAAATGGAGTATCTAATCGCGTGTTAGCAATATAAGAGAGGCTTGGGAGGAAGTCAATGTACTTATTAGGCACGACGTCACATACCTAAAGGCTTGCCATTCATCTTGGCCGACTTTTCGTAGTTTGGAAGCTCATCATTGTCACATTCACGTGCGAACCAAGCCAATGCCTCATCAAGACCCCAGATCGAGTCACCTTTGGGTGCCGATATACTCGGAGCAATGTCAAGAATGTGCTGCAGAAGTGCTGGCACCTTATCTTTAGGAAACCCAGAACCTGATAGAGCCTCCTGGAGAGTCCAAAGCTTGATGGTGAGATCTTCTTCGGATGGCATCTTGCCCGAAGAAGTTTCGCTAGCCAGCCCAGAAGCGGCATAGCGGCTCTCTCCCTTGATGAGTTCGAGCAGCTGCTCCATGAGCTCCGGGGGCAGCCATTTTCTGGTATTGAGGGATTCTGCCTGGCCCCTGAGAAGCCGCTTGTCGGTCTCGAGCCTGTTGCGTTGGCGCTGCGCATCACGCCTTACCTTTGCGGCATGCTTTTCAACCAAGAGCTGCAGCTCGGATTCTTCCAGCTGCTTTTCAAACTCCTCGGGCGTCAATTCCTGTTTCTGCTGCTGCGGGCCGCTACCGTTTGGCGCCTGCGTGCCTGCGCTTGAATCCGCGCTACCGCCGGCCTGTGGGGCGGCATTTGGAGGGGCACTTCCAGGCTTGCTGCCGTCCGCTGACGGTTGGGCTTCGGCTGGGTCGATGACCCTCACCTGCGGCTTTGAGGCGATGGATGTGGTTGCAAAGCCTCTCTGGTTTCCCGCGGGCTTCTTTTTTTTCTTGTTGTTGCCACCAGCCATGACGGCTGTGAACCCGAGGAAAAGCTATAACCAAAAAAGTAAAGACAGATTGCTATACTGATGTAGAGATACAGCGACAGCTGGGCAGAATTTGTGATGTTTTTATCCTTTTCTAGGCTGGTTGAATGTCAAGTATGAGCTCGTGTCTTTTTCTTTTCCTGCAAGGACGTGGTGGTTGGTAAATGGTGTTGTTGATCGTTAACTGCCCGAGAAAATTGACGATCAAGAATTCCCCGTTGTCTTCTTGTCATACAAAGTGAGTTCCTCCACTGTAAGGCCCGGGCTCTTCTCCAGTCACTGGTGGGTCTGGCAAGACTAACTTGGACGTTTTGGTTGGTTGACAAATCGGGAAGGAACAAAAGAAATAAAATCGATTACCGTTTGCTTGCTTTGATGCCTCTAGTCTAATTAGCGGAAAATAAGAATAGTGATGTCGCTTATACGGCCGGGGTACCTGTCGTGAACATTAGCTATCCCATATGTCGAATGCGGGGTTCAGATCATACCAAAATACAAAAAAAAATGTGTGAAATTTTTTTAAACCTGAGAAAAGATACTCAATCTAAATTAGATAGCTAGATGCATCAGACCAAACGGCAGCTAAACGTCATACGCATACTTGGGAACTTTGCCGACGTCGAGTAGTGAAGCGAGAGCTCTTTGCCCTCCTCTCGTAGGTATCCCTGTCGTTCTCGTCGACCACTGTCTTGACCGCCCGGCAATAACCCCACCAAAAGAGCTCGTTTGAATGTTGGACGGAAGTCACGGATGGGCGTCTGATGCAGGGTGGAGCTTTGGGCAAAAGTGACCGCACGCAATCATTCCTCGCTGCAAGCCACAGCAACCCTCGAATATTGATTGATTCCCAAAATAAAGCAACAAAGGGTGTCTGTGTACTTGAGCAGATACGTCATTCCGGAAGAAAACCCGCGAGGCGCTCGCGATGCCAGAGAGCCTCGAGGCATCAAAATGACAGCAGATGTGGTGAACGGAGACGGTCCGGGTCAAGTAGACCTCGTCGCCATAAAACAAGTCCTCCTGTCGTCCTCGACCAAAACGCGCATTTCACAGCTGCGCATCGTCGAAGACAAGATTTCCCAGAATGGTATGCCACTCGAAGGGGCCTACACTCCAGCCTACCACTTCTAGGCCGACCCAACCTGGCTAAATACAAGTCACTAACATGTTGCTATAGCTCTCGATCAAGCAAGCCTGTCAAAGCTGCTGGGCGTTCTTTTCCTAACACATTCTTCATACGCCGATCGACCATCCCGCCGAGCCGTTCAGCGCTGTCTCGTTCTACTCGCTAAAGCCAAGGAAGAAAAGCTCCTTACCGCTCTCGTAGCCGCCATCAGAAAGGAGAGCCAGAAGCCAACAATCGCGCCAGCCAATGCCTTTGTCCTGCTAGAATGGTCCAGCCTGCTCATCGAGCACCTAGGGGAAACTGAACTGTGGGAGAAGCTCGGGAAAGAATTGGTGTTGGCTACCTCCGACTGTCTGGAGAAGTGTTTGCAGCCACAATGCAGGAACAACTTGGGGAGCTCGGCTCAGGTGGTAACTCGCCGCGCGTTCCGGAAACTCGTATCTCTTGAGCAGACACGGGAGAAGTCAATCACAGATGCGGTGCAGTTGTTGGCGACCAAGGGCGCTGCGCCAACGGCCAAGTATGCCCCAACTTTGGGAGTCATCGCAGGCGTCTGCGCACGGAAAGACTATGGCAAGCCGATACTGGAGAAGCTGAAGCCCCAGTTCTTTGGCTTCTACACCAGGGAAATTATTGGGTCAAAGACGCCAGTGCCCAGTCACTTTGCCGAGGGCCTTTATGATTTCTTCCACTCGTTTGTCACGCTCGAGGATTTAGGCAAGGAGGTCACACCAGCCCTGGAAAAGGGATTGCTCCGCGCACCTGAGATTGTACTGAACGATCTTATCACTCCCCTTGTTGATGCACTACCGAGTGACTACGACCTTTCGTCTGTACTCAGCAAGAACCTGCTCAAGCCTTTGCTGGCAAACGCCAAGTCTACCAATGCTAGCATCCGCAGTGGCGCACTCACAGCTTTCAGAAAGGTTGTGACGCGCTCTGCTGATGCTGAAACCCTGGGAAAGGCCACCGACGAAATTGTGACTCCGTTAAAAGGAGGCAAAATCGCTTCGGCTGAGCAGAGAGCGATTCATGCTGAGATGCTGACTGCTCTTTCTACGAACGAGGCTAACGCAACCAAGATTTGCGGTGCTGTGCCGGCGGTCGCTGGGAAGGAGGGTAACGAACCGGCTTTGGTAGCAGAGACAAAGGCTCTTCTCTGCTCGGTCAAGACTCTGCTTAATTCGGGAGTTGAAGTTCCTGCTGCAGCTCTCGATGGATACAAGAAGGGTCTCGGTGACAAAAAGCCTGGGTCCAGGAAGATTTGGGTCCTGTCGGCGGGAGATCTACTTTTGCACAGCTGCAGTCTTCCCGATTCAAAGATAGCACCAAAAGTCCAAGAGGTCATTCTTCCAGTCTTGTTCGACACCTACAACGAGGCTGTCGCGAATCCATTAGCTGCGTCGCAGAGTGGGCTTATTGTAGGCGCCTATGTGACTTGCACCGTTGCTCCGTCCATATTTCAAACCAACAAGGCTGCTCCCATCGAGGCACTTCTAAAGAAGTTTTCCGTGTCGAAGCAATGCCTTGTTTGGGAGCCCAAGCCGTCGTTTCTCCTGAACCCTAAACTCTTCAGCAAATTGTCAACTGATGAAGATTTTGAATGGTTCTTTCGTGCGTTGGCATCAGTGGTTGCAGAGCTTCCTGAGGATGGGGACTCTGATGTTTCGATTGCCTGGGCCCAGGCCCTTATCTATCTAATTTCTTCGCCGGCGACCGGAGCGCAAGTTCGCGTTGATCTCTGCAAGCGTCTGTCGGAGCTGTACCTCAGCAATCCCGAGAGAATCTCGACTGCGGTCGTCGGTGGCATGTGGTCTTGGCTGGAGTCAGTCGAGGAGGGCGAAAAAGACAGTGCTGCGGCTCTGGCAAAAGCCGAAAACAAGCACTTACATCTCATACTGAGGGCTATTTGCCCGTCGGCTCAAGAGTTGCCGTCAAAATTCACCGAAGAGGCCGGGAAAGAGGTTCTAGAAGCACAACTGTGCTCGCTGCTCGTCCTTGCCCGGTCCGACATCGTCCCTCGATCAAGCTGGATCGATCTTTGCTTGAGGTCTGGGTTGGACCCTGGGCAACTCGCAACCAAGCATGAAAAGACGTTGCTTCAAGAAGTTGCTCTCCGAAGCAGCTTTGACCAAAAGGTAGAAATCCGCGCTTCTCTATTTGAACTTGTTACTATACTAATGTCATTTTGTCCAGTCTGATGCCATTCGAACTGCCTCATATAAAGCTGCAGTCGAGCTCGTCTTCGTTGCGCCTGAAGTCATGACTCCTCGTATCATCCAGCTGATACAACATGATCTTGATACCTCGGAGCTGAAAGACATTGGACCTCTTGAAGCTGCCATTTTCAGGACACCAGAGGGTACCACATTCGTTGATGTCCTAGCCAAGAAAGGTACCACTGTATCAACCAAAGGCAAGGACGCTGACACTCTGAAGTGGGAAGCGGAACTTAGAGCTCAGCTTGCAGAGAAGAAGGGTCAGCCAAAGAAGCTGTCGGCCGATGAAAAGGCAAAGGTCGATGCCCAGCTGAAAAAAGAGTCGGCCATCCGCGAACGAGTCCGCGGGGTTGCTGCCAAGGTCATGCGAGGTGTCGGTGTCATCAAAAGTCTTGCAACTGGTCCTCCTACCGATGCGACGTTATGGATGGGCCCGGCCGTCAACGCGCTTCTGGATGCTGTTGACGCGGGAGCATGCCTTATTACAGGAGATGCAGCCCCGACAGCATATCTGGCGTGCGCAGATCGTGTTTCTAGCCGCTTGGGCTCATTCCGTCAGTTCATAGGCGTAGCTACGCTGAGAGCCCATGGTGTTGAACTCCTTCCTGAAAACCTCAAGGCTGAGCCGTTCGAGGACCTTGTCACGAGAGTCATGTACCGACTGCGTTTTGCTGGAGAGCAGCGCCCCTTTGACGTGGTTTCTGTCAACTACATGCTCCCTCTGGCACTCCTCATTTTGAACAAGGGTGGTTTCGGCGCCACAGCAGAGGACAGAGACACCCATCTTGTCTTGGCGACGGAGCTTTTGTCATTCCACACAGATACGGCTTCATCCGAGGCTCTTCCCAGAGCGCAAATGCTTGAGACGCTGATTTCATCAATGCAGGTGTACAACCAGCACTACAAGATCATCAGGGATTGCTTCTCTGACATGGTCCGCTGCGTGGCACCAAACATCAGCGAAAAGGAAATTGGCGTAGTCGCTCGTGGTGCCATCGTACCACAGACCAGTGTGCGCACAACGGTCCTGCAATCCATCAGTGCAGATGTTGACATGAGTGAGCTCGAGTTCTCTGAGGAAATCTGGATTGCATACCATGAGGACAGCGAGGAAAATGTTGAGTTAGCCAAGGAAATCTGGGAGGAAAGCGGCTTCCAGACGTCAAAGGATGTTCCCGTCAAGATGCTCCCATACCTGGAGAGCAAAGATGGCCAACTGCGCAAGGCTGCCTCTAGGGCTCTGGCCGAGGCTTGCAGCAACCATCCCGAGACGGTCAACCTTATCCTTGAGAAGCTTCGGTTGGCCTATGTCGAATTTGCCAAGCCTCGAGTGCCTGAGCTGGATGAGTTTGGCATGCCGAAAAAGATGGACTTGTCCGATCCATGGGAGGCCAGGCATGGTATTGCATCCTCTTTCAAGGAGCTCGCACCTTACCTCAAGAGGGAACACTTGGATTCTTTCTTTGCTTTCCTTATCGAACAAGGCCCTCTGGGAGACCAAAATGGTTCTGTTCGTGCAGAGATGCTTGAGGCTGCCAACAAGGCCATCGAGATCCACGGTAAGGGAATGGTCGACAAGCTGATGAAGACTTTTGAGACCACTCTTGAGGCACCAGACAAGGGCTCAGCTGCGGCTGACAGGGTCAACGAGGCCGTGATCATCATGTACGGTGCCCTCGCTCGCCATCTCAAGGCCGGGGATGCAAAGATCCCCGTGGTTATCGAACGACTGATCGCTACTTTGAGTACACCCTCTGAGGCGGTTCAGTATGCCATCGCTGAATGTTTGCCACCGCTTGTCAAAGCATGCGGCAACAAGTCTTCCAAGTACTTTGACGAGATCATGGAGACATTGCTCACGTCCAAAAATTATGCCGTCCAACGAGGTGCTGCATACGGTCTGGCAGGCTTGGTGCTTGGTAGGGGCATTGCATCCCTGCGTGAATTCCGGATCATGTCAAATCTTCACAGCGCACTGGAGAACAAGAAAGAAGCAAACCAGAGGGAATCTGCGCTGCTTGCGTACGAGCTGCTAGCTACCATCCTGGGTCGGCTATTTGAGCCTTATGTGATCCTGATTGTTCCGCAGCTGTTGGCCGGCTTTGGAGACTCAAATGCGAATGTCCGTGATGCTGCTCTGGCTTCGGCCAAGGCGTGCTTTGCCAGGTTGAGCTCCTATGGTGTCAAGCAGATCCTACCTACGCTGCTCAGGGGTCTAGACGATGATCAGTGGCGTAGTAAGAAGGGTGCATGTGATCTGCTGGGTGCCATGGCTTACCTAGACCCACAACAGCTTGCACTGAGCCTGCCGGAGATCATCCCGCCGCTCACGGCTGTGCTTAACGACAGTCACAAGGAGGTACGGTCGGGTGCCAACAAGAGTTTGAAGCGCTTCGGTGAGGTCATCAGCAACCCCGAAGTCAAGGGACTGGTTGATATTCTGCTCAAGGCCCTTAGTGACCCAACGAAATACACCGACGAGGCGCTCGACTCGCTCATCAAGGTCCAGTTCGTCCATTACCTGGACGCCCCGTCGCTTGCACTCGTCAGTCGTATCTTGCAGCGTGGTTTGGCGGACCGCTCCAACACCAAGCGCAAAGCATCGCAGGTCATTGGCAGTCTTGCTCATCTTACTGAAAGGAAAGACCTGGTCTCTCATCTGCCTGTCCTTGTCGCAGGTCTCAAGATTGCCGTGGTCGATCCTGTGCCGACCACCCGTGCTACTGCGTCAAGAGCTCTGGGTTCGCTTATGGAGAAGCTCGGAGAAGAGGCGCTGCCGGATCTCATTCCCGGACTTATGCAGACCCTCAAGTCAGACACGGGAGCAGGCGACCGTCTTGGTTCCGCCCAGGCCCTCAGCGAGGTTCTCGCTGGTCTGGGTACTACGCGCCTGGAGGAGACCCTCCCCACAATCCTGCAGAACGTCGAGTCCTCCAAGCCTGCGGTTCGCGAGGGCTTCATGTCTCTTTTCATCTTCTTGCCAGTGTGCTTTGGCAACAGTTTCGCCAACTACCTTGGCAGGATTATTCCTCCTATTTTGTCTGGTCTTGCCGATGATATCGAGGCTATCCGTGAGACTGCACTCAAGGCAGGTAGACTTCTCGTCAAGAACTTTGCCGTCCGTGCCGTCGACTTGCTACTTCCCGAGCTGGAGCGTGGTCTCGCAGACGACAGCTACCGTATCCGTCTCAGCTCCGTTGAGCTTGTCGGAGATCTGCTGTTCAACCTTACTGGAATCTCTGGCAAGACTGAAGATGGCGACGAGGACGAGGAAGAAAAGGTCAAGGAGGCCGGCAACTCGCTTCGTGAAGCGCTTGGTGATGAAAAGCGCAACAAGATCCTGTCCGCACTCTACATCTGCAGGTGTGATACTGCAACCTCGGTTCGTGCCGCAGCCGTCGCTGTCTGGAAGGCCCTGGTATCGAGTCCTAAGACTCTCAAAGAGCTGGTGCCTACTCTTACGCAGCTTATCATCCGCCGCTTGGGCAGCACCAACATGGAGCACAAGGTGATTGCCAGCAACGCCCTCGGAGAGCTTATCCGAAAGGCAGGCGACAACGTTCTCTCAAGCCTGTTGCCCACGCTCGAGGAAGGCCTTCAGACCTCGACAGATGTCGACGCCAGGCAGGGTATCTGCTTGGCCCTCAAGGAACTCATCTCGTCGGCTTCTGAGGAGGCACTCGAAGAGCACGAGAAGATTCTCATCTCGGTCGTCAGGACAGCACTCACCGACTCGGACACCGAGGTCCGTGAAGCTGCCGCCGAGGCATTCGACTCTTTGCAGCAGATTCTTGGAAAGCGTGCGGTCGACCAGGTCTTGCCGTTCTTGCTCAACCTGCTTCGTTCCGAGGACGAGGCCGAGAACGCCTTATCTGCCTTGTTGACATTGTTGACAGAAACCACCCGGTCGAACATAATCCTCCCGAACTTGATACCCACTCTAATTGCGCCCCCTATCTCAGCATTCAACGCCAAGGCACTTGCATCGCTGTCCCGTGTCGCCGGCGCGGCTATGAACCGTCGCCTACCCAACATTGTCAACTCACTAATGGACAACTTGGTCAACTGCAAGGATGATTCTCTGCGGGAGGATCTGGACGCCTCATTCCATACCGTTATTTCGTCCATCGATGAGTACGATGGGCTGAACACGGTCATGAATGTGCTCCTACAGCTTACCAAACATGAGGACCACCGCAAACGTGCGGCGACTGGCAAGCAGTTGGCCAGGTTCTTCGCGGCAACAGATGTCGACTACTCTCGTTACAACCAAGACATCATTCGTTCGCTGCTGATTTCTTTCGACGACTCGGACATGGAGGTTGTCAAGTCTGCTTGGAGTGCCCTTAGCGAATTCACCAAGAAGCTTAGGAAGGAAGAGATGGAGGCATTGGTTGTGTCGACCAGACAGACCTTGCTCCAGGTCGGTGTCGCTGGCAACAACCTCAAGGGCTTTGAGCTTCCCAAGGGTGTCAGCGCCATTTTACCCATCTTCTTGCAAGGTCTGATGAACGGAACGCCAGACCAAAAGATACAGTCGGCACTCGCCATCTCCGACATAGTTGCCAGGACAAGCGAGGCCTCCCTCAAGCCATTCGTTGTTCAAATCACCGGTCCGCTTATTCGTGTCGTTTCGGAGCGTTCGACCGAGGTCAAGTCTGCCATTCTTCTGACTCTCAACAACCTGCTCGAGAAGATGCCGACGGCATTGAAACCATTCCTGCCGCAGCTGCAGCGTACATTTGCCAAGTCGCTTGCCGACACGACATCAGAACAACTGCGATCACGCGCAGCCAAGGCGCTCGGCACGCTCATCAAATACACACCGCGTGTCGACCCTCTAATTGCTGAGCTGGTGACGGGCTCCAAGACGACGGATCCGGGTGTCCGGACCGCGATGCTCAAGGCGCTGTTCGAGGTTATCAGCAAGGCCGGCGCCAACATGGGCGAGCCGTCTCGTGCTGCCGTGCTGGGTCTCATTGACATGGAGACGGATGAAAAGGACGACGCCATGACCGTCACCAACGCCAAGCTTCTGGGTGCCCTGGTCAAGAACGTATCAGGAGATGCTGCGCACAACCTCATCAAGTCAAGAGTATTGACGCCCACGCCCACAACCTCAAGTGTGTTGGGCCTGAATGCTGTACTGTTGGATGCGCCGGCTGCGATCATGGAGGGGCCGTTTGCAGAGGAGCTTCCCGAGCTCTTGGTACAGGGCATTTCGAGCAAGATTGTAAGTGTCCGCGGGCTGATGATCAACCATCCTACTCCCTTGATTGACAATAACTACCGAGAGCACAATTACTGACCATTTCTTTGTTGTTGCAGGCCATGATTGCAGACAACTCAATTCTGGCTGCGGGCAAGTATCTCTTGAATGAGCAATCCAAGCCGTTTGAGCACACCAAGGCTGTATTCGAGGCCCTTGCAAACACCGTTGGGCCGGGCAATCCGACCGATTCGCGAAGACTCTCGCTCGTCGTGGTGCGAACCGTATCTCGCGTCAACATGGACCTGGCGCGACCGCACCTGCCACAGCTGGCCGGACCCGTATTTGCCTCGGTCCGCGACCCGGTCATCCCAGTCAAGCTGGCAGCCGAGGCGGCGTTTGTGTCGCTTTTCAACGTCGCCGATGACGAGAGCAAGGTCTTTGATAAGTTCATGGCCAGCCCTGCGGGCGAGAGCATGCCAGCCAACGCCAAGCGCAGCATGCAGGACTACTTCAAGCGTGTCGCGCTCCGGCTTGGCGCGCAGGTTCGGGAGAGGAGGGAGGCCGAGGGAGGTGCCGGCGGCCTTGGCCTGTCCAACGACGAGGTCGAAGACGAGAAGGAGATTTGGAGCGTGGGAAGGATTGACAGCGGGGAGGACGTGTTTGGGAAAGATTGAGTTGTTATCTTGAAGATTTGATACGTGGGTTAGGGGTTGTGAAGCGCGGAAAGGATGGATTTATAACTCATTTTTCTGCTTTTCTTTTTTTTTTTACTTTTGTTGTCGAGTCACCGCTTGTGTTCCGTGTTGAGAATATGAAGGCCGGCATATAGCATAGCATAGCAGCGAGTGGGTTTGAAGAGGGGTGGGTGAAACAAAAGTCGTTTGTTATGTTTACTTGATGGGTTGGGCAAGACTAGCCGATGTGTAAATTTGTCGTGGCCGGGTCTCGTTCTCGTCGCTGTGCCCATCTTCTTACGCGGGTTGTTGCGATGTGACGCCGTGTGGCTAGGGGATAGTTTGAGCTGGCTACCGAAAAAGAGGTGACAGGGAAAAAAGTTCAAGATATGGCTTTCGACACCAGCTTTGCTGTATATTCATCATCTATATACCGAAATATGATTCAAGAGTTATGTAATATGTATACCCGTTTTATACTTTTCTTGTTGCTGTTTCCACAAAACAAAAAAGTCCATAATGTGAACTGTTATCACCATCAAAAGGTCCCGACCCGCAAAATGAGAAATAAAGGAGAATAAAACATGCGCTGGGGGGGGGGGGGGGGCATCGCGCTTCCAAATAAGAACAAAAGGTCATGCAGTCGTTAAAAAGGGTTGGAAACATGCCCAGTTTTTGGCCGTTCCGACAAAGCACGGCTCGATTTTGGTAGCTGGCTGCTCCGATTTTCTAGAGTTCCTGAGTCCTGAGGGGAGCCTACGAGGTGTAGACGGCAACGTACTGAATTTCCATCATGCTGCCGTAACCATCGAGAGTGGCGTCGTTGGGTGCTCCAGGCCCTGGTGGGGAAGAAGAGGTTAGGATACAAAACATTTGTGAAACAATTCGCAGCAACTCAAAAAGAACAGAAAAGAAATCACTCACAGTTTCCACCGACGGCAACGTTCAAGAGCACGTACAGCGGGCTGTGGGCCAGCGTTCCCCATGTGCCCTGGTCACCGATCATGTCGCCGGTGAGCCTGTGGAACTCGGCGCCGTCCTTTGTCCAGGTGATGACCTGGCGGGTCCAGTCGTCGTCGGAGCGGTCGATCTTGACGGCCCACGTGTGCCAGTCGTCGTCCGACATGGAGGTGGTGCCCTGGCGGCCCAGGGGCTCCTGGCAGCGTCCTCCCGGGTACACGTCGCAGTGGACGGTGGCGTAGGCGGTCGGGGCGCCGCTGACCTGTTCCATGATGTCGATCTCGCCGCACTGCGGCCACCCGGTGCCGTGGCGGAGCGCGTCGCCCAGCATCCAAAAGGCGGGCCAGATGCCCTGCTTGCTGCCCTGCAGGTTCCAGCCGAGCCGGATGCTGCTCTCGACCTGCATGACGCCGCCGGGCGGGGCGGTCCAGGCATCGCGGGACTCGATGCGGCCAGACGTCCAGGACCCGTCGGCGTGGCGGCGCGGCACGATCTGGAAGGAGCCGCCGCCAGAGATTTGCATGTTTTCGTTAGAGGTCGTGTACACCTGGTGCTCGTTGTTGGAGTTGATGTTGAGGGCGATCTGCCACACGTCCTCGTTGACCGAGGCGCCGGCGGCTCCCGAGAAGGTCTCCTCAAAGACGAGCTTGAGGCCCTCTTTGTTGGGGGCGCGGATGGCGGCCGCGAGGGCTGGGAGGAGGGCGAGGATGGTGGACGTTTGGAAGAGCATGGCGTTGGTTAGGAAGGGTATCTATCGGTGGGGTGGTCTTGGTATGTGGTATATTTCGGCAAGAGATGATGTGCTCTTGTCCTTTTGCTGTCTTCTCCTTTCCGGCTGTCACGAACAAAAAGGCTTATAAAAAGCTTCACACAAAAATGTTTGCACAGAGGGGCAAGCAAGCAGTGCGAGAATGTATGCAAACGGGATTTGATAGCCCAAGAATGCTACCGTCAGAAGGGAGTGAGTTCGACGGGGTGAAACGAAAGTTGCAAGGTAAAAGGGAGACCTTTGGCTCAAGTGGGAGTAGGTTATCCAGGAACTCGTGGAGAATATAAACCGTCAAGAATATACGTATCGGGTCCTGCGACAAAACTAAAAAGGAGCGTCAAGCCGACCTGGTGAAGGTTTAAAAAAAAAGGAAGGCTGTTGAGAAAGAAACCGGGAAGTCGGACTGAAAGAGCGTGTGGTGCCGTGCCGCGGGGGGTGGGAAAGAGAAAAAAAGAAAAGAAGAGACATTGAGCACGGAATAGGCCATGGCGAAGATACTATATAAGACGTGCAGTAGAACATGCGCCGGCAGTTGTGGGGGAGGCTTTTTTTCCAGCAAAGAACGGTAGCCCAGCCCTGTGCCCAGATCAACTAGTGCCAGGGCCGGGATCGAATATCCATGCGCCGCTCGCCAACAGATAGAGTGCTCAGGAAATGCAACGTCGCCAAGGTCGCCTATCAGAAAGCATTGCGGCTGACGGAGAAAGGCAGTTGGGAGAGGGAATGTGGGAATGGGAACAACGGGGCGTGGGGCGTATAGTACAAGAACTGTAGTTAATGCTCCGAAAAGGGGGGGAATCAAGAGCAAGCACTGGGCAGCAAGGGCGGGCAAGGCGGGATAGGTACCTGCCAAGCGCCGCGTGGTAAGGCAGGCATTCTATGTACCGGTAATTAACTCACTGTATATACTGGGAACGTCGGAGTACAGTAGTAAAAAGCACAGCCAGACGGGGAACGCATCCCTTCTCTTGGTGTAGGCAGTGCTTCCAGAAGCGAGTTTTGTGGATAGGCCTGCTCGAAACGGCCCCCTTACTACGGAAGCGGGTTGCTTGGCCGCGCATTCATTCCAGTACGGCAGTTGAACCGAGGCATCAGAGAGCTCCGATAGATCGACACCAGCTTGCCAAGTTGTACGGTGGAGGTTCGCATTGCTGTCCATGGCTGGGCAGACCTTGTCTTGCTTTTCAAGCTTGTATTTGCTTCAGTCGGTTGGGTTGGAGGTGGCGAAAACAACAAGTGCTTGGTGCGTTGTCAGGACGTATAGTGATTGCACCTAAATCTTTTGTAATGTTTGTGCCCAGCCAGCCATCAGACGAACCGAATGCCATCCTGAATCAAAGCCCAGACCTTGTGGATAATACTATGGTACGTGGCCGACAGAGTGTGGGTGGATGCAGGGACAGGCGGATGGAACATTGGATGAAAGCAATCAGTTTGGCAGAGTTTGGTTTGGTTCGGAGAAATTGAAGGGAGATGCTGAAGACTCTTGGCAAGCGTCACTTAAGGCGGTGCAGCCCAAAGAATCAGGAACCAAAAGCGGCTCTTGCTGCCGGTACAGCAATTTACGACTGCATAGAAGCAAAAGAATTGAGCAAAAAAAAGGGAGGGTGGAGGTGGAGGTGGGGTGGATTGAGCGCCAGAACAGCGCAGCACAGCTTAAACACACCTTGCCACCAAGCCACGGTAAGGGTCTCACCCAGCTGGCGATTGACAGCAACCCCAAAAACGAACCCCTGTAAGCCCTATTGACTTGCTGGGAACAGTGGGGATCTCTAACAGGAAGAATAGGAGTCGTTCGTGCGGCCAAGTCCGGCTTGACCTTGATACATGAAACAGGCACGCACTGCCCACTGCGATGCATGAATCCCCGGCTCCATTATTTGACAGATTGCGAAGGGGTTGGGCAACCAATGACGGAATCATGGGATGACTCTGGTGTTCCATGGTTGAATCTTTTACGGGCGGCTGCATGTTTGCTGTGGCTTTTTTGCTTTTCCATTTTCTCGGGGCGACGAGTAAAATACCGTTGGGAAGACTTTGCAAAGGAATCAAGGGCTTGTGAGCTCTCTCATTCGACTACCTGTGCGCACGCCATCTAAATGAGGTACATCAACTCCACTGCCTCGACTTTGGTCCGGGTGGCACGGCACGACCGGTTTAAATCCTAACTGGACGGCTCCGGGCCAAGCAGCCATTCCTAAGGTACCCATCGAACGGAACGGATCAGAGATTGGTTCATACTGCAATTGGAAGATAAGGAGCATTCTTCTTTCTTCCGTCATCGATATCAACCTGCATTCACACCGACTTCCATGATTCGGCTGGCCCTACCGGTATCCGTTGTCTGCCAGGGAATCGTCATGATGAGAAATCACACCGGACCAAACAGGACGATGCACTTTTTTCTTCTTCTCTTCTCCCAAAAAACGTTGTAAGCTAGTCTGAGCGTTGTAAAAGATCTACAGGGGCATTTTCTAGGCGAATGCCTATTCAGATTTAGGTATTGCTCTCACTGCACTTGCGAGGCTTGCTACAGATCATTGCAAGCTCAGCCACTGCCGTAGTCACGTCGTCGAAGGCCTAGAAATCAGATTAGAGCCGAGACATCACTAGATTTATATTAGTTCTAGTCTGAGCTCTGGATAGTTTTTAGTTCTGTTCTGGACTAGTTTTAGTTGGGATTTAATTAGTCGAGTACAATTTGCTGTACTGCGGGCACAAATGCAACCCCGGGTCCCTAACCGGCAATCATCCCAAAATCCCAAATTGGCTTACTTAGTGCTTGTAAATGCAGGTACAAAGGTACACTGAGCTTGGCCACCCTTGGCGCAAAAAAAGGACGATGTTCAAAATGCAGATGCGCCAAGACATGTCGAAGCAGTTGGGACGAGCGTCGATTGAACTTCTCCGCGTTCAGGACTTGGACAGAAAAAAGGGAAAAGGCTCAAGGGTCTGTTCGTTTGGGCAAATATCAAGCGCTCGCCTGACTTGGCAGTCGTATAACCAAGATGGCGCTGGCAGCTGATGTGCACAGAGACCCAAAGAGGAGAGGAACCGAGACGACGGCCTGTCAGCTTTATAATTGACTCGGCCGAACTTGTGGTCGCAGGGACTCCAAACTACATGTCCGGAATAACACTCCGAACTCCTATTCCTGTGAATGAGTCTGATCAAGTTAGACCAGGACGATTATGTTAACTGACGAGTTTGGACATTGTCAGGATGACAAATTTAGCAACTTCTAACATAATGGACCCGGAAAGTTTAGACAATATTATCATAATAAAGATGATGTGCAATAATGTAGACCTAGATGCATTCAGGGGTATCGTCCAATCATCGCAAGTATAACCAACAGACCAATAAACGCCGAGCGAAAACCAAATGACCATATTCCAAGCCCCAAACGCAATGCAAATCCAACAGCAAATCCACAGAGTAGCCACTCCCAATGCCGTTAAAAGTAATATAGTGTGAAGCCGTACAAAAGAAAGGTTCGTATATCATAACTCGTGCAATCGTTATAAAATTATATCTGATCAAATACAGTGCCAGTCCTAGAATCGTTCCAGAGTTAGCCAAGTTAACCACATGCCAAAGCTTGGAATTCCAGAGTCACACCCAAACAAGACAACTTACCATTTGCCAGGCGCAAACTTGAGAATAAGCTCCCATCCTTCGTCAAGCGGCTTATCGGCGACTGTTTCCATGTTTCCGGGCGATAGCACGGGGCAGAAGGGACCTCCTAGACGCTGTACATGCCGCCGGGCTTGTCGTGGGACCACACCATAAGGGCCGGGTTGATTGTCTGCGGCGGAGGACCGCGCGGCTGGACGTAGAATTCCGAACCCGGCCGGAACGGGCTGGTGGCTGGTTCACCCGTCCGAGTGATGGAAGGGGAAAGGAGGTGCTGGTGGGCCTGCTGGATCCGCCTTGCGAATTCCTCGGAATTGTAGTCGAACCGAGGGGCGCTGACCAGAGGGGCCGGTAGGGGAGCCAAGGAGAGAGCAGAAGGAACCGCGGGAGGGATTACAAAAGGCGCCACATGAGGAGAGGTCATAGGCGGGGTCGCAGGAGCCCGGAAAGAATTGACCCGTGGGACCACAGAAGGAACCACGGGAGGGCCAGAGAAAGGCACCCCAGGATGAGCCACAGGAGGCTCCGTGTGAGGTTGCCTCACCGACCCAGCCGGGAGGCCATCCTTGCGAGGTCTACCGCGTGGCCGGCCGCTCGAGACCTTGGGAACGGAGCCGGCTGGTTGCCCGTCGCGTCGGGGGCGGCCGACGGGGCGCTTGGGTTGGCTGTTGACGACCGCCATTGTGGGAAATAGCGGACAAGGTATGCCGAAAGTATGTGAAAGCCAAGGACCAACGAGGCCCAAGAAGCAAAGAGCAGATTAAAGACTGGAGGATATGGCCCAGTAAGGAGAGAAATAAGAGTCTGGGGATAGACTACCAGGACAGAAGAGAGGGGGTAGGTAAGCAAGGTCTGATAGATAGGTACGAATGTAGCAAGAATTGCAAGTCTGACTCTGCTTGATGTTCTGTGTCCAAGACGTGAAGGAGCTGGATTCTCAATGTGCGAGTATGAAAGGGCGATGGCAAAGGTCTGCTGCAGTCCCAGGAAAGAACCAGGGAGGAGCGGCCATTTATACCACCAAAAAGTACACCAATTTTGGAAAGAACACATGTTAAGGGTTTGCCTACCTGTTTATTTACATTCAGACCGTAAAGTGTATACTGCTGCATATTCGCCGTCGAGCGCGTCTTGGTGCAGAACTATAACGTTTAGGTCAGTAGGATATTAGGGGGCTGGTGGCTCTATGCAGCACACATCTGATGCCACAAAAAGGAGGCCTAGCATATATGCACGACACGCAATGAGTATATGACTCCTTCGCTATTGTATTATCCTGGACCCCTGTCTAGCTCTGCGGTGAGGCAAGTAAACAGAACTTACTATGGACCGCGAAGCTTAAAGCATGTGCATACCTGGAGGTTGGAATATTCCATCTTGTGGTTTCCAGAACAACGAGAGAAAGTCCAATCAACCACGCGCACTTGCACGTCAAATCCCTGTCCCCGATCAAACAGAAGTCAGATCTGATTGCTTGAGCTGATTAAGCTTGGGAAAGATTCGGTGACTTCCGCATCTGGAATCACTCCTATAGGTATGTACCTACATACCTAAATAAGTACACGGTGCCGAGGGGCGAGATTGTGTGATATTCATAAACTTTTCTCAGGAGAGAGTATCAATACCTCAACCGGAACATGTTCACATGCCATACCGCCACCAACTTCTCTCGATCTGAAGACTAAAAAGTAAGCTGGCCGTCAAAGTAATCCAGCTGGAGGCCTCTCGTTAGCACCGCGGTGTCACGGAGCTTGCAAAAGCCAAATAAATACATCCGTGTCACTGAGTTCAGTCGTCCTCCCTGGACATGATTAGACCCGATGTGAGTTGCGGACTAGGTCAGAAAAGTCTTCGCAAGACATCCCCATCCGCTTTCGCCACACTCGATCAGCCCAGATCAGAATAGCGGCATTCATGGATAACTCGTTCAGGCAAAGACACAGGCAGCCAGGTAGAAATATGGAATAGACGAGTTAGTAGAGAACAGTTAGTCAGGCAGCAGGCACAGGCGTGATTAAGGTCGTCTATTGTCGTTTCTGCAATGCTGCAGATATGTCGATAATCTCCTCCCCGAGGTCCATCTCCTCGTCCCGGGATACATGATATTATACAGTTGATGGTAGTATGTGGTTTTGTCGATGATGGTACAGCGCTTCCACAGAACGCGCAAACTTCCTCTATTCCGTCTGGGTTCCCTGCTCTCCGGTTCGCGTGGAAACCGCTCCAAGCGTTATCGTTGATTGTGTTTACCATTGCCTACAGAAAACGTTAGTCCGACGCTTCGGACCGTTTGAGGGATGTGCTTTAAGTTCGCGGTCAAACTTACGGGTCAAAGTACTCGCCGAACGAGCTGGCCAAGAAGGCAACACCAACCTGGAGGCGAGTTAGCATCCACTCAGAAGACATGTACATAAGCAACGGTCGGCAAGTCGACTCGGCTCGAATGGGCCACTACATACACCAAAGGCAGCGACGCTGCGCACAACAGAGGCGTACTCGGGCGCGGTGATAAAGTCATATGTCGCGCCAACAACACCACGGGGCTGGGCGGGCCTCGAGCGGCCGCCAGCGGGCTGAACGCGCACAACCTTGGGGGGCATTTTGACTGGTGGTTGTTTAGGAGTCTGGAGATATCTCGTTCAGCGTGCGGTGGTAGCGGTCGTGATGATTGAGATGGGCTTGATTAAGGAGGTAGCTGGTATACAGTGGATGCTTGTGATGCGCTTCGCAAAATTCCATCACTGGATCGAATGTCAACGTCAAAGCTGGGCACGCTAATTTCTTATCGTGCTTATCGGCTTCCGGTAGTGGTCTGGGGTTAGGGTTATGGCATCTCACCTTGCCTCTTAGGGGGGCGAATTGATTCCGTCAGCGGGGCATGTCTCCACCCAGCCCAGCTTACTTCGTCGTGGATGCAGCTCTAGAGGCTTGCACTTACTCATCACCAGCTTTTGCCCTGTCTTTCACATGTACCTCAGCTTGGCCTTGTGAATACACGAATATCCAACTATTAAAGGAGTTGAATGTTTCAGAAAGCACCGCATAACAAAGTTCGAGGCGTATAGCTCTCAAAACGCGAGTAAATTTGTGAACAGCTTCGTCCCTGGCTTGGGCAACAATACATCAGTCCTGACTTGGCCACTATTGAAGTCTACCAGACTAACAAGATATTTCAAAATGGCCGACGACACACAATTTCAGACAATCTTCAAGCAGGAAGAAGAGCCTCAGTCAATAACCTTTGATTTTACTCAAGATCCTCAGGAACAAAAATCTTTGACCTTTGACTTCTCAGAGGATTCACATCAAACGGCAATAAAGGAGGAATCACGGACAGAACCAGAGAGGCAACAACAATCAGGACCATCACAAGCCGCACCACCACCACAGCAACCACCACAAAACCCCAGCCGACCAGGTGGTTTCTTCCCTCCATCCACCACCCTCCCCTCTCCAGCCCCAAGCAACCAATCCCGTCTACCCCTGGATCTACCTCACCCGAGGGCAACCGCCCTTCGACCGGGGTCCGTCAAGGAAGACAACCTCCGGCGGTTCGTCGAGCGGCGCATTATGCACATCAACCGACGCTATGTCAAAAAGTTTGGCATCCCAGACCCCGGTGACGAGGTGGCAGGCTATCAATCCATCAGCGAGCTGTGTCGCGACCTCGACTCGGTCATCAACATGCTCTGGCTGTCAGGCACGCCTGGGATCCAAATCCCGTATTTCCTCAACATCTCCCACGAGCTGACTACCTGGATCGACTCGTTCCCGCCCAGCCCGGCCGCCATGCTCGGCACCCTGGCTAGGTTGGATCACTGCCTCGCCAGTCTGATCGCCGGCAGGGACATCCAGACGGATGAGGACCTGCCCGGCTTCGTCGTGCTACCAGGCGGGACGGGGGCCCGACTAGGTGGCATGAGCCGCACCGACATGGTGCGCTGCAGGAGCATCGTGGAGCAGACGCGATTGCTGGTTGTCGACGTCATGAGCCGAAACCCAGAGGCGGAAGGGATGGATATTGTTGAGGATGTCACCGAGACCGAGGCCGAGACGACGGACGGTGAGGGTCGGTCAGCAAGATTTGGTGGTTATGGAGACGACGAAGACGACGCCATCCACTTGGCCGCAGCCAAGGTCTATGAGAATACACTGATACAACTAGGGGCTACGCTTGGGCAGGGGCCGATTGCTTGAGGTTGACCATCTGTCACGATGCGTGGTACAGTAATTTTGTCAAACTAGCGGCAGCAATCCAGCAAGATCATTTGATCCGCATGGCGTGACATCGGCCTTGGGGTACAGGCTCCGACTGCCGATACCTTGTTGTCTTGGCAGAGTATGGTCCCATTGCGATTGTTCCTTGCTGCAATACACAGCCATTACAGGCTAATGGTAACCCCAATCTTGAGCGCTAATCCGGTAGTATTGTACCTATACATAATGTACTTGCAATGTTCAGCAGACGCAGTTCAGAAGTGTGTTGGGGGCGGCTCCACCCGGAAAGCTTACCGAGAAGGCCGTGCCGGCTGATTTATGATTCGTCGACATCTCGGTACATTCATCTGGGCCAATTGTGGCGCTTTGCATCAAGCTCAACCACGCACCCACTTACACTTACATTGCGCGACACACCCGATATGGCGTCGACTTTTCAGCGATTGATCCCTGGCCGGGCATGGAGACTTTGACCCTTGCAAGCCCAACTTTACACGGATCCCGCTGGGTGAGAAGATTGAGGAGGAGTAGTTCCCGGGGCAAATCCTCAGCGATCGCTATCAGATTGTCTCGAAGCTGGATTTCGGAGCCATCTCACGGTCTGGCTGGCGCGCGACCTAGAGTAAGGAGTTGTCGAGTCCGATTAGCCGCCGGCCCCTGCTAACGGGAGTGTAGGTCGCCGGCATGTGGCACTGAAGCTTTTTGTAGACGCGGCTGCCATGGGCAAGGACCACCTAAATCGCTGCTGGAGTCGGGAGGTCGACTACCAAATTTTTCACATGGATCAGGGAGAATGTATAGAGACGGAGGTCTGCTCAGCTGTGATCATGGTTGCGTTCAACTAAGCATCCCGAAGCGTATCGCAGATCGATTGATGGTGCTGGGCCGACCATTATCAAGGCTGCGGCTGAGCCCAGACTGAAAGCAGCCGCTACCCGGAACTAATTTTTAGAAACAGCACGGATCAGCAAATGCTCATTGCAACATGCTTCTGATCTTGAAAAGAAACTACTTGCCCCGGATTTTCAACGATCAAGCACTCTGCCGTGCTGCATGTTGGCATCTGGTGAAACGCTGGGCGAGATATTGACGATCAGGCACCCCCGAAAGGACAATTCTGCATGTATTCTGAACGAAATTGCAAGCATCGTAATCTCTCGATTAATTACGATGAGGAGAAAACATCCGATTCGGTTATGCACCAGCACGAAAATAGATGCCGTCCTCAACCGAGGCGCCACATCGAGGAACAATACTAAGTGGGCCCCTTAGACCCTAGCTCCGAGACCAGGGTGTTTGTGGACTACGGCTACGAACGCAGCTCTCATCAACCCTGAGGAACAATATCAAGACGAGCCCCCAAGCTTAGTCTTTAGTCTCCTAGTGGCGGAATTCTGGTCCGCCGCACTCAATATCTCAAATCTCGGCATACCAGGAACAATACCAAGATGTTCGCAGCAACGACCAGGTGCTTATATTATCACTACCCGTCGGTGCCACTTTCGTCCCTTGCCTCTTTTCAGCAGCCGACCTTTGCTATCCAGTCTCTTTTTTTCTAGGCCCATTTTCTTTGACATTGTTCACCGAAAAGCCACCTGCTGATTGCAGACGGATGCAGACGCTTGGGAGCCAAGGTCGATGCAATCATACACGCAAAAGCTATGGTATCCGGTGCGTTTGTGTTTAGGACAGGTCATAAAGATGATATATGATGCATGGTGGGGAAAGGATGCGAATAGTGGTAGTAGTGTGATGATATCTTTTGATCTCTCCTCTGGCCTTACTATTCTTCATTCCTAATTATAATCACTGCCATTTCCAAGCTTATTATTATACTCGTTCAAGTCTCCCACCTTTCTCAGAGACACCTCGATCATTGTTATCAGTCTTGGAACTCTCCAAGCATCGTGGTTCAAAGACACTGCTTCTTTGACACCACCAAGACCGTTTATGAGGTTGCCTCCATGATTTTACAGTCTTCAATAACAAGCACCCCTCGTTTTTTGAAAAGACATCACCAGCTATTCGGAACTTCCTGATATCGTTCAATCCCATATTTCACTCTTTGTCAGCACAAAATCCTCCCCGTCATCATGGACCAGACACTATCAGCAACTGGCACGGCCACTAGCCCGCCTGGACCAGCCCTGACTGTCGACCCGCGCTTTCAGACCATCACGATGCTCACACCTGCCCTGATGGGACAAGGATTCGAGGAAGTGCAAACGACGCCGGCAGAGATAAACGACGTCTACTTCCTCGCCTTCAACACTGCCATCGGCTACAGCACCCAGATTGGAGCCTGCTTCATCATGCTCCTGGTGCTGCTCACCATGACTGCCAAGGCGCGGTTCGCCCGCATCCCCACCATCATCAACACCGCCGCGCTCGTAGTGTCCATCATCCGCTGCACGCTCCTCGTCATCTTCTTCACCTCGACCATGATGGAATTCTACACCATCTTCAGCGACGACTTTTCCTTTGTACACCCGAACGACATTCGGCGATCAGTGGCTGCCACGGTCTTTGCGCCCCTGCAGCTCGCACTCGTGGAGGCCGCACTAATGGTTCAGGCCTGGGCCATGGTTGAGCTGTGGCCGCGCGCCTGGAAGGTTAGCGGCATCGCCTTCTCGCTGATCCTGGCCACCGTCACCGTAGCTTTCAAGTGCGCCTCGGCTGCCGTCACGGTCAAGAGCGCCCTGGAGCCGTTGGATCCGCGTCCGTATCTGTGGATTAGGCAGACGGACTTGGCTTTTACTACGGCCATGGTCACCTGGTTCTGCTTCTTGTTCAACGTCCGCCTCATCATGCACATGTGGCAGAACAGAAGCATCCTGCCGACGGTAAAGGGGCTGAGCCCGATGGAGGTCCTTGTCATGGCCAACGGCTTGTTGATGGTTTTTCCTGGTAGGTTTTCCCCCGCCCTGATACTTGGAATTCACAACAGACCACGCTAACTCGTCTCCCCGAAAGTCCTGTTTGCTGGCCTCTACTACGGCAACTTTGGCCAATTCGAATCTGCCTCCCTGACCATCACCTCGGTCGTCCTCGTCCTCCCGCTGGGCACCCTCGTGGCCCAGCGCCTCGCCGTCAACAACACGGTGGCCGGCTCGTCGGCCAACACGGACATGGACGACAAGCTCGCCTTCCTGGGCAACGCCACCACCGTCACCTCCTCGGCCGCGGGCTTCGCCGGCAGCTCGGCCTCGGCCACCCGCTCCAGGCTGGCCTCGCCTCGACAGAATTCCCAGCTCAGCACCAGTGTCTCGGCGGGCAAGCCGCGCGCTGACCCCATCGACCTCGAGCTGCAGCGTATCGATGACGAGGATGACGACTTTAGCAGGTCCGGGAGCGCGGGTGGTGTGAGGGTCGAGAGGAGCATCGAGAGGAGGGAGGAGAGACTTTAGTAGGGTCCTTTGGAGAAACATACCCCCTTTCTTATTTGAGATTAGGCGTTCTGATTTTGAGCTTGGCGTCGCTGCGTTGCGGTGCTGTCTAGGATGGATCATCCTTTTACTTTTGTTTAATTCCAAATTTGTTCATTTTCTCCCCAGTTTCTGGGGGAAAGGAGGCTTTGACTTGCCAGGCGTTCTTGGTGTTGTCTCTTTGCCCAAGTTGACCTGTATATATTTTTCTAGCTTTGTTCTACTTTCAAGACGTATGCGCTTGGAATAACCAAGACCGAGCCGGTCCACTTTTTTCTGTGCCCAGAGCATCCCATCACTACTTGCCCTACATGAGTAACTTACCATGGCTTTCTCAAAGGTCCTGCTGCCCCTGATGCGGTATCATGGCCAACATCATCTCGGTCAAGTACAACGCCCTCGAATTTTACTCGATATTTGTCACTTTTGCTAACAGCTCTTGCATCAGGCAACCATTGTTCATTTGCAAAACCATTTGGTTTCAATATTGATCCTAAATCATCCCCCTCAGGGATATCTGGTATGTCTCCTTTAGGGTGACAGATCAGGGGTAAAAGCAAGAACATCTCGGACAGACATTCGAAAAAGAAAAAGACGGACAGGGGCACACAAAGGGGGCGAATAAAATCAGTAATTACAAATCCCACCCCCTTCACCCTCCATAGTCCACATGCCGGCAAGCCCATTGACCTGCACGACCTCCTCGTCGGCACCGTCCTCTTTTCCGAGGAAAAAGTCCCCGCTTCCGGGGACCTTGCCGCTGCCGCGCTTCATGTACCTCCTCGTCCAGGCCTCGACGGCCGGCTCGCCCGTCTCGTCGCGCGCCTGCTTCAGGAACGCAATGAGCGCCGTGCCGCCCGTGCCCTTGAGCTGGTCCTTCTTCCCCGCGTCGCCGGACGTGTCGAGCGCGATGCCCTTCGGCCCGCGGGACACGGCCGTCGCGAGGTTGACCTTGGCAGCAGCAGTGTTCCTGCCCTCCGCCCTCGACGCCTCGGGACTGCGACTACGGCCCCGCATCGCCTCGCGCGACGGCACGACTATGTACCGCGCCACGATGGCGATGTGGCGGTCGCGCAGGGCCCGCAGCATGGCCAGGCATGCGTCGTAGGCCAGCGCGAGCGGCTTGTTGGTTGCACCGTGCGCCTCGACGAACTGTCGGATGTTGGCCACCGACGACACGGCGCCCAGGAACCGCGCGTGGCCGCCCGGCATGTACCGCCGCATCTCCATGATGAAGTTGTGCTGCGGGGCGCCGTCGGTGCGCCCACGCTGCTGTTCCTGCTGCTGGGCACCAGAGGTCTTCTCGCCGGTTGGTCGGTGTTCGATGCCCAGGACAATGTCAAAGAATTGAATGATGCTGCTCTGCGCGTTACTGCCGCCGCTGTACTGGCGGTACGACTCTGCGCCGGAGCCGTCTTCGTAGATGACGCCGTTCGGCAGACCCGCGTCGGCCATGTTCTTGCTGCCGGCCAGGAAGGGCCGGATGCGGTGGTAGAAGATATGCGGGTCGCAGTTCTCGTGCACGCGCTGCAGAAGGTTGCCCAGATCATCGATGCGCTCGGCAAAGGCGACCAGGCAAGACGTGACAGTGGCGGCGTCGCCATCCCTGGCGGCCTGGATGGCCTTGAGCATCAGCGGAATAGTGGCGGCGCCGCGGGCCTCGATAGCAACAGAGACCAGATAGAACCACGACTCGTCGATGGAACCAGTAAAAGTGCTGAGGGTGGCGAGGTTCTCGAGGTCATCAATTCCCTCGTCGACAAACAGCGGCTTAAAGTTCCAAAGACAGACGGCGGCATAAGTGGCGACGGGGGCAACGTCGAGACGCTCGGCGACCTGCAGCAGGGGCACCGAGATGGAGGCCGGAAGGCGTTCCGAGGGGCTGTCACCGCCCCAGATGTAGCCGTGGGCCATGAAGCACAGGATCGAGTAGGCCCTCCGCCACTCCGCGTCATGTTCCAGACCGATGGTGGAGAGGACCGGCAGGCGGTCGACGACGGGCCTCAGGCGCTTGCTGAGAATGAGAGCCTGCAGGTTGGCGGCAACGGCTTCCCACTTGTTGTAGTAGGGGTCCGGGAGTCTCGACAGGGGTAGGACCTCGGGGAGGAACCCGCTGGTGGGTGAGACTCCATAGTCGGAGAGTTTCGGAAGCGGAGGAAGCATTACCGGTGGAGATCAAGCCTCGCTTGAGCAAGTTTTGCGGGAGGACGATAGAAGACCGAAGGCGATGCGTTGTGTTGTTTCTGTATTCCAAGAAACTCGACAAACTGCCGGTTACTCGAGTCAAAGAAATCTGCTTTTTTCTTGGGATGATTGGATATTATATACGGGTAAACGTTTATGGCTGGCCGGTAAACATGCAGTAGACCTTGCTTGCAAACGCGGGCAGAGTTAAGGTTAAGGGAAGGCACCAGAGTTAAATATTGGAGCGAGATGATCAAGTCCTGACGCAAGGAGTATACAGAATTATTCTGTGATACTCCTCAGCCGTGCGAGATCTCAATAGGTCGTGATCATGAGTTTGTGGGTGACAAATAGTCGAACACGTTGTGGTGTTGGGAGGATGCACAGTAGTTGTGGGAAAAGGTCAAAGAGTAGACCTGGAAAAAGATGGAGGGGCAGTTGATTTTAAAGACTCTGCAGAAACTAATTAATTTTTCTACAAAGCACAAGCATGCAAGTAATTAAGAGGTCCCTGAAAAGGCTGACCAATTCAAACATCAGATGCGCCACTTCTTGTTTCGATGTTACCATGACGTTCCACAATTTCTCGCACACCTCTTTGTTAACCAAGTTGTGCGGGCTTATTGTTCAAATCCGTTGTTGATACGGCGAGCGAGAATCGGTGGAGTCGACGCATCCAGCAAGCTTACGAATCGTCGTAGTTATGCTGAACGGTCAAGGAATTGAGACCGAGAACACGGTAGATTAGACTGAAATGGACTAGAATAGAGCTAGAAATAGACGATAAACAAGGAGGAAAAACTCGGAAATAGCGCCAAGGAACCAAACTGCGATCGAGCCCGGAAGTACACACCACCTTTCCCTCCGTAATAGGCACCCGGCCTCTCCGAATACGGAGTTGGGTTTTCGAATCATCTTGATCTTTACCCTCAAGGTAACGGTTTACGTCTCTAGCAGTAAATAGAATGAACTGGATAGACTGCCCAGATGTGGATGAATCGATGGATGTCGATCATAAAGTAAATCGGTTCTTTTACCCTCGGTTGTGATGGCGATTTGGATTATTACCATGAACATCTCATGATTTAGGTAGTGAGCTTTTAATGGTGCACTGGTCACAACATGGTTGACCCTAGCCCTGGCCCAGTCCATGCACGTCGTAGGTGTATCGGTTGTTTGTCCCAAGGTTTCTTCACACTTGATGTTTCGTTCCGATCGGACGATTGCTCCTGGTGACCGTTATTTCGACACTAACCTACCTACAGTATGTTAGTTCAATAATCATTCTGATGGTAAATGCACGTGTTTAATGCACGAGCGGAGAGCTGCATTGCAAATCCCCGAGTCTTTGGGACATGATTGCCGGTAGAGAGCCGCAGCGCAGTGCAACACACCCAGGAGGAAATTTGGATTGATGGAAAAACGGCTGATCTAAGCAAGTCGTTGTCGATAAGATATAGCTTGAGCTGCAATGTGGAACAATCACCCCACTTATAAGTCCCACCATAGCTTGGCACCCCATGTCGAAATGGACCGAATTGCCTCGTCATTCCGCCAAGCCAAGCCAGGAACCTTGCTTGCCCTGGCGCCCAACTTCAACTCCAAACATATCGTACCCCATTGGAGCTTTGTCCTGCTACCCATGATATCAAGTAGACGATACAATTCGTCCACCCGCCTCTACTGCGGGTAGTACGAGAATGGTTGTCCAACAGCATATCCTCAACTGGCTGTATAGCGTTCTCACCAGCGTACGTTTATAACCGTCGTGGTCATTTAAAGCGCCTGGAGCGGAGCAGGTAGCTAACCCCGCCCGTGTCGCAACCAAACTGACTTCTCGGCAGGAATATCACGATGTGAACCGAACATACAATGATGTCGCTCAGGTCCTGTCGCAATACCCGTCATTGTCGCCTAGGACTGATGTTCACAGTAGGTCTTAATTTTAGATTTGTCTCGAGTGCCTGCCAGCCCCTCACAGCAACCTTTGCCATGTGCTTTGGCCGCTAACATTCGATACACTTTGCAGCCTTCCCCAACGGCGTCTCTGCACTCCTCTTACATCTAACCGGTACTATACCCGTCATATTCAGGGGCAGCACATACCGCTTTCCCATCTCGCTATGGGTTCCTCACGCGTACCCCCGCGAGCCGCCGCTCGTATACGTCACTCCGACTGAGAACATGGTCGTCCGACCAGGCCAACATGTCGATCCCCAGGGCCAGGTCTATCACCCGTACCTGGTCGGCTGGTCAAGTTTCTGGGATAAGTCCACCATTCTGGACTTTCTAGCCATCCTGCGGGATGTCTTTGCCAAGGAGCCACCTGTCGTTGCAAAGCAGCAGCAGCCTCCTCAGCAACAACGGCAACAAGCGGCGGCTTCAACCCCCACTCCGCCACCAGTCCCTCCCTTGCCCAATGCGAACATGATGGGGAGACCGTCTTCAGTCGTCAGTAGTGGTCACATCGCCTCCCCTCCTCCGAACGAGCAAAGGCCGCCACCACCGCCGCCAAAGGGCAACGATGCTTCCGTGCATAGGCCGTCTCCAGTACCGGCACAACCAAGCTCCTCCGGGCCACCTTTACCACCACATCCCGGGAGACATGAGGCTCCAGCACCCCAGAGCCATAGACTTTCGAGGTATGATACGGCACCACCGCTTCCGCCGCAGCAACCTCAGCATACAGGACCAGCACCTCCGAGGCCGCAATACCAGTCCCCTCCACCAGCGCATGGTCATGCACCATACGAACAGCAACACCCATCGGGTTATGACAACTACCATCCCTCAGATCCAAGACGCATGTCAATACAATCGCAGGGTGGACCACCACAGCCAACGCCGCCACCCCAGGCTGGCTGGAATCCGCAGCATCAACAGCCTCCGCCGCACCAACCACTGCAACAGCCACCCCCAGTGCAGCAACACGCCCAACAGCCGCCACCTCACCCTCAGAGCCAACCTACACACCCTCAATATCAGCAACAACCACCACAGCAACCACAACAACATCAAGCACCGCCACAACCCGTCCAGAAACCGCCGCCGCCACCAACAGACATTATGGACGAACCCCTGGTCCTGTCTCTCCCGTCTCCTACCAACATCCCCGCACCTCCGATACCCCCAAATCCGGAGCGCTCCAACCTCCTCGCCCAGCTCGCCACCACCCTACACGCCATGCGCGTCCGGGCTAGGACTCAAAATGAATCGTCGCTTTCTGGCCTCCAAGCTCAGCGCGCCGCCATGCTGACTGCTCTTTCCTCAATGCACGCCGAGCAGCAGTCCCTGTCGGCCGTGTCCTCATTACTCTCCTCCAACGCCTCCATCCTGCACGACTCCCTGCGCAAGGCTGACTCTGTTGTGGCCGATGCAAAGGCAGGCAAGATTCTGCCACCCGACGTCGACGAGCTGCTCGTTGCGCCCACCGTCGTCGCGAACCAGCTTTACGACCTCGTGGCCGAGGAGCGTGCCCTTGCCGACGCCGTCTTTGTGCTGGGCAGGGCCGTCGAGAGGGGGCGAGTCAGCCCTGGAGTCTTTGCCAAGACGACGAGGAGTCTGGCCAGGGAGTGGTATCTCAAAAAGGCGCTCGTCAAGAAGATCGGGCGGGGGATGGGGTTGATTCAGCAATGAACGGCATACTTGCGTACTCAGAACATACCAGGGTGTCTGCTGAACAATTCTTTTAAAAATGTTATATATCTTGCCTCTTGAAGAAGCGTCAAATTCAGCATTCTGTTCCATGAGAAATTCATTTAATACCATGATCGTGAGATTTGAATTTCACGATAACTAATCATCTAACATGTACTCTTCATGTCTGCTTCCTGCTTCATCACCATCTCGTTGAGAATGTAACGCCCTAACCTTGTACCAGCAAACTCAAGCGAAAGCTACCTCCTATGCTTATATATCCAATTACTAGCACTTACATACACATCGTTGTCCGGTATCACTTGTGTAAGCCCAGCTCAGTCGCATCTAATACCATCATAGTTTCGCCTGTCCAGTACGATTCACATGCTCTGCAGAGCCGGCACTGGCCTCCTGCTGCTCAAACATGCCGATTATCTGCCCCATCTCTGAGCCTCTGATGGGCCTAGGATGCTCGAGATCACACTTGGCCACCGACACAGCCCTCGATAGACCACCGCTTACGCCCGGTCCAGGCTGTCCGCCCCAGCCAGCACCGTCGTCGTCTTTCTTGCCGTGATGGGACCGGAAGGGGTTCATGGCACGACTCAACGATGATGAAAACCGGCGTCTGAGGCTGGACGTCCTTCCCTTGGCTAGAGTTTCTGCGGCCAGCGGTTGTGGTGCGGATTGAGTGCTGTGTTCAGTCACGAAACTGGCACTGTTGCAAAGTTTAGTCAGGCGCGGTTGAGGCGCAGACATGGTGCTGTTGCCCGCGAAACTGTACTTGCTTGCATTGGATCTGCTGTTGCTGTTTGTGGTTCTGGCGCTGGGTGTTGGTGGGGCTAGCCCACTCCCGCTGAAAGAGGGCGAGTAAGATTCTGCGGGCCTTGTATAAGGCTGATTGTTTTTGTGAACTGATTTATTGAAGAACGGCATGCTCCTCCTGGAAAGGAGCCTCTTGGCTACCGACGAAGTACTAGGCTCCCTCGTTGAAGTAACTCGGCGTATGTAACTCGCAGTATCGTTGTGACTTTCAGGGGCATGTTTGTCTCCCTGATTCACCTGCACAAGTGCTGTACCGCTGTGTCCGGCGTTTTCCAAGGTATACGGTGGCTTGGGATACTGTGGCTGTTGGAGTCTGCACTTAGCAATTTGTCTCCTAAATCTGCTAGTTCCCGCGGCTTCTTTGATCATGTCGGGCTCCTTAGAGTTGTCTTGCGTCTCACTTCTTAGACTCCTGGAAAGCTTTCTCAGTAGACTTGCAGAACCGATGGGATGGAGCATCTGGCTAGCTTTGTTCCTCAGACTATCGTCGCCATGGGGTGTATCCTTCCTGCCAGAATCTTCGATAGCGCCATCGTATGTCCTGACCTGTTGACTGGGAGACGAATGGTGTATATTATCTGGTGTGCTCATATTTTCAAAGAGCGTGATCTTTTGTTTCAATGGAGATGTACCAGGGGAGACACCATCGTTGGAACCAGGCCCGTGTCCATAGTGATTACCAAACTCATTGGCGGATAAATTCTTGACAGGCGAGAACAAAGGTCCGCCGGGACGTTTTGGACCTGCAAGCTGAGGTAGTCGAAAAACAGGAGCCCCTGAGCCGGAAAATTTCGAATGGGGAGCAGCGGCAACACTTGTTTCTTTCCACCTGGACGACGGGCCTAAATTTGGTCCCACGGGCTTGCCATTGTCAAATAGACGACGAAGCTCTGCAACTCGGTTCGGACACGACTGAGCTCCCAGCTTGTGGCTCGTACCCCCACTCTGAGATGCGCCACCGGTTGTAGCATGCCTATCTGTTGTCGCAATGGAATGTCGAGAAGACACGGTATTTGCAGAGCGCATTAGGTGGTGGACCGGGCTTGAGTGTAAGACCGAAGACTTTGTCACAGGCCTTTGGGGTGTAACCGGTACGGGAGTGGTATATCCAGGATGCCCGCCAACACTAGACGGTTTTTTCTGGCCGCTTCTTACAAGAGCTGGCTCGGACAGTCTTGATCGTAGTTTGTAATCTAGACCCCTGGCTGAAAGCAAATTACCAGGCCAAGCTGCATTGGGTGAATCGGAGAAAGAGGATTGTATAGCTGGTCGACTATGGGTTCCTGCAGACTCCTTCTTATGAACCATGGAACTGGGCGTCGAAATATTTGCTGGCTGTACAATTGACGGAGTCTCTGGGCTTCTGGTTGCCAATCTTTTCTCAAATATAGGAGTATTTATCGAGGGCGTAGCACTCCCCTGTGTAGGAACTATTAGAATGGACGCTGGCCTGGAACGAGCTTCTGCCTTTGCCTCAATAGGCTGTCGGAGCTGAGCCAGGCTGGATTGTCGGGTTAGTGGTTTGGACTCAGGAACTACCAAGTTAGCATAGACAGAGTGCCGCGATTGCGACGAGGATTTCGCGTCTGTAATGGAGGTCTTTGCAGAGATAGCCGTTTCGGTATCGACAGGAGTCAGAAGTGTAGATGACCCTGATGAATTTACTGTGTTTACAGGTCTCTGCAGTATGATCGCTGTTGAGCGGCGGATAGAATGAGAAGTTTGACTTATTTCTTTCGCTTCGAACAGTTTCCTCCGTTCGGCGACGCTAGAAGGGTTTCTCTTTGCAACATCAGCCGGCGCATCAGAGCTAGAGCTTCTACTCCGCTCATGTCTGGATGTCCCATCCAGTGTGTGTAAGCTCCGTCCGGGCGGGAGTATGTCCGAGGATACCTAGTCCTCAGTGGACCTGAGCAGCCAGCTCTCTGACTCGCCGGGCATATTTGGCTGGCTGGTTTCCAGGACTGTTTTCAGCATATCAGTCCTTGCAGGCAGTGTTCCCGTCAAAGCGTTAGATCGGCTTAAGATGGTTCCTGAGCAGGGGATGACATTGCGATATGTCAAGTTAGTCCTGTTATCTTCACAACAGGACTTCCTACCCATCTGGGCAGAATCACCTTGCTCTCGATGTACGATTGCTTCTGGAGGAGATTCAGAAGGGTTGTAGTCCGAAAAGGGAGGTGCTTGCTCACCCATGTGTGATGGGCTATGTATACCGTTGCTGACGGGCGATCCTAAGCTCTCCGCCTCCCAGTTGCGCTCGCATTTTCCCAGATCTGAGTCTTCATCACCTGCCAATGCCCCTGGATCTGGTGACATCAGACTGTCGTCGAGAGACATGTGAGTCGATTCTGCACCAGAAACATCCCTGCGACCTAGACGAAGCGGTTCTGGTTTTAGGCGGGAGTCGGTGAAATCGGTGTCGCTGCTACGGTTAAGGGCTCGAAGGTGACCAGGTCGCCGTGCGTCTGTGTCTTTTGTGGCAATGTCCATTTTCTTTAGGTCCTCAGGCTAGAAAATGGTGTAAACTAAGATCTGTCCAGTACCTTGTACATGTGCAAAAGATGAACTATTAATCAGCTTTTCGACTATCGAGCTCGTATGGGATGCCCATGTGGCCCTCAAGACAGGTACCTTGGCAGACTTCAGGCAAAGGTCTCAAAAAGTCACCTTCATCTTGAGACAGGCAGACACAGAATCATAGTGCCAGGTACATGGAACAGAAGATGGCAATGTCACGGCAAGTGCAATAGACTGCAAGGCATGCGCCCTACCTGATAGCTGGAAGTCAAGCTGCCTAGGTAGTACCTTACCTCGGCAGTAATTGAGCAAAGTACGAGGGCAGTAGATTACCTGGGTTAATATGTGGCGTGATTGCCTGAATGTGGGATGAGAAGCTCAGGTATTTCAGGTTTGCATGTGGCTGGCGAAAGTGCATCAAGCTTCCTGTTGCCCTAAGGAGTATATGTCACGGAATACAGACTGAGCGTATCAATGAGTGCAATTCTATGTGCCTGCCTTCCCATGCGATTAGACAGCAGTAGAACACAGAATCGATGCAAAACAGACGATTAATGATAGCTTCTGCAACAAAAAACTGTAAATTTTGTTTTCGCAAGCTATTAAAGCTAGGGGCGACATAGCTTGTCTACCAAGGTTTGTAGGACTAAAGTATCAAAACTGTGATTCTAATCGACACCCTGAGGCGAGACCGCCCCACATCTCACAGCTGACGCTAGTACAAATCAGGCTAGCGTCACAGTCGCGTCGCCTCGATACCATAATCCACTTCTTCAGAAAGAACATTCCGCCCTTCCTTGACAGTTGTTGCCGCCTCCACACCATACTTTGTCAACCACGACAGCGCGGCGACGGGTCAGGTCATCGCGAAACCTGTCGAAACCCCACGAAAACGATCTACATACAATTCCTTTTCTTTAGAGATTCTTTGGAGACTCTAAACATCACCTTGGCGTCTTCTGGGAGCGCGCGCGAGGTTGCGCTGTAGCGGGTAAAGCCTGCACCGCTTGCTTTGAAATCAGCTTCAGCTTGGCCTCACCTGGATTGATAAGGCTACGCCTCCCAATCAGCAAGATTTAGACCAAATAAAAAACGAACTTGCGCTCGTCTTTAAGTTTTCAATATGGCGGAATACGGCGAGATGGACGAGTACGCCGACTACGAGGCCGGCGATTACGATGCTGAGAACGACGACGAGATCACGGCCGAGGACTGCTGGAACGTCATCTCCTCCTACTTTGACGAAAAAGGTCTCGTTTCTCAGCAGATCGACTCGTACAATGAGTTCACCACATCAACAATCCAGGGTATCGTTGACGAATACTCGGTTCTTACGCTGGACAACCCAAATCCTCCCGACACTTTTGAAGGAAAACCCATTCGATTGCGCCGATATGAAATCATGCTCGGAAACATTCTCGTGACCCAGCCGACGGTTAAGGAAACAGACGGCAAGGTTAGCACTTTGGTGCCGTACGAGTGCCGTGACAGAAACTTGACGTACTCTTGCCCACTCTACGTCAAGCTCACCAAGAAGGTCAACGTCGCGGTCGAAGAGGATATACCGCTACATGAACTCAACGATGAGCAGCGCGAGGAGATGCAGAGGACGAACGAGCACCCCACTACCATTCGTTGGGAGCTGGACAGGGACAAGTCACACAACCCGGACGAGAAGATCTCGGGCGAAAAGATGGCCGACATGATATACATTGGCAAGATTCCAGTCATGGTAAAGAGTCGAATCTGTTATCTCAGGAGTCAGCCCGAGTCGGAACTTTTCCTTCTGAACGAGTGTCCTTATGATCAGGGCGGCTACTTTATCATCAACGGTAGTGAAAAAGTCCTGATCGCCCAGGAGCGATCCGCTGCAAACATTGTTCAGGTCTTCAAGAAGGCCCAACCAAACAAATACCTTTACCAGGCAGAAATCCGCAGTGCCTTGGAGAAGGGCTCTCGCCTTGTCTCAACCCTGACCATGAAGCTGACCTCCAAGGGTGACAGCACGCGTGGATCATTTGGTCAGACGATCCACCTGAACTTGCCATACACCAGTGGTGATCTCCCGATCGCCATTGTCTTCCGTGCTTTGGGAGTCGTCTCTGATGAGGACATCCTGAACCACATAGTGTTGGACAAGAACGACACACAAATGCTAGAGATGTTGAGGCCTAGTATTGAAGAGGCTTTCTGTATTCAAGATCGAGAAGTCGCGCTGGACTTCATCGCCAAGCGTGTCGGCAAGGATGGTGGCCACTCGAACAGCAGGCATCTTCGTCTGAAGGTGGCACGAGACATTCTGCAGAAGGACACGCTCCCTCATATCTCCCAGGCAGAGGGTTGTGAGACTCGCAAGGCCTTTTTCTTGGGTTACATGGTGCACAAGATCTTGCAGTGCGCTCTTGGTCGTCGGGATGTCGATGACCGTGATCATTTCGGCAAGAAGCGTTTGGACCTGGCTGGTCCTCTGCTAGCCAAACTTTTCCGTGGTATCATTCGCAAGTTGACAAACGACATGATGGGTGGTCTGAGGCGATGCATCGACGCTGGCAGAGATTTTGATCTCACAGCCTCGCTCAAGCCCAACACTCTGACAAATGGGTTGAAATACTCGTTGGCCACGGGCAACTGGGGAGATCAAAAGAAGGCTGCTAGCTCCACGGCTGGTGTCTCACAAGTGTTGAACCGATACACTTTTGCTTCGACCTTGTCCCATTTGCGGCGAACCAACACTCCCATTGGAAGAGATGGCAAGCTTGCTAAGCCTCGACAGCTCCACAACACTCATTGGGGTCTCGTGTGTCCTGCTGAGACTCCCGAGGGTCAGGCCTGTGGCCTGGTGAAGAACCTGTCGTTGATGTGCATGGTCAGTGTAGGTACTCCGGCAGAGCCCATCTACGACTTCCTGGTCGCGCGAGGAATGGACGTACTCGAGGAGTACGAGCCATCAAACTCTTCAAGTACATCAAAGATTTTCATCAATGGCACGTGGGTCGGTGTAGCAAACAAGATTGAAGAGTTGGTAGACTTGGTCTACGATCTTCGCAGGAAGAGCAGAGTTGACCCTGAAGTATCACTTATTCACGACGTCCGTGAAGGCGAGTTCAGGATTTTCTCAGACGCCGGCCGTGTCATGAGACCTTTGTTTGTTGTCAACCAAAAGGATGACCCACGGACAGGTGCCCAGGCGGGCAGTCTGGTGCTCACCAAGGAGCACGTTGCCAAGCTGCATGCAGACAAGGACAACAACCTCAGCCCTGGAGACGAGGGTCACTACGGCTGGCAAGGCCTGAAGAGTGATGGTGTTCTTGACTTGATGGATGCTGAGCAAGAAGAGACGGCCATGATCTGCATGTCACCAAGCGATCTAGATAAGTTCAGAGCGCTCAAGTTTGGCGGTGCAACTCTGGACGAGTTGGAGGCCTTTGACAAGAACGATATCAACAGAAGATTGAACACCAAGATCAACCCGACAACTCACATGTACACCCACTGCGAGATCCACCCCAGTATGCTTTTGGGTATTTGCGCAAGCATCATTCCTTTCCCTGATCACAACCAGGTACGTTACGGGTTACCTTGCCCTATAATCCTTGCTTTGTTGTCTGGGAAAATACTAACCATGCTCAGTCACCCCGTAACTGTTACCAATCTGCCATGGGTAAACAAGCCATGGGTTTCTTCCTCACCAACTACAACCGCCGTATGGACACCATGGCCAACATTCTCTATTATCCTCAAAAGCCTCTTGGCACAACCCGATCCATGGAGTACCTCAAGTTCCGTGAGCTTCCTGCCGGTCAGAATGCAATTGTAGCAATTGCCTGCTACTCTGGATACAACCAGGAAGATTCCGTCATTATGAACCAAAGCACAATCGATCGCGGTCTGTTCCGTAGTTTGTTCTTCCGTTCATACACAGACTCGGAGAAGCGTGTTGGTATCAACATGGTTGAGAAGTTCGAAAAGCCGTTCCGTGCGGACACGTTGAGGCTCAAGCAGGGCACTTACGACAAGCTCGAAGACGACGGCATCGTTGCTCCTGGTACCCGTGTTTCTGGCGAAGACATCATCATCGGCAAGACCGCTCCTATTCCCGCGGACAACCAGGAACTCGGCCAGAGGACTGTGCAGCACACGAAGCGTGACGCATCGACCCCTCTCCGCAGTACTGAAAGCGGTATCGTCGACCAGGTCATCGTTACGACCAACCAAGATGGTCTCAAATACGTCAAGGTGCGTGTGCGAACCACCAAGATCCCGCAGATCGGTGACAAGTTCGCATCCAGGCACGGTCAAAAGGGTACGATTGGTGTCACATACAGACACGAAGACATGCCATTCACCAGGGAGGGTATTACTCCTGACATTATCATCAACCCGCACGCCATTCCATCTCGTATGACAATTGCCCATTTGATCGAGTGTTTGTTGTCAAAGGTCGCAACGCTCAAGGGTATGGAGGGTGATGCCACCCCCTTTACAGAGGTGACGGTGGATTCGGTCAGCAACCTCTTGCGTGAGCATGGATACCAATCTCGAGGCTTTGAGGTTCTCTATCACGGCCACACTGGTCGGAAGCTGAGAGCTCAAGTCTTCTTTGGACCGACATACTACCAGCGTCTGAGGCACATGGTGGACGATAAGATTCACGCCCGAGCACGTGGTCCCGTCAACATCATGACAAGACAGCCAGTGGAGGGTCGTGCGCGTGATGGTGGTCTGCGTTTCGGAGAAATGGAACGTGATTGCATGATTGCACACGGAGCAGCCTCCTTCTTGAAGGAGAGGTTGTTTGAGGTTTCGGATGCGTTCAGGGCGCATATCTGTGGTATTTGTGGGCTGATGACGCCCATTGCGTACGTTTCGTCACTTTCTTCCCTCGATATGCTTGACATCAACCGATCACTAACATGAATTCTCTTCACAGCGATCTCACCAGGAAAACATTCGAGTGTCGGCCATGTAGGAACAAGACCAAGATCGCGCAGGTGCACATACCGTATGCGGCCAAGCTGCTTTTCCAGGAGCTGGCGTCGATGAACATTGCCACTAGAATGTTTACTGAGAGGTCAGGAGTTTCGATTCGCTGATCTGGATGGCAACGAGTCGAGGATGGGGTGTTGCGGGATTTGGCTTGGTGGTGCAAAAACTGGAGGCATTGCAAGACTGGCATGCATGATAGTATGTTTCTGTGGCAGCCATGGTGGCTTGAGCCTTGGTTCTGCTTCCTGGCCGTCATTTCCCTTTTATCCCAACATATAAACACTTTGTACGTTTAGGTCTGTGGAGAAGCGCATTTTGGGAGTCGCGGCAAGTTTTTCGATATTGGAAAAGGAGCGGTGTTAGTAATCAACTATAAAGAATAAGACAAAAAAAAAGACAAAGAATGATGACAAGCCATGCTCTTTGGAGCATACAACATTTAGAAGGGATCTAGATGTATTTCTTGGTACAAGTAGTCTAGTTCTAGTTACAGGTTCACCTTGTTTATTCTCTAATTTATTTCGGAACCAATAAAGCTCTCAGCTCGTATATCTTGGGTACAGGCTGCGCTTGTGAGGTGAGATAAATATGTTGTGTTAATACATAGAATGGTCGTACAAGTCTCCTCCCTCGTTTATACAGGGGCACTGCATTTCTTAAAAAACTTGACCTCATGCTCATGGCCTTCCTTTACTGGGAGGATCAGGTGGCGCCTCGTGCGTGACGTCGCGGACGGACTGGCCTTTTTTGTACTCCTCCTCGAGTTGACGCTGCATGTCAAAGTCGAGTTGGCGCTCACGCTTGATGCGCTGCTGTTCCATGTCTCGGATGACGCCTTGATGCATTGCCTGGAATATTTGTTGAATTTATGTGTTGGCGTCTATGTTCTCTCACACTCGGGCAATGACATGTAGCACCTATGGGGTGCGGGTCACTTCTGACAAAACAGGGACAAGAAAGAAACGTACAGCTTTTTCGGCTTTTTGCTGAAAGTGCACAAATATCACCGTCGTGGCGGCAAAGAGCGAGGTGCTCAGCAGGGTGAGCTTTGATGCGCGTGACATTTTCTTGAATTTCTAGGTGTCCGGCTTCGTTTTGTTTGAGATGGTTTGGATATTGAGTTTTCAGTGGCCTGGCTACCTGCACCAGTGCATTCCCAACCCCGCGACGAGTAATTAATGGGTCTTGCAATCAGGTCACCTTGTCCGCCTCTCAAAGAATGAAATGTCTGTAATTATCTCAAAATGTATGAACAGAATCGCGTCCCGGGTTAACGCGTCTGGCAAAGAATGGAATGATGTAATTTTCTGCCGTCCCAGACCACACGCAACCCGGCCGGCGTTCCTTTCATCCCTGCAGCGGCGTCGGCTCGGGCTTGGCGCTTGCTTTGGGGGGCAGCTCCAAGGTCGGGTCGTTTCCCCACATTAGCACAGGCGCAGCATCGTTGGACAGCGGAGCTTGGTTTGGAGGTTCCAAGCGTTCATTGAATCACGACAGACCAAACAACATCAACTTGCCATCCTAATACATCCATATCTCGCCAGCCGCCTACTGTAACAACACCGGGGCAGGTTAACCCGTCAATTCGATCTCTGCAGCCTGCGACTTCCTTACCGAGGCCTTTTGCGACAAACAGAATTCACAATGGTTCGTCGGATGCAATCGCCCACCGCAGCGTCCACGGTAGCGAAGGAGACACCAAAGCTAACCATTCGATTCCCAACAGTCTGCTCAAAGTTCAGCGGGTATTCAGACCCTGCTCGAGGTACGACCATCCGGCTTTCTTCGCGAATACGTCGATGCGGAACAGGGAGCACACGGCTATACATCGGGATGACGACTGACGAGCGGTTGCGGAACTTGTAGGCCGAGCGTGAGGCGTCCAAGATTGTCCAGAAGGGTGAGGCACCACTGCGTCTGCACTTTGTAGCGGGATCCGTACTAACTCATAATGTATCTATCTAGCAAGGGAATGTATGTGAAACACCGAATTAAACCCCATATCCCGCGGTATCAGCAAAGCCCTCAGATGAGATCACCCAATCCTCAAGCGGCCCATTCTCGGCATTAACCATCCGCCTCACGATGTACAGTCCGCACAAAGAGAGTAAAGGAGGCCCGCGACGAGGCCAAGAAGGAGATAGAAGCCTACAAGGCTGAGAAGGAGGGCGAGTACAAGGCATTTGAGTCCAAGGTTCGTCATTGCCTGCCTGCCACGAGAGTAGACTAATCCGCTGACACCCCACCGTCCATCTACAGCACACCCAAGGCAACAAGCAGGCCGAGGAGGAGGCCAACAAGGAGGCCGAGACCGAGATCAAGGAGATCAAGGAGGCCGGCAAGAAGCACCAGGACAAGGTCATCAAGGATCTGCTCAAGGCCGTCTTTGAGCCTCACCCTGTGCCGCCGACTGCTGCTTGAGCTGTTTGTTTGAAGAAACCAGTTGGCGTCATGTTTTTTGCACCGAGCTTATAGAAAGATGAATCAAGCAGCATGTTGCAAGATTGTCCATTGAGAGTAGTTGTAGTATGCATCAACGCTTTTGGCTTTTTTTTTCTTCTTTTTTTCGTTCTATAAATCTTTACGCCAACTTGTATGCCGCTATGAAAACATTGATATACACATTAATCAAACACCAGACAACTGCCTCCAAACAGTTAATCTTGGAGGAATTCCCGAAGTGTCGTCAGCATATCATGCATCTCCTTCCCATTCTCCGTCTCCACATCGACGGCATCAGCTTGTTCCTTTAAGCTCTCACTCAGCAGCTCCAAAGTCTCATCCCTATCCGCCAGGAGCGTCTGAATCTTCCTCTTTGCCCCGTCGTCCTCCGCCACCAACCATGCGAGGATGACGTCGATGCTCTGCAACACAAAGAGACCCGCGTCCAGCCGGCGCGAGAACCGCTCGTCTTCGTCCAGCTCGTCCATGCCGGCTGCATCCACAGCCGCCACCCTGCCCGCATACTCCCGCCGAAGCAGGACGAGCCTTTCCGTCTTTTCGTAGTCCTTCTCCACAAACTTGGCCAGCGTCCTGATTCGCTCTGCGCTGTCCGTCGGCAGCAGCCTTAGCATGCACGCAAATATGCTGATGAGGTGTTCAACGACCTTCGGGTCCCGCTTCTTGGATGAGGCCTTGGCACTGCTGCTGCTCTTCATGAACAGCGTAAACAGCGTTTTGAGTCCACCATACTCGACAACCTGCTCACACACCCCGGCCTCGCGGCTCTGCGCCACCGCATGATCCAGCAGCCTCAGCGCAGGCGTGCGGGCCTTTTTGGCCGTCGGGCTGCCAATCAGCACCAGGCAGAGCGCGTAGCCCTCGGCATCGACAAACTTCTGTTTGCCTTCGGGCCGGTCCGCGATGCAGGTTAACGCCTCGAAGCAGTTCTCCATGAACTCTTCTTCATCCCCGCCGCGCTCCGGATCCCGCGCCCGGTACGGCGCCACCAGCTGCAGCAGCGGCTCAACCGCGTCCAGGTCCCTTGCCAGCCTGTCGCGGTTCACAGGGCTCGCCTGGGCCAAAATGGCAAGCATCTCAGCCGCGTACTGCTTGTTCTGCGACACTGGTTCCTCAGCCTTGGTCGCTCGGGCCAGAAGCCATTTGAGCAGGGGGTCGCAGCGCCCAACCGTCTCTGCCGTCGCGGGCCGGCCACCGCACAGGTTCTCCACCACTTCCAAGATGCGGTAGACGCCCTCGCGGTCCGCCTCGTCGCCAGCCTCGTCGAGCCGCTCCAGATTCGACACAAGCAGCGACAGCAGGTCCGCCTCGAGCAGGGAGTCAACCAGCGCCGCCCAGTCGTCCTCGGTCGCGCCCTCGACGTCGTCGCCCGTCAACTCCGCGACGATCTGCACTGCCGCGAGCGCAATGTCCGTGTTCTCATGCGCCAGCAACCCAGTAAGCGACCCGGCGATGCCGAGACGCGCAAACTCGGGGTAGAGCGAAGGGTGCTCGGCCAGGATGCTGAGGTTGCGCACGGCCGCGTCCAGGTCCGCCTCGCTGTCGATAAACTTTGCCGGGTCGTCGGCGTGACGGGCGCGCAGCTCGGCGTTGCGGTTGATCTTTTTCTCGAGCGCCAGCGCTGTGCGCCGCAGCCACGCCGCGTCGAACTTGTCGTCCGCTGGCGGCGCTGCGCTGTCGGCCGACTCCACAAAATCCAGCACCTCTGCTTCTTGCCGTGTTATGCCGCCGCCAAAAAAACGGCCATCTTCGTCGTCGTCTGGGATGTCGTCTTCGGGTGGTGCCGATGGGCCGTAGTCTCCATCTTCATCGTCTTCGGGCGGTGCAGGGCCTGCTTCAACGTCGTCGTCATCTTGTACTTGGGCGTGGCGGCTTGAGGAGGGGTTTAGTTTTGCTGATTTGTAGATCTCATCTGTCCATTGAATGTGAGTGAGAAAGCCGAGGCAAAGGGAGTCGAACTGCTTACTTGGATCGCGGACGGGGTCCAGCTTGCGTTTGCTAGGAACACCTGAGCTCTACGGGCAAATACCGTTATTTTTAGCACGACCGATCCGAAGCTTTTGGATTGCTACTGATATGCTTCAAGCTTACCTTGAAAAGGTCGGCAATGCTTGTCATCTTCTCATAATTTTCCCGATCAATACACTGTAAGATTTTGCGTGTGATTGAATCAATTGCGGTTGCAAGTCAAAGTATTTACAGTGGGTTTTGAGCTGATATCGTCATTCGTGTCGGGACGCGCCGATTCGGGAGGAACGTCCATTGAATTTCGTGCTATAAAAGTGCAATGCACACTGTATTCTGCCATGATATATCATCATTATGGCACAGTGCGGATACACATGTTGCTGCCAGTCACTCATCTTCTAGAAATAGTTGCACAGAAGCTGACCATAACGAAGTCGAGATATTGACAACTCACTTTCACACTGGTTCCAAAACCAATCTTGGTAATTCAACCATACCATATTACCTCACAGCAACCAGCAACCAGCAAATAGCCGTCAGAAACAATGCCGCCCACGCTCATCCTGATCCGTCACGCCCAGGCGGAACACAATGTTTCCAATAAGTGCACCCCGCATCTTGATAAAGGATCATCTCAAGAATAAAATAAAAAAAACTACACGAAACAGGAAGCTAACTCCAGAAACACAAGACTATAGCATTCCTGACCCTGAGCTGACGCCACTCGGAAAGGAGCAAGCCGCCGCGCTCTCTGCCCACTTGCAGAAACGCCTGCCGGGCTCACTCGATCCTGAACTCATCATCGTCAGCCCTTTTCGCCGATGCCTGCAGACGGCTACTATTGCCTTTGACTGGTTGATCGACGCAGAGTCTGGGAGGTCAAAGGTGCCTATGGTGGCCAACGCTAGCTGGCAAGGTAAGAAGCTCTTTTGTTTCTTCTCGTTGATTTTAGATTTCTTGTATAAAAAAAGCAAATAACCGCAGATATCTGCCCCACTTCTATGATGAGCTCTATACTATAGTATAGACTACAAGTGATATGAGTCTAGAATTACAGGACCTATCATGCTTCTGGGACCAGATATCAAAACAGATTATGAAACAGAACAAAGAAGCATTAACCATCACTCTTATTCTTCATAGAAAACGCAGACAAACCTTGCGACACGGGAACTGACCCGACCCTCGTGGCCCCCAACTTCCCCCACATCGACTTCAGCACCCTGGACCCCGTATACCCGGATAAGACGTCCCCCGCGGCGTCGCTGTACCACTACACGCGCGAGGCCCTTCTCGGCCGCGCCCAGTCCTGCCTCAAAGAGCTGCGATCCCGGCCAGAGCGCGTCATCGCCGTCGTCTCCCACTCGGCCTTTATGCGCCAGGCCGTCACGGGCTGCTGGTACATGAACGCCGACTACCGCATCTTTGACTTTGCAGATGCAGAGGGTGATGATTCGGCTCCGTTGAGGCTGGTTCAGTGGGACGAGACCAAGGCCGGTGGCATGGGCCGGAGCTTGGAGGTCGGGGTCGAGCTGGGAGAGGGCTTGCCCGAGACGCTGAGCGATGCTGTGCCCGCTGAGGATAAAAAGTTGCCTGAGTGATCGGAGCCGACTTGGTCTTGGGGAATGCGCAATTTTGGGAGGGTTGATGACTGACGGTTGTGGCGCGGGAGGGCTATCTTTATTGCTACCTATGATGGACAAAAGGCGAGACATGAACTGATAGAAGGAAAGGACTCAAGATTTTGATACAGTGAGAATGGCATGTCATGAGCGTAATCAATCGCCTCCAACCATAGAGAATAGATCAAGGGTCTAGGCGTCAGAGAGCTCAATGTTGTGGTTTAGCTATCGGATTCGCGCAGTAGGGCTGACTTGCAGATTGAAGCTGCAACGCCCCATTGTCAATCGCGATCCTGTTGTTTGCCTAGTTGTACATGTCATGTCCACTGTCGGGTCGGCCATATTAAGACTATCAGAAGTTGATCAGATCAACACCTTCACATGGCAAGATTCTTATTTGCCCAAGCCTGTCACTGTCATGTTAGCAAATTTCACTCATCACCGTATTAACGCCCAGAAAATTAAGGTAAAAAAATTTGTCATGCTGCGATTCAAGCAGGGCCATCATGATTTTGGTGCTCCGAAGAAAGAAAATCCGAAACGAGACAAGCATTCCTTACGCCCGCCACCATGGATCCGTCTTTGAGATTCCTCCCTTTTGGCATCGTTGAGTTAACAAAAAAAGAAAAAAGCTTTGATATGTCCCTTCCCTCTTTTGCGGTCATCAACGGGCTAATTCCACTTCCCTTCGGACCAAAGACCGTCTCATACCGCTTTCGCCGTTACCGTCCCAAAAACAATAAAAAGCCAGAGAACCAACTGCCACCCATCAACCGGAGGTCATTTATGCCCTAGACATGACGCCCCAGGCGCGGATGATGTTGTCGGTGTAACCGGCGAACAGGGTCTGACCGTCGGCGCTCCAGGCGAGCGAGATACACTCGGGCTCCCGGCTCTTCTTGCCAACGGCGGCGAACTCGGGCTTGAGCTCGTCGACCTTGCTCTTCTTCTCCAGGTCGAAGATGATGATGCTGGAGGCAGTGGCAGCGCACAGCCAGTACCTGTTGGGGGAGAAGACGAGGGCGTGGATCTCGTCGTTGGCGTTAAGCGAGTACAGGTGCTTGGACTCGTTCAGGTCCCAAAGCATGGTGGTGCCGTCCTTGCCACCCGAGGCGCAGAGGGATCCGTCAGGGGAGATGGTGACGGTGTTGATGTAGCCGGTGTGGCCGATGTGGTCAGTCTGGAGCTTGCAGCTAGAAAGCTCCCAGACCTGTTTGGATTTCACGTCAGCTTCTCGCGGCAAAGAAATTGGTGAAATTAAACAAAACCCAAAGGTAGATAAAGGAATCAGTGCTTGGTGAATAAGATTGGTCTCATGGCCTGATGGCTCTGAAGTAGCAAATACTTTAAATAGCAAAGCATCATGTGGAGGATAAAAGTAACAAATACTTAGGGAAACGTACCTTGACAAGCTTGTCCCAGCCGGATGAGACAATCACGGGGTTCTGGGGGTTGGGCGAGAAGCGCACGCACGAAACCCACTCGGAGTGACCCTTCTCAGTGATGGTGTACTTGCAGTCGCCCAGGGTGTTCCACAGCTTGATGGAGCGGTCACGCGAGCCGGAAACAATCTGCCTGTTGTCGGCAGAGAAAGAGACGGACAGAACGTCGTTGGTGTGGCCGACGAAGCGGCGGGTGGTGGTGCCAGTGGCGAGCTCCCAAAGGCGGAGGGTCTTGTCCCACGAAGCGGACAGGGCGTAGGCGCCATCCGACGAGATAACCTGTGTTCAGATCCCCATCATCAGCCAATCGCCCCTGGTGTGGTTTTACAGTGCTTTCCAAAGCACGACGGTGGTTTCCACCCCGAGAGTTCAACGTACGCAGTCCGAAACGATGTGCGAGTGACCCTTCAGCGACCTCTTAGGATAGCCGTAAGAAGTCTCGTCACGGGTAAGGTTCCAGATGATCAGGGTCTTGTCTCTGCTGCTGGAGAGGAGCATGTTGGGGCTGTAAAACGAGACATGTGAGTATTTCGTCAGGTCGAATCGGATGCTGGGGACGTTGGGATCGGTTTCCTACTTCTCCATGGAGGTAGCCAAGCTGGTGACCCAGCCATTCTGTACGCAAGAGGCAATTGTCAGTAGAATTCTCGTGATATTCGCTGGCGCGTGGCCGTCGAGCCAGCGGAGGGGCAGTCGCAAAACGTCCGCTGGCCTCGATTTTTGGCTCGCGAGCTGAGGATTGGGGATTGACATACGTGGCCCTCGAGGGTGCCCTTGAGAATGAGCTGCTCAGCCATATTTGCAAGTTTGCTGTGTGAGGCAGACGAGACGAGACCGAGGATTGGATGTTGGATTCGGGGAGAAATTTCAGGCTCTTCTCGTCTCCAGAATTCTCCTTTCCACTCTTGATTTTCGACGAGTTGTGCGTTAGGTGGGGCAAGAGGGAAAAGTGAATGATGAAGCGAAATGACCAATCAGAAGCGGGCATGAATGGCCCAAGCTTGCCTGACAAAGACCCACTCAAGGCGCGACGTCGCGGGTAGGAAGACAGAGGTGGGAGATTTTTTGGCAAGGCAACGCTAGGTCAGTAGCATCAGTCTACGAAGCACTGCATTCGCGTAGATTTCTGACTGTATGCCGTTAACAAATGGCAAACAAGGCAGTTCCTCAGTAAATTCCTTCAAATGGAAATGCAGGTGAAGTGAAGTGGATATCATTGTTTAATGCTCAACCGCGGAATCCTGCTGCCCTTTGCTTGCAGGTTCCTTCACTAAGTAGGTACCCATACAATTATGCAAACCCAATAATACATCGTGCGCCAAAAACTCCTTGCCAAATGCCATGTGCCCGTGACCTTGATGCAGAACTCTGCAGACCAAGCCAGCCGAATTTCTTGATGTCGAGAACTGAGGGTATGAAGGAATATGAAATGTTCTGAGAAGCCACAAAGGATCTTGTAATCAACGACCAGAGGGGAACCAGATATGGTTGTGTCCCCGGGAGAAAGATGCTTGCGACTTCACTTGGTCACGGCATCTTTGGCAGCCCTCTTTCCACCCCTCGAAACCTCCTGTCGATGCCCAACCTTGTGGGCATTGACAATCATGCTGTGATCTGCAATCTCGCTCCTGGCAGCTGTGCTCCCCCGAGCAGGAGCAGCGAGAGCAGTAGATGCAAAACCTTCACCGTCATTACCACCATCTTCACTGCTCTTCCTGCTGCCGCACGCATCCTCGACCAAGTCTCGCATGCTCTCCTCCCAAAAGTCGTAACGATTTCGGCTCATCCTGCTCCGCTGAGCCGCCAACCTCGCCTCCTTGAGCGTGTTGATCTTGCTAGCCCGCACAACCCCGCGCAGTGCCTCCTCGGCCAACTTGGACTCTCGGGCCGAGGCCTCGCGCATCCGCCTAGGATCGGCCCTCGGTGGCGCCTCGCCCGCGTACGGCTCCTCGGGCGCCAAAGTGTCCTTGACTGGCTCGCCGTTGGGTAGCCTCAGCCCCGTGCCTCTAACCGTGACCTCGTCGACGTCCTGTGGTGTGGATTTATACGTATGGATGCTGGGAAAGTCCGGGAAAGATGCTGGAATATAGCTCTTGGATTCCTTCTCTGCCTTGCCGCTTAGCTCCTCGCCGAGCAGAGGCAAGCCATCCAACGGTCCATCGGTGGCGGCCGCGGCCGGCGTCGTGAATTTCGGCTCCAGCAAATGTCGCTTCTTCTTCTTGGCGATCGGGTGCCGTAGATGTGGCCTGAGCAGTGAGGTGCCCAGGTTGAAGCGCTTTAGGCTTATCTCGTAGTCTGTTGGTATGGGCTGTGTCCGCCTAGAGGCGAGGGCGAACAGCCTAACTTCTTGCGTCAACTCCGTGAGGTCTATTGCAGGGTTAGCACCGTTCCGACCATCTCTGCTCCGGGCAGTAATCAGCGCAACAACCAGTCTCACATTCTTCTGTCATCTCCGTCAACCTCTCGAGGGCCGGTTCAGACGTGCTATCAAAGCCAACCTCCTTCAGCACCAGCGCAATGCTGCGACGCAGTCCGCTGCGGGCCTGCTCCTCCATGGTGGGGAGGCGACCGTCACCAACAGCAGCCGTCTTGGTGTCGTTGCTCGGCGCGGGCTCATTTTCCTGAGCTTGGAAAAGTTTGCGAAAGTCTGGGATCGACTGGTCGACTGGATGCGGGGAGGAATCGGTGCGCGCTCTCTTCGCCATGGGCATATCCTCGTCGTCGTATGACGGACGTCGCTTTTGCGTCTGCTGCCCGGTTATGGCCATGGTCGCCATTGTTGCGCGATCGTCGGGTTTCAGATTGTCGGGCGCATCAAGATTGAGGCGACGGCGAGCTAGTGATGCGCCAAAGAACGCGTCATTTGGGTCGTTGGACTTGTCTATCCTTGAACGTGCGGGCTTGGATTTCGAGAAGCCGCACAGTCGGTTATTTGATTCTGCAGCTATCTTTGTGGTCGATTCAAATCGAGGGCGCTGAGGGGCGCTGAGGTTTCCTTTGCACGCAAGCCCAGCGACGCACGACGTGCTTTTTCTCAATCTGAATCTGCGAGCTGCTTGCTACACTAAGTTTGCCTTGAACGCGGCGGTTGCTTGTAAAAGGCCCGTGCGTCATGAAATTGACAAAGTACATGTTCACACTACACGGCTTGACGGGCACTACGGGCACTTCCCCACTCATTCGACTCATCAAGGCCAAGAGCACTGGCCAAATATCAACAGGAAGCACAAAGTCAACATTAAACATACATCATCCCTTCTCATATCCCTGCCTGTCATACTGAGCTGGCGTTAATCTAGCTCACGAACTCTTCCCTAGCGCGATGGCTTCGTTATTTGATTGTCTGCAGCTTTGGCTCCACTTGCACTGTTTAAGGCTACGCTGCTCTTGAATCAACGTGGCTGGTTAAGGGGGACTAGCTGAACCTACCTACTGCTGGGAGTTCAAGTGAAGGCCAGTCAGAACCACATCAACTTTATCAAATCCTGTATTCATACCATCGCCACAATGCAAACGCTCAATGATCTGCGCTCTGGCGCATGTAAAGGCCTCTCCAAGGTCAAATTGACTTGTCTACTGGATGACTTTCCACTAGAGATTCTCTCTCTTGGTCCAGATCTGATACATCTCGACCTGTCAGGCACAGGCATCTCCTCTCTTCCTTCTGACATTGGCACCCAGTTACCCAATCTCAAAATTTTATTCTTGTCGGAATGCAGATTCACAACCTTTCCCTCGGCCCTTGCATCATGCTCGTCTCTTTCAATGGTCGCCTTCCGCAACAACGGAATGGCCTCCATCCCGGAGAACTCCTTACCGCCAAAGCTGAGGTGGCTCATCTTGACAAATAACAGGATTAGTGCCTTGCCCAAGTCCATTGGCTCTTGCGCTCAGTTGGAAAAGTGCATGCTTTCGGGGAACACTCTTAGCGAACTGCCGGACGAGATGGCACGATGCCAGAAGCTGACCCTTCTGCGCTTGTCGGCCAACAAAATCGAACAGCTTCCCGATTGGCTTTTCAAACTCCCCAACCTCGCATTTCTCTCCTTTGCCGGCAACCCCTGCACAGCATCAGAACGGACGACCGGGCGTGCTCGTCGCAACTCGGAAAGCCTCCCACAGATCCGGTGGGCTGACCTCACTACACATGACGTCCTTGGTGAGGGTGCCTCCGGCATCATCTCCAAGGCGACCTGGCGCCGGGACGGCTCTGAGGAAGACGTGGCGGTGAAGCTTTTTCGTGGCGTGCTGACCAGCGACGGCACGCCCATCGACGAGATGCGGGCATGCATGTCTGCCGGGGCGCACGCCAACCTCGTCGACGTTCTAGGCCGAATCCATGGACATCCAGATGATGGCCGGCGGCCAAGGACCGGCAAGTTTCAGGGCGGCTTAGTCATGCAGCTCATTCCTCCGACGTACCGGACACTGGGCAAGCCTCCGTCTCTGGACAGCTGCACCAGGGATTGCTACGACGCCTCGGATCCGACCCTGTCTGCCAAAACCGCCGTTAAGATCCTGGCGGGCGTGGCAGCCGCCGCGAGGCACCTGCATTCCAATGGAATCTACCATGGTGACCTGTACGCGCACAACATCATGGTTGACGACGAGGGGCGGGCCCTATTGGGGGATATGGGGGCTGCGACGATCTACGGGGACGACGGGCGATTCTCGCTGCTCGAGGGGCTCGAGGTATTAGCTTTTGCACACCTGGTCGAGGATGTGAGGGGCCTGGTGCGTGACTCCGGTTCCGACTCGGCCGAGGAGGTTCTAGAACGGCTCAAGGAGCTACATCGCCGGTGTTCGGTGTCCCTGGTAGCAGACCGACCATCATTTGAGAACCTCGTCGAGACGTTACAAGGTTTGTTGGTGCTTTGCAAGGATGAATGATTTATCAACCGTCGGGCTTAGTTTTGCCTGGATGCGGTCGGGGTACGGATGATCTGAAGCCAGGAGCTCGTCCCTCATGGAACCTTGACAAAAGTTACCGAGTCTGTGATTATCCTGCTTGTCATCACACATGCATCGGAACTCGCTGGTATGTTCGGCGGATTTACCAATCCGGCATATCGAGGTACTTTTGGTACCTTGGGTACTTTGTGCACATCGGGCAAATTGGACATTTCGAGTAGGTGAATCGAGTGATGCTCAGTCATCAAAGCAGAGATGTCGTCCCGCCCACGATTTTATATTGATTACAGTACCACACATGGACTGTTGAGATGATAAGACAATCAAGTTGATCTCGCCCTGCGTCCTATTAGACAACCTTTAAACAGCCTTATGGTAGCGAACCAACATCCTGACTATGAACACAAAAGCTTGAATACGGGGAGATATGCATCCAAAGTTATCCAAGGAAAAACCTCGCCAAAACCTTGTCCACATCGGCAAGCCTCCCACTTTCCGTCAAAGTCAATGGGAGGAATTTTGGGCAGGTTTGAGCCTCTCTCTGGGCACATTGCCGCGAAAACGTATTTCCAAATGAGTCAAACCACTTGCACGACTTTTAGTCTTTTGATTTGGGTTGTACCCCCAGCTCACGAGCCTTTCCATAGCACATACCGAACCAATGATCAGCAAGGTCCACGAGTCATCAGACGGGGCCGAAATAGGAAGAGGTCCTTTTCTCTTTGCGTGTCTCTGCGGGTTCTGAAAAGAAAATCGGGAAAATCGGATGACAGAACGGCTTATTTATTGGCTCGCGGTCTCCGGCGGCAAGTTACGTAGAAGCCGGCTCCAAGTGTCCGAATATGCAAGTATTGGGAGATAAAGACATCAGGCCGTTTCCGAGTCCAGATTAGACTGGAACGGATCCCATTGTGTTCAGGCCTCTTTTACTGTCCGACAGACCCCTGATCTTTCGCCCCGATCTTGCAGGCATTCTTTTACTTGGGGGGGAAAACCTTGCGATATCAGACAAACAAGGGGACACACTCAAAGTATCTTTTGGCAGGCTTACTACTTACCGAGGCATTATGCACGCAGGCCTTTTGAATCCTCAAAATTTGAGTGGCTAGGAAAGGAACGGAAAGTTCCTTACATGCCTACAAAGTATATAAAACGCGAGGTGGGTTGGGAAGGTGCTTGGTGGTATATCCCGTATTCGTAGCCCCGTGTTCGATGTTAACTAGACCCTAGTTTTAGTAGTGCTAGGCACTCGGGAAAAAAGGAAAGAAAAAAAGAAAAAAAAACCACTCAATAACCTCTGGTAGGCGGGAGCATCTTCATAGGTAGGCAGTTGAACTGTATCTTCCAATGACGACATGGGGCTTGAGTTGATCGAGAGGGGTTTGGACATGAGGCGGTGAGAGTTTGCAGAGGAACAAGAAGAAAAATGAAGGTGAAGTGAAAGAACAGACGAAACTCCAATCCCGATCAGGGCACACGGGTTGCCAAAAGAAGGATGAGCAAGGATGAGGTGATACTCAGCTCGTCAACTTTGGGACATGTGCGTTTATTTTATTTGTTATCATTCTCGTTTTGTCCGGAGGTATTTTTGTTGGCCGACTGCCAGTGCACATAACGCGGGCTAAAAATCTCGGTCGAGACGGCGTATTTCAGCCCACGCAACTGACAGTAAACCCTGCATCGGCTGTCTCTCCGTCTCCGTACTTCGTATACTCAGGCAGAGCCCTTGGAAAGTTAGCTATAGGTATTCGAGTATGTTCTCCGTATTAAAGCAACGCAGGCCAAGGCAAGCAAGGTACGGACTTTGGTAGCGTGACGCGATCCCAACGCCAAGCTTTGCACCGGTCAGATTTCTCCCCCGTCCTAGCACACTATTGGAGCTTGAATGTCATCCTACCGATATCCGTAGACGGCCATATATGGTCAAGATGAGTACAATACAAAAAGGTCCTGGAGAAAAGTCGGATCATTTCGTCGGGGGCGGTGGGGTGTGGCCCAAATGGAGCAAAGAAAAAGACCAATAATCCATGACGGAAAGGATGTCCCGGACGCACAGGAATCAGCACCCCATTTTACCTACCACGCTAAAAGGAGTCAAGTTACAGTAGGTACCTTGGTGGTAATAACGCCCTGGTAGCTACTTTGTTTCCACGGAGCGTGTCAGTCGGGCTGAATCCAACCCTGGCGTTCTAGGACAACCTTAATTTTTGTTCTTGTCATGTTTTTGCTGTTTCATTTCCTTTCTACCAGCGGTCAAGGAAAATCCCCTGTTTTGCACGAGATACTCCGTAGAGACGCTGTAAACAGAAGCGGGTCTCTGGATTGACATGGTCCAGTTAAGATTTAGGGGGGTACCACGTAAAATGAGGGGAGAGAAACCTCGCAACGCCGAATTAAGAAAGAGACAAAACATGAGACGGGATGAAAAAAATAGGACTAGAGACGATGATGATAATGTCAAGTAAACAACGAGATAGCCTCATGTATTATGGGTACATATCGTGGGATGATGTTTTCGGGTAGCGATAGATCGGTCAGAACATGGGCAAGCAGTCCAACCCTACAAAGTACCTACGGGAGGTAGGAGGGACCTAGGCATTGAAGCTGCATTGTCTGCTTTGCTCCCTTCATGCGGTTGGGGAATATCTCAGACGCCACCTTTTTTTTAATTCAATGCGGGACCGGTGTGCCGTTTGCCTTTTTTTTGACCTTTCAGCCACTACAAAGTAAATCGAACCAAAAACAAGCCAGACCAACTGCATCGGCTCTTTCATATCCTACTCGCCGTCGGCGACTGGTCAGCATTAATAATATTGATTGATTGGATATTTACAACTACAGCGCCTTTTTGCGCACTTCTCGCTTGCCAGAAACTGCACCAAGACACGCTCGGCAAGCACACACAAAAAAAAAAACAATAAACTGCAAGACACTCGCCATTAACCTTTTGGCTCCTGTCCACAAGTTCCTTTCTTCCCGCCCCTAAGCAAGCCCAGCCCAGCCCACTCTTTCGCACTTCTCTCCACTTGGAACTTTCTCAATTTTGACTTGCAACAACACACCCCGGAGAAAAAGCCACTGTCGTGAAGCTTGGTTTGTCGGTCATATGTGACACTCGTGCCGGGTTGGACAGCGTCACACGGACAAAAGACAAAAAGGCGGAGAGCACCGACTTTTGTTCATCATACCATACCCACCAAAAGCTTCGAGTACCTTGGGCTTCTATATATGGTTCTTCAAGGAAGCCAAACCATGCCCCCCACCTTGACGGCCATGTAGTGTTACTCCAAACGGCTGTGCTGTCTCATAACAATTACACGTCAATATAGCAGCATCCTTGGGCTTCTATCAATCCCACGAGGTTCTTTTGGATTACACCCCCGTTGTTGCTTTCGAAAGCCTAATTCACCTAGTCAGCCTTGGCTTCTTATATCTCGGCATATCATCGTACCGACTGCAGCCACCCCCAGACTTTGTCCAATCAAGACTTGCATGCAATCCAGTTAAACCTACCCAAACTCTGCTATACAGCATCAACATAGCAGAAGCATCTTGGCGTGAAGAGTGGTTGCGGGGTCACCTTATTGATCAGATCCCGCAGTACCCTCACCCAAGAACCACCGAAAATGTTCCAATTTGATCCAAGTCTCATCCCTTCCCTCCGGACACGCAAAGCCCTCTTGGTCATTGACCTACAGAATGACTTTGCCTCCCCTACGGGTGCACTTCCCGTGACGGAGCCGGAGGGTTACATCGGCCGCATCCTCGATGTCGCTGCCGCCTTCCGCGCCTCTGGTGACGGCGACGTGATCTGGGTCCGCTCAGAGTATGACGCACCTCGGCCCGTCGAGAACGACAACATCCTGACGAGCGATGCGCTACTGGTGTCGTCTATGCGGAGCAGTACCAGCCGTCTGCGCAGGCTGAGCGTCGACAAGAGCGAACAGGACGACGAGGCCTTCCTGAGTGGCGGTACCGGTAGCAGCAAGCCCGAGTGCGTCCGGCCCGGCACTTCAGGGGCTGAGTTGGTCTCGGAGGCGGCCGTCGACTCGAAGCGGGACTCGAACCTCGTGAAGACGCAGTACTCGGCCTTTGCGTCTGGCCAGTTGCTCCCGCTGTTGCGGACCCGTCTGGCCACGGAGCTGTACGTCTGCGGGGCGCTTACCAACGTCAGCATACACGCCACGGCGCTGGACGCGGCCTCTCATGGTTTCGCCATGACGCTGGTGGACGACTGCTGCGGATACCGGAGCGCGGCGCGGCACGCCAATGCGGTTCGGAACCTGATGCAGCTGACGGGCTGCGAGACCACGACGGCGCACGAAATGCTGGCCCGATTCGGGGCGTCCGGAGCCGAGCAGGGGCCACGGCAGCCTTCACGACAGCCGCCAGGTCCCGTACGGACGGGTGCCAGGGCGACGGGGGATGCGGGGCGCCCCGGTTGTCCTGGGAGCAAGCTCGTAGGTAGCAGTAGCGGCGGCCAAGGGGAGACGAGTGACGGATCCTCACCACAGTCCTCTTCGCATACCGACCCCAGCATCATCACCAGCACACACACCCTCCCACAAGCCATGTCCAAGCTGAAGCTAAGCAGTGACCCGTCTTCACGGCCAGCAGTTGCCAAGCCCGACGCTCCTCGGCCGGAAACGACTCAGCCTGCGGTTCAGGCCTTGGTGAGCGACGACGTCGGAGCGGGCCTGGGAAAACGAGATGCAACTGCCATAAACGAGTCGATAACGGTCGGAAGTGCGTCGAGCGAGTCGCCGGGAACTGGTCAAGAGCGGGCCCCTGGCAAGTCCGCCGAGACGGGATTCAAGGTAGCGTGAAAATATTTTCTGGGACAGCGCCTTTGTAGGCAGCCTGTGCTTCCCCGTGGCTTTAGTGTCTTGACGGCCTGGTCAACCCTTCGATGACCTCCAGTTCTGACTGATAATTCTGCGATGTAGAAGTCGGAAACACCGAAAAGAGATGAGTCAGAAAAATCACTCGAAACCGCCCCAACCACAGGGGAAGCACCAGACACCCTGGAACCCCTCTGCGAGGGTGACACTACCATAATCCCGGATCTCCTCCCCGCCGCTCTCGAGGAAGGCATATTCGACAAACTCCGCGCCGAGGTCAGCTGGCTTCGCATGTCGCACCAGGGTGGCGAGGTTCCCCGGCTTGTGTGCGTACAGGGAGCCGTGTCACCGTCGGACGCCAGCGTGCCCTTGTACCGGCATCCGGCAGACGAGGCACCGCCGCTGGTTCCTTTCTCGCCGACGGTGCTCAAGATCAAAGAACATGTGGAGCGTCACGTCGGACACGAGCTCAACCACGTTCTCGTTCAGCTGTATCGCAGCGGGCAGGACTACATCTCGGAGCATAGCGACAAGACTCTCGACGTCGTAAAGGGCAGCTATATTGCTAATGTCAGTCTGGGCGCCGAGCGGAAAATGGTCTTTCGGACCAAGCGCGGTGACACCAAGACGGACAAGGACAAGGAGGGAGAGGGCAGCGGCAAGAGAGAGATCGTCAAGGCCAAGCTGCCGCACAACTCGCTCGTCAAGATGGGCCTGCGCACCAACGCACGCTGGACCCACGCCGTTAAGCAAGACAGACGCGCGGACCGGGACAGGACGGCTCCCGAGCTGGCGTTTGGCGGCGCCAGGATCAGCCTCACCTTTAGACAGATCGGGACGTTTCTCGACAAGGACGGACTCTTGATCTGGGGTCAAGGCGCGACGGGCAAGACCCGGGCCGACGCGAAGCCCGTCAAGAACGGAGCTTCGGAGGCTGAGCAAATGATCCGCGCCTTTGGGGTCGAGAACAACACACCCGACTTTGACTGGGACGCGGTGTACGGCCAAGGGTTCGACGTTCTGCACTTCAAGGCCGTGCCGAGGCTGTGGGAGTCTGGAGATGAGACTCGAGATCTGAGGGTCAAGTTGATGTTGGGCTCGTACGGGGTTGGGTTTGCCATTGGAGACCACACGCATGTCGACGGAGAAACCACCGCAGCCAAGGAACTCAGATTCCTGGACAATGACGCCGACAAGTCAGATGTCAGGGGCGACCTGGCAGTCATGCTCTACCTAGAAAGCACATATGGCAAGCTCTCGGCCGGCAAGACGGGCTCGCTGGCAACGAGGCTGACGCGCTTTGAGCGGGCAATGAGCTTGTTGGACAAGTGGCGTGCCACTGGGGACCCCGAACTGAAACCGCTCGAGGGTGAGCTGGCCGTGTTTGACGGTCACATGTCTTCTGGTGCTGAATACGTGGCTGGCGGTGAGGCGCCGTCCCTTGCAGACTTTGCGTTGTGGCCTGTGCTGCGGGAAATGGCTGGCTTGGTTGGGTCTGGACAAGGGGGCAAGGGGAAGAACGACGAGAGTTTCAGCGGCTTGCTTGAGGGAATGGGGCTGAGTCGGTTGAGCAAGTACTATGAGCGATTCGGGAGGGAGAAGTTTGTGGGCCGGGTTGTGGAGGAGTAGAGAGGTTGGGAGATGACGGGTAAAGGTTTCTATGGGTTCCGTTTCTCTTCAGGGTGGCGTTTTTGTGTTTGTAAAAGATACAGTGGGAAGCTCAGGTATGATACCCAGGGTTGAAAGGTAAATAATGTTTGCTTGTTGCGTTTGCCCATGTCGACATATTCCAAGGCTTCTAGAAACGAGCGTGAGTGTCAAACCAAGGGTAGAGGGTTTTTGGATTACTTTGCTATCTGATCACAGTCAGGGGCATGTATGCCTAGGACACAAACCAGAAAACAAAGTTCAAGACCAAAGTTCACTCGAGGAACCAACGGCATTATAAATGTTAAAAAAAAGTATATGATATTTCTGGTCGTAGGCACATGTGAAGGAATCCCTCCACTCCTGAATCCGACCTAGTCAGGCAGCAAAAGATTTCGTCCGGTCCAAGCTGTCCATTTATATCAGCTTGCCAAGCATTGATGACCTGATCAGGGCGAAAACTGCTCCTCTCCACACTTTGTTTTCTTTCCATGTTTGGCCCGAATGTGGGGGGGAACAAGCGATCGTGGGAAGGATCCGATTGCCGGGCTCGGGCGGCTTTGTTTGTTTCGGGCATTCTCCACTTTGCCGATGGTTTTTTTTTTGTGTAGAGCTCGGATACGCTTCGTTGTGTGGTAACGTGTTGTAGGCAAACCGAAATATCACAAACACGACGGCCGGGCAAACTTTGAGAATGACTACTGCTTGGGATATACCTTACAAAGCCACGGGTCTCATCTTGGATCGGCTAGTCTGGGGAAAGGGTTAATTAGTTACTGTCCGTTCCCGGAAGCTACTCTGCTTTGGTCAACGGGTTCGGATCGTCACAGGTGTCAAGGTATAGTAATTCATGGAAACCAGGGATAAGAGGGCGTCAAGGAAGCTTCTGTTGTTGCTGGCAGGGTTGTACTGACGTGAACAAGTAGGTGTTTGCTAGGTATGGATTGTGACTGGTGGATTTGCTCTTTTTTGTTTCACGCAATGATACCATCCTCACAAACGCAGTCCCATTCGAGACATATCATATCAGTCATCGATGATGGGCGAACACAAACAACCCAAGGCCGTAAGTCCATGTCCGCCCGCATCCATTGCCTTACAAATACAGACTTGCCCCGTCAAACTAGTTACTAGGCTCTACTAGCCCTCCCCTCGCAGCCAGATATCAACCCTCCACAAGGGACACCATAGCAGGAGAAAAATAATGTAGCCGAGACGGAGTGAAAACGGGGTATAAGTAAAAACTCGGCCTGGAGGGTCATAGCATCGGTAACGATTAAGATCGCTCCCTCATAAGCAATAAACAAAAATAAAAAAAACCGTTAAAAAGACCATCGACGTCCACAGAGTTCCTTGTGTACAACCTTTGTCCTGCTTTTGATACAATGCATCGGATAACATTCCTTCTCGGCAATAGCCTTCTCAATCACCATTAGTTGCCGCACTCGTCTCACTAGCCTTGTTCGTTTTGCCTTGCTGTTTGTCTTTCTGGCCCTCCGCAGATCCATTGCTGGCCAGGAACATGTCCCTGAACTGCGCGTTGCTCTTTTGTGCGACAGGCGCCTTTGCGTCGTCGGTAGAGACAGTGCCGTTCGTTCCCTCGGTTGTGGCCGCATTTTTGACCGCAGCCTTGGGGAAGAAACCAAGTCCCGCGAACCCGCCCCTCTTGGGCTTTTGACCTCCGAGGACGGGTCGCGAGACCCTTGGCGGCGGCATCATCATCGCCGACTTCTTGGGTTCCTTCTTTCCGTCACCGGCCGCCTTGTCCGCTGGTACATCTATGCGATCGCTCCTGACGGCGTCTTTCTCCTTGAGCAACTCGGCAACCGTGCCGGTTCTTATCTTGCAGTTGTCGATTTCGGCCCCGTCCAACGCCAGCTGCGCCTTGCCGGCCGACGCGTGGTCCGCCAGCTCGACGATCGCACCTCCGTGGTCCGGGCGGAGAACCAGCTTGGAGATGGTGGCGCCCTCGCCTGCGTGCTTCTCGACGAGGGCACGAACCCGGGCGTCGTTGACCGTGTCGGGGATGTCGAGCAGCGCAAAGGTCCGGAGGTCGCGTGCCTCCCTGCTCTCCTTGCTGCTGGAATCTTGGCGCTCATTGCTTCCCTCCATGGCTATGTCGCCTTCCCCATCTGGCTTGGGTGATGGGGACGCGGCGGTGCGGGCCTGCGGCTTGAAGTTGGTGACCTTGGTCGGCTCCACCGTGACGATGTTGTTCTTGAGTTTCACGCCGTTCAGCTCCGTGACCGCCTGGTCTGCTTCTTCCTTTGTCTCGTACACGACGAATCCTGTCCCTTTGCTCCTGCCCGCCATGTTTTTGAGAACGCGCACCGTCTGGACGGTTCCAATCTTGCCAAAAACCTCCTTGATCGACGCCTCATCCGCATCCAACGGTAGATTTGCCACCTTGACCTCCCTGCCCTCCGATGTGGCTCCTTCTCGAGCCTTCTTCCTTGCTGGGTCCGAGTATTTGACGCTCAGCTTGAACTTGCCCTGCAGCTCCTTGCCATCCAGCTCGGTCGCCCTCCTTGCCGCCTCGGCCTCCCTGAAGCTGACGTAGCAGAATCTCCGGTGCGTGTTGAACTTGAGACTCGGCCATCGGATGTCAAAGATCTCCCCGCAGTCCTTGAACAGCTTGCGGATGAACTCGTCGTCGGCCGTGGGAGGGTAGTTGGTCACAAACAGCGTCAAGGAGTCTCCGGGTTTCACTTCGATGACCCTCTCGCCGTAGTACTTGCCGTCTCGCAGCAGGGCCGACCTCGCGTCGTCGGTGGACCGGAACTCGACGAGGGCGACCGCGGACCGGTCGTTGTCGACTTTCTTCAGGACCATGCTGTTCACGTGTCCGTACTCACGAAAGTACTGTCGCACCCTGGTCTGCGTCGTGTCAGCCGGCAGATTCGTCACTATGACAGTCGTGTGTTCGCGGTCCCGCTTGAGCGACGCGGCCGACTGCGACGAGCTGGCTGCATCGCCAGTCGCCGCCGACTCGTCCTCGCCGTTCCGGGGTCGTTTGTTCGCACCTTCGTGGCGGTCAGGTGTCGCGTCACTTCGCTTGCGCTTGGCCGCTGCCGAAGGTGAGTCACCCGCCTGTTCTGTCGCCGCCGTGTACGCGGCCACCGCTGCCGCCTCTCCCTGCCGCCGCTGTTCCACCTGCTTCTTGACCCTGTGGACCAGATCGTAAGCCGAGCGAAGCTTGTCGGGCGTCTCGTAGTCGTTGCAGTGTTGCAGATAGACTTCTAATATCCTTTCCGGCCAGTCCATGTCTTTCCTCTTTAGCGCCTGCAGCAGAACCTCGGTCGCCTTTGACGGCACTTTGAGCTTGGGTGGCATGGCCTGCCCGGGCGTGGGACTGCGGTTCTTGCCCTTTTCTGCCTGGAACACCGACAGTTCCCAGACGTAGAACTGCAGCCAAAAGTTGTAACTCACGGCATAGAGCGGCTTTTCAGCCAGCCTCAGCCACTGAAAGCGTGCCTCGTCAATGGCGCCGTGTTTCTCGGTGAGATAGTTGATTAGGATCCGCTCGAGTCGGAAGTTTGGGTCTCCGACGTACGAGTTGCCGAACCGTCGCTCGCCCCAGACTTGAACAGCTTCCAGGGCGGCCAAGAGACCCGAGTCGGCGAGGTCCGTCATCTCTTCGGTGGCGGCAGGGTCCAGGGCCGATCGCTTTAGGTAGCCGCACCATGCGGCATACATGTCTACCACACCCACCATTCCGTCGCGGTCGAGCTGAGAACTATCAGTAGCGGCGTGCTTGATCCGTTCCATGGCCGAGAAAGACAGGCCGGCCTCCTCACAGCTGAGTATGTAACGCGCCCACAGCGGGCCCGACCATGGGCAGTGCGACACGGCGCCCTGCAGCACCGTGGGGCTGCTGGGTAGTATTTGGAGCATGTCTGGATCGCGGGACTCGGGGCTGTTGAAGCGGTTGTACAGCGTCGATACAAAGACGGCGTAGTCGGTCCATGTCTCTTCGTCTCTGGCAAGGACGCCGGTCAAGGCGCGTGAAAAGAGGGCCATGGCGATCTGTATGGCGATCTTGGGGTTCTTCTTTTCCCGTACCGTGCTGACGATCTCGAACTGAAGATAATCCCTCATGGCAGTCTTGTGCGCATCCTCGTCGCCCGACTCGACCGCCTTTACCAGCCTGAGCTCGTACGGGTCGCGCCTCTCGTAAAGCTCCCTAGCAGGCTGCGATCGCGTTGTGATCTCCTTCATGGTGCTCTCCCACGCGGATTGGTTATATTCGTTGAGGAACATGGAAAAGGATTGGGACGTCTCACTCCAGTTCTTGTGTGGGATGAGGAGACGATTGCGAAACAGGTGGGTGATGCGCTTGACGCCCTCTGCGGTCCTAGAAAAGCCCAGCAGCTCCATCTCCTTGCCGATCCATCGATTCCAAAGTTCATGGCTATCGCTCAGTCGGTACTGCGTCGCCTCGTGACCCTCCTGCCACAATCGAAGGGCCGAGTCCAAGGAAAAGATGTCGCGAGCTGTGGGCAGCTCCTCGGGCTTCCACGTCGCGAAGCCATTTTGACACGGTCGCTGACAGCTCTGGTATAGAGACCAAAAGTATTCGCAGTAGGCCAGCCACAAGGTGAGGCTGCCGTTCTCGAGAGTGGCAGCCTTTTTGTAGAGTTCAAGGACCTGGATGCGCGACTCGATGTCGTGGGCACGGCGCTTCTGCTGGTCGATATAATCGAGCCAGTTCTCCTCACCGACGGGAGGCGCCGGCGGCGGCGAGGGCGCAGCGTGTGGGACGGACGACTGGGGCGCGATCGCGTGAGGATTTGGAGTCGACGTCGCTCTCGATCTGTCGTTCATGGTCGGTGATGAGGTTGTTTGCGTGGAAGACCACCTGACGTAATTGCAGGTAGGGCTTTTGTAAGGAGCAAAAAGAGATCAGGCGACGCAGACAGCGATGCTCTGCTAGCTAGCTACCCGAGCTAACTGTGCTCGCAGCTAGACCTAGGACAAAAATGCGGACCGTTGACTTTGCACCCACACTTGTCTCTCCGTCGTATTGGCGACGACAGCACCGAATAGACCATCTGTCGAGTCGTTGGTTGCACACCAGTGGCTAACCGAGATGGCAACTTGTCGTGACGACACTTTTTGATTGCTCAGGCACAGGGCGTCCCAGGTCGTGACCAAGTTTCAGCGGGCGACAAAGGCAAAATTTGGCGCGAGAGGAAGCTTGGCAGAGTTTGGTTTGGTCGGGATGAGGGAAAAGTATTCTCGAGGCCAACACCCTGTTCGTTTGTTGAACATTGGATTTTCAGACTGCTCCGAATGGTGGTTGGGGGTTTACTGGAGCAGGGTGGAATGCATTGACGGAGAGTGCCGGAGAAGCAAAGGTGAAAAAAATTGACCCGCGTCGGTCGCAACGAATCCATCAAAATCCAACATCGTTTACTTGGCGTCCAGGCAGAGAGGAGACGACCGACTACCGAGCAGCGCTGAGAAATGCGGCAGAGCTGGAGCCGATAGGGCCCCACACTAGCTCGGGGTCAACTGACGGTGTGACCCTCTTTCTTCCAGCTATCTTTTGTTACGAGTAGGAGCTGGAGGGCTCCATGGTTTTCAACCAGCCATTTCGACCAGCCAAGAGCATGGTGGGCGACAGGAAATTGACCGCCCGGACGTCTTGTCGCGAGACTGCCAATCACGGCTGCGCAAAGGGTCTTTACGGGTTTACAACTACGAGGGATCATGCGGTGAAAAGCTAAAGCTGGGATGAGATGACGATTGTTAATCCTATCGTATATAAACATCTGTCGAGGACAAGATTTGACCTCACCCGACAAGCACCAGGAACTGAGGCGACAAAGACAAGACAACGCTGTCATTTCATTTCCAGTGCTGTAATCCCCTAGATTGAGCTGGTCCCTTGTTTGTCCAGGATAGTATGCAGATGGCGCTAGCCACACCGGCACTAGCCTGCGGACGGGCTGCATCGCAAGTGTCGATGCGACACGACCTCTGCTTTCCACTGCCAACCCTAGTTAGGGGCCGGCCTGACAAGGCGAATCAAACTGTAGATTGACATTTACGAACCCAGAACTCGGCCGACAGACATTGAGCGTACCTAGGGCAAGCAAAGCCAAATAAGAAGCTAATATGGACACGTCTAGATGGTCCTATCCCCATTTAATTCGTGGCAGGTAGCCCGCCCTTGGTCTGGACCCCGTCTCCTTGTCCCCAGGCTGCGCGATGACGACATGGCAGCGCCTCGTGTTTTTTTTTTTTTTTCTTTCTTTTTTTTTGTCATCTCGTCAATCAATGTCCATGCAACCTGCTTCCCTACAAAAGAAAACAAAATCCAGCTGATTGGAACAAAAGAATCCAAGGGGCACACGTGATTAACAACACAGAATCAAAAAGAAAAAAGAGAAACATTAAAAGAAAAAAAGCTTCGTGATCTTCGTTACATTTCCCACGATCTGCGCAAGAGCAAGTCTGGACTGGCCTAATTACCAGTCAGGGCATTCCAACTCAGTTTGGATGGACCCCGTGGCGAATGCGGTGGCTTACTGGCGTTCCTGTTAATGATGCTGTTGCCGATCTTCCCGAGACAGAAACCCTGGTCAATCTCTCTGATTTTTAGGGGACCCTCCTTGACCGCCTGCCACCGATAACGTTTCCTGCCTTGCCTGTTCTGTTTCCATCCATCGGGTTCACTGTTGCTTCTTTTGCGGGCGTTGAAGGATAATGGTAGGATCCAATACCACCTCGCCCAAGGTAGTAGTTTCGGCGCTTTTGGTCCATTTCGCATCGTCAAACTTGACACACCTCTCGGCTTTCTGTTCCAATTTTCTGACTTTCCAGGACCAACCATTCGAGCGGTTAATAGCTTACGCAGAGTCCGACTCAAGCTGTCCCCAGCGCCCCTCTGCGATCGGTCATCAGAGGATAAAAAAAGCGGCTACGCGGCGCGAAGGTTCAGCGCCAATTTATCGCTTCCTTGAATCTGACCTTGCATCTGTCACGTTTCTCCAATTCAAAACCGCGTTTATTCATTCTTCATTGGCTTTGATCTTTGCCCTGCCCCGGATTTTTCTACAGGCCCGCCCAGAGCTTATTCAAAGACAGGGCTTTCAGGATTCATTGGCAACCTCTGCCTTTTCCGGTACCGTGATAACCTGGAAACCTCAGCTGAAGTCTAGGCATCGTTCGATAACTCCGCTAAATTGGTGACCTCTAAAGCGATCCACGTCAATCAAACTGCCTGCCGCTCGGTTGCCTGCCGGTTGCTTGCCTCTCGACTGTCGAAACTTTGACTATTTCGAACCCACACAACGGTCCTGAATCTTCTGATTCGGCTGTGACTACATGATATTATCTGGTAGATTGGCGCAAGATGCAAGTGGGTCAACTTGAAAGCTACAACGTAGAGTTGTGTAGCATGCAGAACCTGTCAGGTGATTGTTTCGTTACCACCCAAGCACAGATCGTACCCGACTCCGTATCATCCGTATTCCTGTCTCTACACGACACGTGACAAAGATGAGTGGCACCAAATAGCTAGGTTGGTAGGTACATAGATGATCCATACACACTACGTACAAACCCAGGTACCTAGGCTGGCTTACCTGGTTTCATGCTCGTCTACAGAATTGATACACGTGACGGCGGCCGCGGCAAAACCTACCTACCCTGCAGACAAGTTTGGCGAGATGCTACGGACTTGCGTCTTGGCTTTCAGCGCAAACTCATCTTCCTCCCACCAGGCAGAACATGTCATTTCTTTCTTCTAATCCAGCTTCCGCACCCCTGGATAACTGGCCCAATGGTCAATGGGCGGCTTTCAGATCAAGGAAAGCATATTCAAGTCAGGCTACTACCGTTGGGGGTTCGTCATCTCGGGCACCCACGACGACTCTCTCTGGAACGAGCTCATCTGCCTCAAGTCGGGGCAGAATGGGAACATGGGCTCTCTGAATACTTTTGAGCGCCACCTGTGATAACCATCATCGATCGCGCCAGTCTTGACGGTGCCACCAAGGACGAGGTCCGTCAGCGGTTCCGCGCCTAGTGCGAGACTAAGGTCACTGAGGGCAACAGCCAGCTCGCCGCGCCCACTAAAGATTTAGACCGACGAGGGACCAAAGGCGCACGTTATCGGTATTGCATATGCGATCGCAATGGTTTTCCCTCTGTTCGAAACGCCTCGCCCGCGATTCCGTGGTCGCCAGATATGTCCCGAGTACAAGTAGCGTCTCCGCGGGCGTTGTGTTAATCAGGATGTCTCGGGTCAGAGATCAAGGAGAAGAGGCAGAAAGCCAAGGCTGCATTCAAAACTAAATTACAAGCGGAGAGTTTTGATGGCAGAGATGCAGAGGTTGAATGTCGAACAGGACAGACAACGACAAGGAGAACAACCAAGACTGACTCGGACGAAGATGACAAGGATATCTATCGGCTGTTGATGGCTGCTGCCTTGGATGTCGGTTGGTGCGACCTCGGTTGGATCGTTGGCGGGATGCTATGAAGAGATGTTTACCTTTATGATCCCAGAATAGTCTGTATGGGGAATGGAGAGCGTCATACAAGCGTCCAGAACCCGCCGGACCGCCCACCGGACGGGTGAGCCAGTTATGAAGCGGCTGGGCATACAACCGGACACTACCCACGCTGTTCTTGGCGCCATAAGCGCCGTCCTAGGCTCTCAGTTGATGGCAAACTTGCCGCCATCGATAGTGTCGGCAACTGATATGCTTGGCGAGCAGCATACCAACGCCCTCTGGCAGCGCAATCCCCACTTTGACTGCCAGGTTTGCTCGTTCATTGCGGGCATTATGTATACAGTGGCTCATTTGCGCTGAAATGCCGATCGAACGCATATACAGGGTCACGTACTGGACCACTTATATGCTCAGCCCCTGCGGCTGGCTGCTGTTGGCTCCATACAAGCGTCCCGGTGCCTGGGCGACAGAAGTGGCGGCAACAAGGCCACGATGCACTGGGATGCTGATAGGTAAGGCTGTTGTGGGTGGCAAGAGTTTACCCGAGTTGTGGAGTAAACCTCCGAAGAAGGTATAAATGAGCTCGCAGTCCTCCCTGACTACCAAAGCCCCTGCACAAGGTGATAATTATCTGTGCTCGACTGCCTATCAGGGTAACATGATGGGCCAGTCCACTAGTTTCCTGGTGATATTATGTCTATGTGGTTTAGTTGATATGCCATGTCTTTTACATCTATCTACCTGCAAATCGTCAAGGTTCATTATGCGGTTGGCTAACTTGACAAAAAGCTGTGAGCTCGAAGATGGGCAAGGGCAACTCGGTTGGTTTTTGCCACAGATGGATCAAGCTGCGAGACAGTAGTCGAACTTGTCGTCCAAGTTGCAGTCTTGAGAAGGCTAGGGTTCGGCGACAGGAGATCTCCAGAATGAAAGTACCGTGCTTTTGAGGCCGCCCACGTACTTTGTGCAGCTACCGATGTGCCCGGCGCGAGAGATTGCTGCTGGTGAATCCTGAAGATCCTCTAGAAGTGTCGCTGTTCCTGGTCTTGACTCAAAGACACTCTGCGCTCCTTCATCCCATTCATCATGCCTGGACAGGCCGCTAGCAGGCGCTGTTGTCTACCAGCCGGCAGATAGCTTTTGCTGCACCAGACATCGATGGCGTTGTTCTCATGATGCTCATGAGGATTTGTTTTGCGAGATGGCATACTAGTGCAGTCATCTCAATCTTGCGCAGTATACTTGCGGTCACAAACTAGCTGCATGCCTTTGAGTCTTTCCTGAGGTGCAATATCTGGCAGCATCCAAGCAACACCGGCATCTTTTTGATCGGCCGTCTCGCTGGCCAAGCCAAGATCCCGCAGCAGCATTGGATATCACCAAACCCCCTCCAGTGCAAGTAGTTGCGTTGGTCGTTGGTGCACGAAAGCTTCTCGGAGAAGGGACCTTCAGGCTTAGGATCAGGAAGTACATGGATGAAGCCCCAAAGTAGGTCGACAGGTGCTAGGCTAGCGACCGTACCTCTAAAACATGCTATAGAGGGGCCTAGCCAATTCTTCAGCTTTGCCCTGGCCAGCATCAACAGAGGCATCAACTCCTCATTGTTATTGCGGAGCCACAGCCTTGCCGACATGGAACGTTTGTACCGCAAGAACCATGCCTTTTTCATGATACATCAGGCTTGCTTACCTTGTTTTCATCGCCCATCTTTCGGCCGGCGTGCTGGAAGCCAGAAGGCTGCTTCCTGTCGCCCCTTGCTGCAATTACGGATGCGGCTGCATCTGCTGTTGCCCTACTCGCAGATGCAGCGCTTGTATAGAAATGAAGCTGTCAAGGATGATGGTAAAAGCGTCAGAACCCTTGCCATTTTGCAAGAATCTGATCGGACATGCTTCAACTACGTAGCCGCTTACCATCCGGAGAGGCAAGATCTGATGTTACTTCCCGAGGGAGAAACAGCAGGGATTTATTGAATAGAACCTTGAGTCTACGGAGCTGGCATGGCTGCGATGTGGGCAGGCCGTGGCCCATATCTTTGATCCACGCTCCTTTACATCCTGCTCTAGGAATATCTTGCAACACCTGCTACAGGTTGTGCTTAGATTGCACGTCCGAGTTGGCGTGACCGACGGTAGCAAGCTTTTGTCCAAGAGTGTCTGCAAGCTCATGTTAATTTGTCCTCTTACACCAAGTTTGGGATATAAGATTGTGAACCCAACGATTGACCTACGATAAGTTCGACAGATAGAACTTTGGTGTCTTCTAGAGACACCGTGCCGTGAATCACTTCCCTTGAAGCCACATCAGCCTCTTCGAGGCCAAGACGGTCCACAGTATGGAGATGCCGGTAAACAAGTCTCGAGCTGAGGGGGTGCGCGACTATACCAACGCTCAGATGGCTATCTTCTACCAACTCCTTTGAGTTTCAAAGTCATTGTATGCTACAGGGCGAGGGACATTGGAATATGACGGCGTCTTTCCAAATCCTCGGAAGCAGGAGACATTTCGCTTGCTAGAGAACATCTCAACGGCATCAAGCGCATCTCTTCAAGGAGACAGACACCAGACTTGGACCCTGCCACTCTGTTTCGGAACCCGGGCAGCTCAAACCAAGGGGACCAGGAACGCCAGTACGGGCTCAACAGTTGACCGCCATCGATACCTGCAGCCAGGAGGTCGTCTAATCGTATGCTGGACCTTGGACATGCCTAATTCTCGGAGTTGACAACAGCTGCTGGAACACTGTAGCAAATGCTTCTCGCTCTGGTCAACCAACTCAAGCCTGATTTGGCCATTTCTGTCGATGTTAGACAAGACAACCGTCATTGATGCTTCCCAGGCGAACGGGCCATGACGTTCATTATGTAATTTGCATTCCACGCTGCGGTTATTTGGCCATTCGCAGAGTTCAAATAACCGCCCCTTTGTTAGCCGCCACCCAGTCCAAAGCAAAAAAAAAAAAAAAAAAAAAAAAAAAACGATTCAGGCCGCTGGCCCCGGGCGACATTACCACGTTCAGTTGCCTGCGCCGCATGCCCAGGTGAAGGCATAAAAACGACCACGTTCACCCCTGCCTCGGCGTCCCGGGAGGCGGGAGGCGGGCGTCGGGCGGCAGTTGTACAGCGCGAAAGAAAAAACCTCAAGTCCCGGACAAGGGGATTGGAGTGGGGAACCTTTTTTTTTTTTTTTTCACCAAACCCACGATTACCCTGTTCAAAAACGCCAACATGCTGGCAGATGGGCGTGGCGCAGGTAAAGCCTCCCCTCTCCCTCCATCTCCCTCCCTTTCCAAGCCATTCCGTCACGCCAGCTGCAAACATGTCAATCGGGAAGGATTGCGCCGCGACTCTTTCTTTTTTTTCTTTTCTTTTTTTTTCTTTCTAGAACCCGAGGGGCAAACCTGCAAGGTGCTTTACGGAGGGGATTGGGCGGGCGTACCGTTCCACCAAAAAACGTCGGCCACGCCCGAGGTGGAACCCCTGTTGAGGCCTGTTTATTTAAAAGAAATTTAAAATTATCGCGGGGCGCGACGTGTGTGCCTTGGTGATCGCGCTGGCTGAAGAGTCGATCACATAATTTAAGTTGCAACGTCTGCAAACTCGAGGGCTGCTGCTTGCTGCGGTGTTTTTTTCCCATTCTGCGTGTGCTTCGACGGACAGAAGAGCGTTCAAGGATATGTTGCGGCCAACTTGGAGATTAATTGGCTGACAGGTTTGATTGATGATGGACAGCCCAGAAAGTTGTTTAGAGTTTGCCCCTGTAATACCGCCGGCTGGGCATGGCCACCTGGGGATTTTATTTTGACTTTGGCGTTTGCTTCAGCATTCACCCTGTAACCTACCCTATGGTCAGGCACTAAAACAATCAACGGCATGGCAAACAAAGACAGACTGCTACTTTGCTCGGCAGTAATGAGCTTGAAACGATGGTCAAAGACCGTGCCCATCTACAAGTTGGCGATTTACTACTGGTTCTAGCACAATCTCCCATCGACTACTACGCTGTAGCTTTCTGCCATTATTTCGTCGGACCGGCGTGGATGATCTACATGAATTTGTCCAAATATATCCAAGCGAGAATCCGGCTTGAATCAGACCTGTTCGGCTGAGTCTGGTCAAATGTCGTTGACGGTTGAAATTGGTAGGCAAGGGGCTCAGGGGCACGAGCAGCCGTGAATGAACACAAAATATCACATCTCATTTCGATGCTTTCCTAGACCATACGCGTCATGTTGAGCATGTGCAAAAATTACCATATACGGGCACATTCCCGATCGTCGCGGATCAAATCGAGGATTGCCATGACATTATGCAACTTATAGCACGCAGTAATGTACGATGTATTTATGCCGACGCTCTGGGCGCTGCGGTGTCAGAACCGCAGCGCTGGGCCCAACGTACGTTCCCCACAAGTGTTTCGACAAGGTCCCAGAAGCAACATAGCACTTTGCCCCGAATCAGCATAAAAATACCACCCGACCAAGCCCCCCGGGCAGGGATGAGGCTTCCACGGTTGATTAATGCTAACCAACTTTTTTTTCCATGAGGGATGCCCAGAGAGCAAACTGTTGCCCGAGAAAGCATCCACAGGGTTCGGACAACGCAAACGGCCTGTCAATACGAACAAATGTCAAACGGCCATGCCGGCAATTGCGGATTCTGCGTGTATTGGGATCAGGGGCCATGATTAAAGTATAATCATCGGACCGGGACCCAGAACGTCAGTCTCAGCAAGTATATAACGAGGCCCGGTTCCATCCCAAGTGTGCAAATCGTTTCTTTTGGACACCACCGCCTGTTGGTCCCGACATTCCTTTCACATCCAATTTCTGATCAACACAATCTTTTTTGCTTGAGAAATTAATTAATCTAATAATTAAGGACTCCAGCAAACATGTCACTCGTTAACCTCTCCAGGTCGGCGCTGGCCCTCCTCCTCGCCGCCAGCAACTTTGCCGGCGTCAATGCCTTCCCCGCCGCCTCCGACGTGGCGGCGGCGGCCACTCAGGGGCCCGCCGGCAAGGTGTCGACGGGCTACTTTGCCGGCTACCACGCCAAGCGCAAGGGCGTGACGTTCGGCGTGGACCAGATCCCGTGGGACAAGTACGACGACGTCAAGTACGCGTTTGCCGAGACGACGGCCGACGGCAGCCTGGACCTGAGCAAGTCGGCGCCCGAGGAGCTCCCCAAGTTTGTCGATGCGGCGCACGCGCACGGCAAAAAGGCCCAGGTCGCGCTGGGCGGCTGGGCGGGCAGCATCCACTTCAGCAGCAACGTGGGCAGCGCCGAGAACCGCACGGCGTTCGTCAAGACGTGCCTCGACCTGGTGCAAAAGTACAACCTGGACGGCCTCGACTTTGACTGGGAGTACCCCAACAAGCAGGGCCTCGGGTGCAACGCCATCAGCCCCAACGACACGGCCAACTTCATCTCGTTCCTGACGGAGCTCCGCAAGGCGCAGCCCAAGCCGCTGCTGTTGACCGCCGCGGTCAGCCTGTACCCTTACAACGACGCCGCGGGCCAGCAGTCGGCCAACGGGGCGCTCAAGCCCATGGGCGACCTGCTCGACTACAGCATCATCATGGGCTACGACGTGTTTGGCGCCTGGGCCCCGACCGGCGGCCCCAACGCCCCGCTCGAGCAGGCCTGCGACCCCCGCAACAACCAGGGCGGCATCAAGGAGGGCGTCGCCAAGTGGGTCGCCGCCGGCGTCCCCGCCGAGAAGCTGATCCTGGGCATCGGAGCCTACGGCCACGGCTTCACCGTCAGCCAGGCCGACGCCTTTGTGCCCACCACCGACGGCAAGCCCTTCCCCCTGAGCGCCTACCCCAAGAACAACGGCACCCGCCGGCAGGGCAGCAGCTGGGACGACGACCCCGCCGTCGACGCCTGCGGTGCCGCCCAGCCCGCCGGTGGCACCTTTACCTTTTGGAGCATGGTCACCGAGGGCCAGTTCCTGGACGAGAGCGGCAAGCCGCGCGCTGGTATTGCCTATGGATATGACGACTGCAGCCAGACGGTATGTTTTTCTCTCTTCTTCTCTGCTCCTTCTCTTCCTCTCTTGTCTCTGTACTAACTCGACATTCACAAACAGCCCTTTGTCTACAACAACGCCACCAGCTGGTGGGTCTCGTACGACGACAGCAAGTCCCTCGGCGTCAAGGGCAAGTACATCACCGACAACAAGCTCGCCGGCTTTTCGGTCTGGGAGCTGGGCGGCGACTACAAGAACATTGTCGTCGATGCCATGCGCGGATCCGTTGGTCTGTAGGCTTGGAAATGTAGAGGTTTATTTAGAGTGAATATAGAGTTTTCGTTGACTGCCTTGCAAGTGATGATCTCTGGCGCAAGTTCGTCTGTAAATCCATGGGCCGAGTCACGGCGTTGGTGGTTGGTTGCGCAGCCACTCTTCGCTAGTCCGCTGGAAGTGATGGTGCATTCACTCACAGCTCAATGCTACCTTGTATTGTTCGCCGTCTTGTTTGATACTTGCCTTGGCTTAATCAAAGTTCGCATACGCATAGGAGCTATGTCGGCTATGTTAAATCTCCAAGTTCATGCAGTGTATGAAATATAACAATTTAATTTATTCATCTATATTAGACCTAGTCATGGACTTACTCCTTTGTTTTTACCCGGATACCCGGGTCTATAAACATGTTGACCCTAATACTAAATTAAATAACGTTTGAGAAAGAATAGTTTGTCAAAACTGTTGAATTCTGATTCCACTTCTATTTTCTATTTGACAGTTTCCAATTACTGTAATCAGGTTTATGGTGCATTGTTGATATAGTTCTATACTTCATTGCTCGATCGTATAAATGGAGTGCTGTCAGGAAATTGGCTAGTGTTTACTGAGTAACAGGGCTGCCACATGGGACGTTCCCGCAATAGCCAAGCGATGGATGATGGATTGCCGACGGCACGCCTTGCATGGGCTTTCGGCAGACATCGGCAGACAATACCGTTGGCCGGCTCGGCTGTCGCCGGTGCGTGGGCTGCCAGCGTCGTGCCAAGCTCAAGTCAAAAAACCTCGATTAGCAGGCCAAAGATGCAGCCTTTGCATTGAGCGCTCGGAACAATCCACTGGCGCATTGTTTCCTTTTCAATTCGGCCATCAAACATCAAGTCAGCATCCGACGAACTGCATTCCAAATCGAGTATCTAGTCTACTATATTGATTCGGCCTCAATTATCAACATATCTTGCCCCACTCGCATGCCAAGAATCCGGCCTTCCTATTCCGTAAATCTTTCCGACCTGGTCATTTCGTTAATCGCTCACATATCGCTCATACGTGCTCAGGTCACTGCTACCAGGAAAATCGAGAGAGGGTTATAATGTTCAAAGTATCCTATTCGTTTGTCTGGCAGCCAGATTGTTCATGGCCTTCCTACATGACAACTCCTAGGCCAGCTGTACAGCTGAACTGCAAACATGTCTATGCGGGTTGCCTTTACTGTTTGGGTGGCAATTGCAACCCTGGTTTCCGGCTACCAGTCTGACGGTGAAGACGAACATGTTGAATCGCGAGGATACATTATAGAATTCTCCCAGGTACGGGTACGCCTCCACTCATTTTCTCTCTCATCAATCTACTGACTTTGTCTCAGAGCAACGGCCTCAACGCCAGGGACGAGATTTTATCCTCACTCCCGGACCTGAACATCACAAAGACGTTCGAGTCGCCAGTCTTTACCGGAGCCAGCGTCAAAACCACTCTGCAGGACATTGACGCCCTACGCCTGAGGGCCGGAATCGCAAATGTCTGGTACAACGAGGAGGTGCACCTCCTGGCGCCCGTGGTCGCGCCGCGCCAGGCCGGCAACGAGACGGCCCACGCCGTGCACTGGGCCACCGGGGTAGACCAGCTGCACGCCCAGGGCGTCTTTGGGGACGGCGTCAAGGTCGGGGTGGTCGACACGGGCGTTCAGTACACGCACGCGGCGCTGGGCGGCGGCATCGGCCCCGGGTTCAAGGTGGCAGGGGGGTGGGATTTTGTCGGCGACAGTGGGTGGCCGGCTGCGGGAGCCCCCAAGGTCCCGGACGCCGACCCGATGGACTACCAGGGCCACGGCACACACGTCGCCGGCATCCTCCTGGGCGAAGCGGCGTCGGGGTGGATGGGCGTGGCGCCGCGGGCGACGATGCACTCGTACAAGGTGTTTGGACGCACCAGCGGCTCGACCACCACCGAGACCATCATGGAAGCCTTCCTCAGGGCCTACGAGGACGGCATGGACGTCATCACGGCCAGCATCGGGGGCCGCGGAGGGTTTTCCGAGAACGCGTGGGCGGTGGTGGCGAACCGGATCGCGGAGGAGGGCGTCGTGGTGACGATCGGGGCGGGAAACAGCGGGGAGGGCGGGCCGTACTACGCCAGCAGCGGCAGCTCGGGCGAGTACGTGCTGGCGGTCGCGTCGGCCGAGGTGAAGAAGGGCACGGCGGCGGGCGACAAGATCCAGCCGAGCTACTTTACCAGCTGGGGCGGCCTGTACGACCTCTCGGTCAAGCCCGACATCACCGCGCCCGGGACGGACATCTACAGCACCTACATTGGCGAGGGCGACAACGTCTTTTCCCTGCTGAGCGGGACCTCGATGGCGACCCCGTACATTGCCGGCGTTGCAGCGCTCTACATCAGCGCCAACGGCGGGAGGAGCACGCGCGGAAAGGGCTTCGCCAAGGAGCTCGCCATGAGCATCATGGCCACCGGCAGCCCGCTCCCCTGGCTGCGCTACTCGGACCGAACCGCCGTCCCCTCCTTCGTCGCTCCGGTGCACCAGGTCGGAGGAGGCCTGGTGAACGCCACGGCTGCCGTCAGGTCGACCATGCAGTTGGAGCTGCAGCGCTTTGGGCTGAACGACACGCTTCACTTCCGGGGCAGCCAGGTTGTGAAGCTCACCAACACAGGAGCAACCGCCGCGTCCTACACGTTTGACCATGAAGACTGGGCAGGGTTCGAGATGCTGCTGGTCAACGACGCCGACACGGCTGAGACCCCGAGGATCAGATCCGGGCGTGAGATGGAGCCCATGAAACTATCGCCCAGTGTTCAGGTCCCCGGGGCGGTTGAGCTGCAGCCCGGCCAGAGCACCAACGTTGAGTTCGCCTTTGCCCTTCCGCCCGTCGCCAACGAGGCGAACCTGCCCGTGTACAGCGGGAGGGTGATCGTCAGGTCGGGTGGCCAATCCGCGGCCGTCGTGTATCAAGGGTTGGCATTTGACCTGCGAGAGCAGATGCGGAACCCCTACGCGGGGACGTATCCATGGCTGAGGTCGACCCTGTCCAACACCAACAAGACCACGTATGTACACGAGCGGGTGACTTGGCAAAACAAAAGCGACTTTTCAAAACAAAAACTGACCACGAGTGCGTCCAGATTCTCATTCGACCTCAGCGCCGCGGCGCAGGACTTTCCCAAGGTGTTTATGAAGCTCAAATGGGGCACCAGGGAAGTGCGCTGGGATGTAAGTCGAGTACCCGAACAAGCATTCTGTGTCTTTCAAGGTCCACCCTGTACTAACCTGCGGCAACAGCTCTACAACACCGAGTTTGAAGAGGCGCGCGACTGGCAGTATCCCCCCGTGGCCGGGCAGAACGGCTACATCGGCTCCGTCGCGCCGTGGGCCAGCTCGGGCAGCGTCTCCAGCTTCAAGCCGGGCGTCCACGACGCCAATGCGACCTTTGACCTGCCGGTTGTCAACGAGGCCAGGAACGCTCTGACGAGCGGCGGGTTCACCACCAGCTACTGGTGGTTTGGGAAGCTGGCCAACGGGAGCTACATCGTCCCGGGGAACTACACGTAAGTGCTGTTGTAGACTTTTTGTGGTGAACAACTCGATGAGGGCTAACGTTTTGTCAAGTATGAGGTTTGCAACGCTCGTGCCTTTTGCGGACCCTGTTTACAGTGAGAGCTGGAGTGGAATGACGACGGGGATAACGATTCTCCCGCAGATATAAAGCAATCGATTATAATATAACTACTTGCTCGATTTCGGGTGGAAGGCGGTATGATTCTACTTTCACTAAACGTGACCATTTCATACTCTGTACGCAGCCAAGTCACAAGTGAATGTTGATAAGCCTGTCCTTGTATACCAAAATCGGTGTGACTATCTTGATCAACTTGCTATCTAATAATAATTTTCTTTATTGTTCATTGTTTTTAGTCCATATACATAAAGTATTAAAGTCAGTGTCTGTTCCCGAACTCACCGACCAGTAAGTGGCCGCGAATTCCAGCGGCCCAGCTCACCCACGGCTCCCGGGACGCTCACTGGTCAGCCGGCGATCCTCTGTTATATCGACCGGGGAGTCCTGAAGTGAGTAGGTGGAGGCTTCTGCTTGGGTTCGGCATCGTCAACGGCGGCTTTTCGCTGGTGAGCTGTGGGGTGGTACACATAATCCGCCGAAGGGTAATGGATTGGCTTCGTGTTGTCGACCCCTCCCTTGATGTCAAAATGGTCCGCAAAGGAACCCCCTTGAAAACTCAAGGGTATCGCTTGCGTGAAAGACTCGAACGCGGGGTGGGTCTTGGCGGACTTGGGCTGGGGATTAGACGAGCTTGGAGATTTTTCGTTTCCGGAAGGGACAGGGCTGGCGATGGCGCCTGCAGCCAGGAAGGCAACAAGAAATTGAGCGAGCATTTTTTGGAGTGGATTGTTTGTGGTTTGCAAGTTGAAGAGTGTGTTGATGGGATGATGATTGAGGAAGAGATTCGGATGAAGATTACACGAGAGTTCGCATTTGTCTGGTTTCCGGCCTCGTTATTATTCTCAATGTTGACCATTGAAAAATTTACAATAGCAATTTTCCAAGCATATACGTGATGCGCATTTCAGCTACTCCAGTGTTACTTAATTGAGTATGCCTTTGGTATATTTTCCAATGGCCCCGTAAAGTGGTCCCCGGCATAAGAATCCTGGCTAAATGCTTACCAAGATAAGAGTCATTCACTCTTACATGGTACGAATACAAAGGCGTAGTAAAATTAGAACCGTATTTCATAAATAGACAAATCTTCCAAGGAACATGACTTTTATATTTGAAAATGCCATTATAAGCAAGTAGAAAGCCGCTGCCCAAAATACATATTCATAATTCATGACTTGTCATGCCGAACTCGTGCGTCATTTAACTCGTGGCTATTACCGTTTTGAACGTGGCTCTAGCTACTTAAATTTGTATTTCAATGGTGTATCCATGTGTTCTAGTGTTGTATGCCCTTCGTTAGGAATTCACACTGGTACAACTAAAGAATATGCAGACAACAACACTTGTTTTCATCAATTAGTCTACAATTTAATCTTACCGGGGGTTTCCAATACACCTTTGCTTACTAGAAGTTCATGTTACAAGCAAACACATCAATAGCAACCAAGCTTTGCCATCATGAAGCTTACAGCCATCTACCTCATTGCCTCCGCAGTTGCCCTTCAAATTGGTGGCGTGTTTGGCGAGGACGTCCCCAAACATGGCCAGGTCGATTCCAGACACGGCCAAGGCAGTTCCAACCATGGGAACAACAAACCCGACAAACAATTCCTTTGGGGCTGGAGGTGCCAGGTTGCACTCATCGAACACGTGGATGGAAAGAAAGTCGAGGTTGGCAAAGTCGTCACCGAGATTGGGGGTGAGGGCTCTTTACATAATGTACAATTGGGCGAGAAAGGATATGTTCGATTCAAAACGAGACAAAACTGTTATCCCGATATAATTGAAGGGACAATGGACGGGGATCGTTTCGAGCTTGGGCACAAGAGAAGATGGACTGTTGTAAGGACGACCAAGGTTCCTGGAGAGGACAAAGCCCCGCTGGTCGCCGAAACACAGTAGAGGGTTTTCTGGGGGTATACTAGGTGGAGAGTATGAATGTGCAAGACTTGATGTATAAAAGACGGCTATGAAGGGCGAAGGAGCTCGTTGGCATTATGTTTGACTCGATAATAAATGTTGCTATATGAAGATCAACATGGGCAGATCGAGCCTGTTGTAATTTACACTATCCACACAAGAGTTTAATGATATTTTGAAATAATGCTTTCGTACCTCGGCTATTGGGGATTTGCGTTGATCGTTCGGCAAACTGGCCACCTCGCGTTCAGTGTCAGCCATATTCGATGAAAAATATGAGCCAGTTATCGCACCACGTCTATGCCCTATTTCTTCACTCGCAGCTTTTCCTCTTCAACCGTTCGACGTAATCTTCCCCGGCGCGTATCTGGACGCCACGAAATGCAACGGCCCCTCGATCCTGAAAGAAGGGGACGGTGGCTATGTCGCCTTGGCTGGATGACGCCAAAGGCCCAATGACGGTGCTGTGGGGTTTAGTCTACTGTTGGGCTAGGACTGTGATACTCGTGGTCCAGGTTGGCCGAGTCTGTCAGCGGCGTTTCCTTCGTCATCTTGTTCACTACGCAGCAAGGCGGTTGGCCTTCTAATCATGGGTTTTGTAAATCTGGGCAGCCTGGTATGGCTGGGAAACCCAATTTCTACCCACACAAATGGCGCCACCTGACAGAAGCAAAGCTATCAGAGATCAACTGACCCGATCTCAAGAATAACTCCAAGATACCACGGCCAAAGGCCCAAAATGTGTCCCGAATGTATCGATGCAGATTTTACAGTCCACAAATGATCTTGTAAATGCCCACAACGTTTTAATCGTACCAAAAGCATATTCACGCCAAAATATAGGTTTGTCGCCTTAACAGGAGGTAGCAGCCAGATAGCAAGAATGACCACGGAAATATCGCGGGGAGATACGGGAGTGTGCAAAACAAGCGACCGGCTCGGCTACAGCACGTTCCACAGCGCTGCTCGAATCGTGTGTGCCGTCGCCGCCATCGTTTGCCGGGTTTCAAAAGGCGTTGTGCCGGCCGCCATGTGCCGACTTGTAGCGTCTGTTGTTGTTCGTCCCTACCACCAATCCAACGCGTCCAGTCGGGACCATGGGTGATGGAATTTCTCCAATTGGCTGCGCGCCGACGAATTGCCATGGACACAAACAGGCTTATCGATAAGACTGATCAGGGCCCACGCACCATCATATATTATTTAGGCACCAACTTTTCAGATTGGCAGGCCAAGCACTGAACTCGTCTCATACTTGGAGAAGGATCAATTTATCATGTCATAAATCCTTGGCTCAGCAGTCGCTTCTACTCCACTCCATACGTTGAGTGTCCCCAGGTCCGATTGAAGGTATGGACTAACAACCCTGAGCCTGAGCAGCTCAAATAGAATAAACAGCTACTGAACAGCGACTGAACAGCACCTGTGAATACCGCCTGAGCAACCTGAACAAAGTGGAGCGGATCACGTGGTGGATGACAGGGTGCAGTGCAGATTAATTACAGAATAATCATTCTGAAGCTGTCTAGGATCTTCCAGACTACTGAATTCGGTGCTTGGCATCACCAGTTCTGCAGCTCATCGACTGTGATTACTAAAATCAAACTGATGTTATTTGTAATCCTATATCTTGGTATAAATGGCCGATGTGCTCATCCAGAAGGGACATCTAGCCATGCTTATGACCTCGTTCAGTATCAACAAATATAGTGTGCAAAACACAAACAAATTACAAACACAAACACAGCACAAACAACAAACACAACCCAAAATGAAAGTCGCAATCGCAGGCATAGGCAACTTTGGCCCCTACCTCCTCGAAGAGATCCCCAAAGAGGGCCACGAGATCGTCATCCTGACCCGATCCCAAAAGCCCCACATCAAACTCCCCCAGAAAGTCACCGACTACACCATCCCCTCCCTGGAGTCAGCCCTCCAAGACGTCGACGCCGTGGTCAGCGCCATCCCGGCCCACGACCCGGGGTACGTCAAGACGCACCTCGCGCTGCTCGAGGCCTGCCGGCTGTCGCCGCGGTGCAAGAACCTGATCATCTCGCACTGGGCCGAGAACATCGACGACGTGACGGACCACCCCATCTTCCCGCACGGCGACAACACGGTGCACCATCTCACGGCGGCCCTGCGCGCCCAGACCGAGGTGGCCTGGACGGCCGTGTGCTGCGGCTGGCTGGCCGACTACGTGCTGCCGGCGTCGCAGCGGCACCTGGGCGAGATTGGCGCCTTTTGGTTGCAGGACCGCCCGCAAAAGGTCTTTACCGTCTACGGGCCCGGCACGCAGCGCGTCTCATTTACGCCGTCCAGGGACGTCGCGCGCGCCGTGGCCAGGCTGCTGAGCCGCCCGGGCCAGTGGACGCCCACCACGTTTGTGCGCGGCGACACCATGACTTGGAACGAGCTGTGGGAGCTCGTCAGCGCGAAAGAGGAGGGCTGGACGTTGAGGAGAAAGTCGATGGCGCAGAGCGTCCGGCAGCTCGTGGCGGAGGACGGGGACGCGCTGAGCAAGATGGTGGCCGAGTTTGAGCTCTTTTCGTACGCGGGGGCTCTCGAGATGCCCGAGGACAGGGTTGCTAGGGATAGGAAAAAGTTCTTTGAAGGCGTCAAGTTTAGGACGTTGGCGGAGCTGATGGATGAGGGGAAGGCCAAGCCGGAATCTATCTTGTAGTTACATACGAAAAGAAGGATTTGGGCATGACAGCCACCATCTGGGCTAGATCTAGTCTATTAATTCTGGGGAACACAAATATATACCAGGGTGAAATAGCCAATCAGTATCGTAGGACTCGTCCATTATTTGCCACCCTGTTGTCGACCTTGAGCTGTGGGAACTCAGCCCCAAGCCGACGTTCAGCTTCGCCAGCCTCATATCCCGAAAGGACTTGTCTACAGGTTGGTGACTGTTTGGTAGATGCAACGATCTGAGTCTCGCCAGTAGGACGACACTAAATCCAATACTCACTCGATTGATTGATGAAAACAAGACCCAAACACCAGGATAATACTGATAATACTGTGATGGCATGCTGTGATGGCCTGCCGCATCAAAAGTCTGTCGCCGTCGCACGCGAATCCAAGATATTGCCACTGGCTGTGTAAAAGCTCTGGACTTCCGATGGCTTGCACACCTTGTGTATCCCGACCAGGAGACTATGAGACATTGGTCACTTGACGATAGGAAACCGCAGCCATTATTCTCCGTAAAGCATGACAACCGCAAAGCTGCAAGGGCAGTGAACCGCTGCGGCTGGGTGTGTAGTACAGGTCTCTTCAGCTGCCCAATATTCTCCGTCTATTTGCGTTAGCGTCCAGAATCTCACATGTCTACCTCGTGTATTATTTCCGAATTCCTCTACTGCAACTTGACCGGTTCAAAGTTAGACAACATTTTGACATATATAACGCCATTCCCAGATGTCGACAGACTTTCAGATTGCTCAGTCTTATCCACTCATCAAATCAATCCAGATTGCTTACATCCACTCATCAGAGCGATCCAGACTGCATTGTTTCCCCAACCTCTACATCACATATCTCTCGCCACTATACGCAACCCGCCCGTCAAGATGCGTCCTCTATCCATCTTCGGACTCGCAACACTCGCCGGTATGACCGCCTCTGCCGAACAGGCCGTCGACGTCAACAACCCAGCCAAAAGAGACCTACAGCCGGCGGCAATAATGGCTCCGAAACTAGTGGCCAGAGTCAACCCGGTTGTGGCACCGCCAGTGAGCGCTCCAAAACCAGTCCCAGGCACCGACTTGACGGCGTCCAAACCCCCTTCGACCGTGGATCCGCTTCCGCAGCCACAACCCCCCAATGCAGGATCGGACAACGGGCCGCCACCTTCCGCGAACTCGCCGAGCCGCTCTGCCGGTCACCGCGAGATCAACTCGGTGGGCTTTGAGGTCCTGGCGGCCCTCGTTGTCACTGCCTATCTGCTTTAGATGAGGACAAGACGGGGCTTGTTTGTTGGATTGGAAAGTAGAGCCAGTGGATTGGATTGTAGGGAGTATGGATCTTGTGGCAAATGGGTACATGTAGCCGGACATTCGGAATTCAACTGTTTTCTCACTCTTTGTTGTGCCATAGTTGATGGTCCATGTGGTAAAGCCCTGTTCTCTGAGTCGGCCTTTGCAGAGGTGGTGAATGGGGCTTTTCTGCATAATATCCGGACAAACGTCCAAGGCGTTCCCTAGGTATTTTGGTGACCCGTGCATATATACTGAGTGTAAATTTCTGCTGCATTGGACAACCGTACAACTTGTCTGTGGAGCCCAATGACAGTAACATGCTGCCCAGCTCATTCGACCATCCCGCCCACATATGCTGGTCAATGTCCATAGCTGGTTGTCAGTAAGCTTGTCAGTCCAGTTTGGGCAACACTTCTACATCGGTTAGCCACGGGGGATAGGGTTCGTTACGGGTTGGCAGCCTCATTTAATATGCTTTGATCAACTGCCATGTTTTAAGGTTATATGCAGGCCCTCATACCCCTGTTGGTTATGGAACGTAGCATTCCGTCCGGCCAAAAAATCGTCCCTTTTCCGAATTCCGACCTGAGAATCAAGTCTCAGGATGGATGACTCATTACGTATGCAGCTGGCATCACGCCCGGTTCAATTGCAGTCGAGGGACCCACAGCGAACAGCCCCCGAGTACTCCGTAAAGGCTCGGGTTTCGCGAGCGGGGCAGACAAAGAAACCGATGGGCGATGGCCAAGTTCCAACTATTATAGTATATAACTGGCCTTTCACATTCCCCCTACCCAACTGACCGCTCCTCACCAGTCGTAACACGCACAATCAATCCACGCCCTCCCAACCGCCAATTCAAATCACCCATCATGTCCACTCCCGACGCAGGCATCTTCGGAAGCTCCACCGCACCCGCGAAAGCGCCCGGGGTGGCCGGCAGGACCTGCCTCGTCACGGGCGGGGCGGGCGGCCTGGGCAAAGCCGTGGCGGAGGCGTTCCTCCGCGCCGGCGCAAACGTGGTCATTTGCGACATCCACGAGGAGCGCCTCGCGCAGACCGCAAAGGAGCTGGGCGAGCTGGGACCGCTTGCCTCTTTTGTCGTGGACGTCACGGTCGAGAAGCAGGTGCGGCAGCTCTTTGACGACACCGCCGCCAGATTCGGCAAGGTCGACATCCTGATCAACAACGCCGGGCTCCCCGACCGATTCCAGCCCGTGGGCGATGTGGACATGGACCTCTGGGACAAGGTCATAGCCGTCAACTTGACGGCGCCAGTGCTGATGAGCAAGTTCGCCGTCAAGAGCATGGCGACTGGCACCACGGGCGGCTGCATCATCAACATGGCTTCGGTCGCATCAAAGGCTGGAGTGCTCTCAGGTATGTGTAGCCACATTTTGCCAATTTTCTCCCTCGGACCGGGCAATCAAGCTAATTCCATTCCGGTAGGGGTGGCGTACGTGGCGAGCAAACACGGGCTCCTCGGCATCACAAAGAGCACCGCGGTGCATTATCGGGACAAGGGCATTGGATGTGTGGCCTTGCTGATTGGGCTCATGGCGGAGACGAATATGAGTGAACACATCACCGATATTCATCAAGAGGCGTGGGCAAGGGCGAGCAAAGTCATGTTGGCGGCCGACATGAAGCCGATCAGCATGGAAACCCTGGCTGGATATTGCGTCAAGCTTGCAGAGGACAACTGCAGTCTGTTCAACGGTTCTTGCGTCACTGTTGACGGAGGGTTTTCCACCGTTCTGGGCTAATATCGTCCGGAGATGATGAATTTATGTCATGTTTGAAAGATGGACTTGAAACCAGACCACGGCTTCCCAACAAGCATTGTGTAATTTATAGCCGGGTAAATATTTGTTACCTCGAAAAATAATTGTAACAGATTCATTCCTGTACCTAACTACTTGGTTAATCAATCTTATACCTACCTCGTATCCTCTTGGATCACCCCCTCTTTTGACCATGGCCTTACACCAGCCCCATCAACACAGCGTCTCTTTGGTTCAAATCGGATGAACTCTAGATTTTCTGTTGCCCTTGGGCTGCTCTGGGAATTCTGCCCTGCAGTGTCGACTACACATATCGTTTACTTCCTGGGGCTCTGCTGTACGCTCCCAGTGTTGCTTACAATTGGTGACACAGTCGTCATAATTATCCGCACCGTCTGAATAAACAATCGAATTAGTTGAGTCTATTGCCCACCAGAAAACACTGTAAAAGGGTTCTCTCATTTCTCTCTTGAAAGCCAGTGGGTTGTACTTGCATCTATCCCGACGAACCAATTTGGCAGTAACGTCACGGGTTTGGATAGGATTGGTTGAACCAAGTGAAACAAAAGCAGCTATCAGAATAGCGTGATTGAAAAGCATTTTGGCGATAGTATGCGTAGATGTTAACTCTGACGAAAGAATGGTCGAGCGAGAACAGCTGTAATAACGAAATGAGATAAAGATAAAGATAGAAATTGAACGCAAACAAGCTACTCTACCTCGAGGGCACATGGGATGGCTTTAAATACTCTGGCGGTTAAACACTCTGTAGCATTGTAGATTAATGGCGCTGTTGCTTATATTAGAACGACGCATAAATCGTATTTTACTTTAATCATGGTATAGTTTATCGAATTTTTACGAATCTTCCATCTTGAATAGCGCCTGCTTTGCACGTTTGTGTTACGACCAAACAAGTTGGGTGTTACGACCAGACAGTTGGGCCGGTACCAGAGAGGCCAGGTGGGGTCACACCCCTCCTGACGACACTCGCCCAAAAGAGATACCGACCGGCAGAACAACGATTACCTAAGGACAAGGCCACGAGATCTCACGTGACCTCACGTGACGGCCAAGGGAATGGATCTCTATGATCTGTAGAATCTCAGTTGAGAATCACAGATCAAACAGATCAAGAGAGATCACATTCGGAACATAGTCTATATAAGGCACGCTCATTACCATGTAGATAGATTCGATTCTAGGATTGCTTAGCAGCAATCAAACTCTAGTTAACCTCAATACTTACTTGAGAACGATCATAACTTCACCCCCAGTCATTGAGAACCCCAGTTACCCAGCCAGACGCTCAGTTGCTTCAACCCACTGTACTTTACCCTAAGAACAGGTTACCCGATACCTTGATCGTAACACAAAAGCTCGTTTGGATCCGGAACCACCCTCCTCCTTTTAACCGGCCGTATTGCCTCCAGTTGTGCTTCCAATAAGCTGATTTTTTGCTGGGCGCTAGCCAAAAGGGTATCTTTGGCTTCGAAGCTTTTTTGGACTTTTGCAAATAAAAGACGTGAAGTAGCGTTGGTTTTGTTGGATTGGGAAAGTTTTTGCAGTTGAAGTCGGATATCTCGGGTCGTTTTAGGGGTTTTCCAAATAAGTAAAGACGGGTCGTTAATTTTTTGGGCTGGGCTTTCCGGTGTTTTATCCCTTTGCAAACCGTTGTTTTTATCTTTTATAACGTTGGCGTTGCTATTTTCTAACAAAAAAGGGCTTAAAAGTGGTTTAACCAAGTTTACCGGCCATAACCCCGTTGTACGCCAACCAGATTGAATGGTTTTTGCTATAAATGCTTTTAATCTGGCTTTTCGATAACAAAGTAGGAAATTTCGTTTTCCAATAACTGTTAAACAGCAAAATTGGCTAACAAATCCAAGTTGACGTCGATAAGCTTCTTTTAACGGCCCAAAAACCGATAGATCCAATGGTTGAAGAACGTGTGACGAATGAGGGGGTAAATATAGGAGTTGAATATTATTTTGCAAGCAAAGAAGCATAAATTCGTCCGTTATATGTGATCCATGGCCATCCAAAACTAATAACCGCTTTTCAGGGGTTAAAGGTTGGGTATACGGAATAAACACCTTTTTTAACCATTCGATAGCCGTTTGGTTATTTGTCCACCCGTTTTCGGTTGCATGAAATTGCCAATTATCGAAAGGGCTTAAATCCGTGGGAAACCATTGTTGTTGTACGTTTTTTCCCTTAAATATAACGAGGGGAGGGAGGGCAACGCCCGTAGCCGATATACATTCGATTATAGTCGTCCAACCACGCGTTCCGGGCTCTTTTCGTTGCAACGGCCGGATCCCGTTAAGCCCTAATACTAGGCCATTAGATCCTTTGCCTTCCATTATACCGGTTTCGTCCATATTCCAACGGTTTTCCGGTTTAATAGCGTTAATAACCGGGTTCGTAATATAAAGCCACCAAGATTTAATTACCTCCGTAGTAGCGCCATTAACCCGGGCGTTATCTATTCGACGGGGCCTTTGGGTTTTAAGGATTGGATAACGAGCCAAAAAACGAGTTATCCAACGTTTTCCAAGGCCTTTTATCTCTCCGGCGGCTTGAAGAATTCGTTCGGCAAAAAAGCGTAATTCTTGATGCGTTGGCGGAAGCCCTAAAGCTGTTTGGGTAAGTACCCAATCAGCCAAATGCTTTTCCTGTTCCGTGGAAAGCCTTTGAAAAGGGCTTTGTGCTTTTTTATAAGGTTGAGAACCTTTAAGTCGACTTTAAAGTGTAGACCTAGGTATTCCCCATTTTCGGGAGGTTTTTGCAATTGGATTGCCATTATTGACGTCGTTAATTGCAGATATAAGCTGTTTTTCAGTATATTGCTTCATTGGAAAATGGAGAATTAAAATCAGAAAAAAGTAAATCCAAAAGTGACAGATTCATCGAGATATTTATAATAGAAGTTGGAGGATAAAAATAAAAGTGTTGTTATTTTTGGGTGCCGAACAGGGGGGGTGCCGAACAGGGGGTACGCAACGTTACTAAACTTTAGATTGTGAACAAAAGAGAAGGTGGATCAGTAATTGATTATATTGATTTGGAACCTAGAATGAAATCCTGGCATTTTATATGCATTCACTCACGCCACGAACCCGTCTTGACCATGACAAGATTTAGCATCAAGACTCTTGGTGAGCTTAGCTGCATGGCAACCAATAAGGGCGAAGTGAGCCACCTGCATGAGATCTCTAATGGCTATGTTTAGATAAGGTCTCTTGAACAGCATTCGCAAAGAGATTGTGAGCAGGTTGCATGACGCTAGACCCAACAGGGTGAGGCGGCAATAAACGACAAGCTTCATTAGCCAATTATGGCTGAATCTGGACCGCTAAATCCGCTATGCCCGTCGCCAAGTCTCTGCTCTGCGAGCAGGCTACAGGCCGCAGGCATCGTGATCCTTCTTGAACCCGACTGAGGCAGTCGTCATTCCAATCACTTTTCGTCATCGCATCGTCCGGCACCATGGCAAATAGTCGCCAAACATCGAAACCCGGAATCCGACTGGATTGGATGCCGCAGTTGGCCGAGGTATGTGTTGCCATCTATGCTGTTCCACGCGGTGCTTGATCGCTCACGCGCGCAGGCGATAAACCGAGAAGATGATTGGACTGGGACCACCGATGCTGCGGCTCGCCGGCGGGCGCAAACCAGACTAAACACAAGAGCATACCGTAAGCAAACCCTTATCCTCGCCGACGGGCCGATGGCTGCCTGAGCAAGTCGCTAATGGTCAATAGGAAAACGCAAGGCACTGGAAAAGTTGGAAGCAATAAGTGAACCAGAAACTCCAGTGCAATACTGGAACAGCCGAGGTCAATGGGTTGCACTGGTGCCGAAAACACACGCAAAGAAGGTCTACGATTCCCGAAACCCGCTGATTTCGTGGCAGATGGACAAGTCCAAGAGGAACGACTTTGACATTGCCTTTCCTCTTTCCTCAGACCACCTCATCACCCTCCTCCAGTTCAACGTGCTCAGAGCCCTACTAGTTAATCGTCGTCTCCTGTTGGGCCTCCCCACCATGCCGCTCGACTGTGCCGACGATGTGGTCGACATCCGCCCTTACCCGACCAACCCGGAGCAGCTACCTCCATCGCTTCTACCAACGGCGCTTCAACAGAATTTGCCTCACTGCAACTGGATTGACATCTTCCCCTGCCCCGACGCGCGGGACCGACTGATCGTCGCGGCCGGAAGTTTTGACGAGGACGACCTGTGGCTCGACGTCTTGGGTGGGCTGTTTGAGGGCTTCCCCGATGAAGAGGTTGAGCGCAGAGGAATGGTGGCTTGGTCACCACCGTGGGATATTTCCGGGTGGGAGATGTCGGAGGGTTTCGTCAAGAAATGGGGCTGGCTTTTCAATGGGCCGGCCGCGATGGAAGCAACAAATCGTTGGAGGTCGGAAAGGGGTGAGGCGCGGTTGGATGACTTGGTGGAGGTGGGTTGAGGTTAAGCCGTTAAGGATTGTCGCCGGCTTGTTGGCCTCCATTTACAAGCCCATAGCTGACTTCAAGAGGGACCAACCCCTGCCAGCCATGTGGGAATGGCCATCAAGGATTATCGTGCCCCCGCAGTCATCACAAGACGCAACCAGAGATTTACTGACGATACCTACAAGCCGCAACTGCCGACAGACACCGTGCAAGTCAGCATTCAGACCTCGGAGAATTTTTTGCGCTCTCGTCTTTCATATGAACGACAAGAAATAAGGTCGTGTCAATACAACTGCCGACAAGTTGGATCCCAATCCCGGACCAGTCTGCCAAAACAGGCACTAGAACTAGACTAGAGTAGGATGCCCCTCCCGCCAAGCTTCACGTCATACGCGCTTCCCATCCCCAATGCGCAAGGAGGTTTGGGCTCCGGGCAGTCAAGTCCACGATCAAAAAGGCAGGCGAAAAAGGCTAGCCCTGTCATGTCGATCTCAATGGGCCGAATAGACGCATGCTTCCGTGCATATTCGGGCGAGGAGATGACCGTCTAGGGCAGCTGCCAACTCGGCAGGGTAGCATTTCCCCAGAATCGTATCCACCGATGCGACCCACGAACGGCGGATCCTCGCGTGCGTCGGCTTTGTTTCCCCCTGAATCGAATTTGTTGCATGTGCTTTGGTTTGATTGGATTGCCTTGTCTTTGTTCTCCGATATTCTACCGACCCTGACTAAGTATACGTTTGGTAGCTTCCAATTTTTCATTCATCGCTGCAAAAGGCTTGTCTGCTGGGCCCGCGAGATGAACATTCATGCTCAATCTCCACTATCAGCACCACCATGTTGTGGAGAGATCGCCGACCAGGAACTAGCGACTACTACCTACCCCAGAGAGAGAACCCTCCCCTTTCTTTTTAAATTGCCAGTCCGCAAGATGACGCAGCGACAACTGCTCCATACTAGGGATATTTGATATAAATCCACAAGATGTCCTCCTCTACTGCCCAGCAACATCACCAGCCTCTCACCCATCAGGACTTGACTGTTCTTGGTAACCAGATACCATCCGCCTTCGACCGTCAACCGTCAACCGTCAACCGTCAGCCGCCAAGATGCTCTTCCCCTCAGCTCTCCTTCTCGCGGCTCCTCTTGTCCTCGCCGCCCCGGCTGCACTCGAGGAGCGCCAAGCCCCCTGCCAGGACGTACACGTCTTCCTGGCTCGCGGCACCTCCGAGCCGTACCCAGGCCGCCAGGAGCTGACCGTCAACGCCATCTGCAAGGGCATTTCCAGCTGCGGCTTTGAGGACATCCAGTACCCGGCTGCCTTCAACCCCACCTACTGTGCCTCTGTCGATCAGGGCGTGTCCAACGGCATCAGCCAGGTCACGGCCTACGCCAGCCGCTGCCCCAACTCCAAGTTGGTGCTGAGCGGCTACTCTCAGGTACGCTGCTCGCGTTCTTGCTTCTCTCCACCAGAAAGCTAATTCTTCCCCCCCCCCCTTCAGGGTGCCCACGTCGTCGGCGACATCCTCGGTGGCGGTGGCGGCAGCTTCCAGGGCTGCACGCAGCGGACCGTGCAGGGCCTGAACCCGACCACGTCGCCTGGGAACAAGATTAAGGCCGCCCTCCTCTGGGGCGACGTCCGCCACACGGCCAACCAGGCCTACAACACCAACACCGGCGCATCCCGACCTGGCGTAAGTATATTTTGCATCGCAACTATGGTGCTCGTCAGTGTACATCCCGACTAACTCGTACCCCTTCTGTAGACTTGGCCTCGCTCTGGTAGCCAACTGACCTCGCTGAACCGCTTCTCCAGCGTCCTGCGCGCCATCTGCGTCTCCACGGACCCCGTGTGTGCCGGAGGCCAGGACGGAAACTCGCACACCACCTACTTTAACTTGTTTTCGGAGGATGCTGCTGCCTGGGTCAAGACCAAGCTCAACTAGGAGCGAGCGCGTCCTGGGGTGGTGCCTTGAGTGTAACCGCAATGGAGAATTAGCAAATGGAGGCCTTTGCTGTTTATCTTTGTCTGCTCAGTTTGTAGCTCGCACATATCTTTTCCAGCATGTCTGAAATCAAGCACTAGTCGGCAATGCGCGAGCAAGTTAGTGATCTGCTTTGAAATCGAAACCCAAGTCTAGCATCCAAACACCACAAAAACAAGTATCGAATCAATTCTAGGCAAAATAATGAGTGAGCAACAGCGGCTCCAACCGTTTGTTGTCCGCCCATGTGAGCCGTCCACTGCGTCATCGAGCTCGGGAGAATTCGACACATGACCACGGTGCTGCCTTGCATACTATTGTTATTCAGCCCAGCAAAGGAATCAAGGAGATTGAAGTCAGCACCACGTAACCGCCCGGCTCTTCAAAAGGTACTTCTTCAGCTTTGCGGGTGAGCTGTTGGAAGTGAATGACTCGTGCTTTTCACAACTTAGTATATCCAATCACTGCCCATAGCTTACTTCAGCTACTTGAACTTCAATATGACATTTGTAACCCAAACGGCTAAAAGTCCAGATGGCGTTCCACATCCCTGATAATATCCAGCGTGCTGCTCGAGAGCGAGGTAAACCTCTTGGCCAGGGCTAGCCTCTCACCTTGGACAAAGTCTAGTGCGAAAGCGAAACCTTGTCCACGCCCCACAGTCCATTCTCGGTACTGGCGTAAAACATCTCGAGAGACGTGGGATGCTGGGCGGATCTGCCATTGTCATTGATAACCAGTACCCTTGCGCCGGAGCCGATTCCATGGTAAACGTCCCAATTTCTATTGCTGGCCATTGCAAGCTCGCTCGACTTCGATTTGAGGTCCGCGTCGGGCCTAGTCGGATGCCGGTTGGGCGAAAGGACCATTCCTTACGCTTCGGGAGTTTTGCCAGGAGGGTCGCCTCCAACTTGGTTCCCACCAGGTACAGCCACGCAGCTTTCTGATCCATGTCCCTCTGGACTGGCAGACGAGGTCTGTCCTGAAATCCATACCGTACAAGGTTTCGAAGGTCACTGTTTTCTCTTTAAAGCTCCAGCGCGAGACGGTGGCGATGCTATTACAAGCATCAGAAAGAGCTTCAGCCCGTGTTTTGGGCGTCTTGGTGCGTAACCGACTCGACATAATGTTTGTTGTACGTGATTGTGTGGTGTTGTTTGGGTCGGGTTCTCAGGTTTTGATCTGATCAAGTTCTTGTCGGATTCTGTTTGTCCTTGACAGGAACTGAAAATAACGCAAACTACAGTCCGCAAGTCGGCATGGATGCTTAGATAAGTGCAGCCAAGAAGAACAAGTCCTGTAGTTACCTGATATCAGGCATCCAAACAACCGCAAGTCTCACAGCAGGGTCAACCATGCCCTTATACATAGACTGATAAGCTTCTAAAGTTTTGTGTGAAAAGACTTTCGCATAATTAAGATCTCGCCTCCTCGGAAGAGCCGACCTCTCCGACCTTTCCAACCGTAGACCTGCATTCGCCCAATCTCAAGGAAAGGCTAGAGTCCCTCACCGACGGAATCATCCAATATTCTGACCAGCTCCCAGCCGGGCCGGCAATACCAGAATCAGCGTCAATTTCCGGATCGAAATCATTAATAATCCCAATGCCCTCGCGGATGTGCATTGCAGGGAGCAGATAGCTGGTACCCTTTTCTTTTCTTTTTTTGTAGTGAAACAAATGTTACATGCTGAAGAGCTTGTAGAAAGTCTGGCCACGTTTAATAGGCTGGAGTACGTAAATTGGCTCGCTTTTGCGATGGATTAATACAGCTGGATTATGGTGGCTACCTGTTCCTAGGAAATGGCCTTCGCCGTCGCCAAAGGGCATGGGGAAGTTGAACATCTTGCACTGCTTCTCGTTGCCGCCATACCCGCCATACTTGGGAGATTCGGATTCGCCGTAACCGCCGTGCTTGGGAAACTTGTAACCATACAGGTCTTCGTAGGCTGGAGGTGGTGCCCCGGCAGGGATGTACGGCGGCGTCTTTGGTGGGCCGGTGGGAGGTGGTCCAGCAGGAGGAATCGGCTTCGGTTGGGGCTTTGGCTGGGGCTTTGGCTGGGGCTTGGGAGCCTCCTCTTCATACGGCGATGGCTTGTAGCCCTTGTCGTCACGGACCTGAAGCACATGCTCCGCTTCTTGTGCATGGCCCCGGGTCGAATTGACATCGTATGACTTGTAGGGCTTGTACGGTTTGTACGGCTTGTAGGGCTTGTACTTTTTTGGCTTGTATGGTTTGTAGGGCTTGTAAGGCTTGTATGGCTTGTATGGCTTGTACGGTTTGTATGGTTTGTATGGTTTGTAGTGGCTGGCTTCGGCCTTGACCTGACTGCCTGGTGTGTCTGGCACATCGACGTCCACCTGGGCTAGGCTGGATGTGCCACTTGAGGGTATGGGAGTTAGCTTTGCAGGCAGAACCCCCCGAATTGGTCACAGAACTTACTCTCCGGAATTCTGGCCAACAAGCGGGAGGGCAAGGGTACCAGCCACGAGGGATGTAGCGAGTAGGCGAAGGACCTGGGAAGCGCGCATGTTGAAGGTTGTTGGGTAGATAAGGTAGGTAAATACCTAGGTAGGTAGTGTTGTTGACGAGTAGGTAGGCAGGTGCAGACGAATCTCCTTGTGAGCTAAGAGTAGTGCCAGGCAGACAAGTTGTGGTACCTTGCGAGCTACAAAGACGGTCTTTTTATAGATGATTTATCCACCATGCTGAGGGTAGGTAGCATCACCACTCACTTCCCCACCCCGAGTTTCGTATCAAAAGCAGCCACACCATAATCAAAGATCAATCATATGCCGGACCTTTCACCAAATCTTGGCAGATACCAGCAAATATCGGATACAGAAATTGATAAGCAGAACAAGCAGAAAAAGCTTTTGCCAGTAGAAGTTAGCAGACAAGCCTCAAAAAGGATATGCTGTACGTCACAACATCAACACGTGATGCCTACAGAAGAGTTATATCATGGATCATCTGGAAGGTCGTCCAATGGGTGCATTATTCAGTAGAGGTGACAACAAGCTAGTTGGGTGGACAGATGAATAGAAGGATAGAGGCTGTCATCTGGATATTGCACATGTGTCTGGTTGGTAAATCAGATTCCACTGAAAGGATGTGATGGGATGTTGGTGCCAATCATGGGCACATAATAAAGCCACACTGTCTTTGACTTCAGACCCCCGCCGTCATTTCTCCCATCTAGACATCAATTTAGACGACACGCTAATTTTATTCACAAACTCATATCGACTTGAGCCGAATGCGAAGGCCCGAGCCGTGGTGTCCGTTGTCCGATTAATCCCTGGGTCCGGAATTACAAATTGTAGGGTTGTCCGTTGGGACACCTTTTTCTCTTGTCATCCATCATCAATCGTACTCGTGCGCCCTCCACCAATGTTGGTGTGGATGGATGTCAACTCACTAATATCTATGACAGAACCAACCCCTCTCTTTAAAAGGGCCTTAATTCCCGAAGATTTCCGCAATCTAAGCCTTCAGATAATTTACTTTTCCTTTTTTCCTTTTCAAGAACGCACAGCGTCGAAAGCAGTCGAGGCAAACCACGGAGTGCCTAATGAACCCCCGGGCCCCGACTGGGGGAACCAAAGACTGGTTAAATGCCGCCATGAACCACCCATCGCCAACGTCCGAGTCCACTTTCCGAAGACGAGATCAGGGAATCAAGCCGAGAAGCCGCCGACAAGTGAGGAGACGGACTACAGTTTTTCTCCGACCGGCCGAGAGGGCTTACCAAGATCACGATGTAGGAAGGTTACGATAGGAAACCCAGCGGAAGGTTCTCAACAAGGGCTGGTCGTCTGGCTGAGGTGTTGCCATATTGGCGGGGGAAAGTAGTCTCAGTGCTGAGTGCTCAGACTAGTCTAGATCTAGACCACCCTTGCTGCGCATGGTCGACCGAGCGCTCCATGTACCTTATCAGCCACATGGCTTTTTGGCCAATCAAATCGGCCAAAGAGAACGCGCTCGAACCAGAGAAATCTCTTGTTGGTCCCATAGGTACAAGTAAAGCCACGAATTGAGCCACAGCTCAATTATGGAGCTATGGGCTTCAGGGATAAACCCTGTGTCTACCCTCCGTGCACCTTGAGGCACGGGGTCGCGTCAGTGAATTAACCCCCTAAGCAGGACCGGGCCCGAGCCCGGTCAGGCTCTATCCGCCTCTTCCCTCCTTGTTTTCCCCTGTGTAAATACAGAAGATAGAACGCCCGCCGAGATACCCCTCGGGGGGTTGCTAACGACCGGCTAATAAGCCGGGCCGAGCCCAGAGCTAAATCATACTACTATTACTATTACTATTACTACACAACTTCCTCCAGCTACAACCACGAATAGAGCAGATTATGGATTTGCAAACAGCGTTTGTTCCTGCTCGGGCCAAACCAGTCATCCAGAAGAAGCTCGCCAGCAGAGCATGGAGGGATAACTGGTATCAAGAGGACGACGACGTGCCCGCAACAGAGGGCCAGCTAGAGGCGGAGCTGGAGGAACTTTTGGAAATCCAAAGGACCGCAAACGCCTGCTTCAATGACGAGGCATCAGAATGTTCGTGGAACATCCAAGTCCATTATCCACCCCTCAGGCAAGCGACGAAATGGGGCTCTCGGTCACAAGTCTCCCAGTTACAACGGCGCATATCGCGAAGGAATGGGCGCCTGTTCAAGTTAACGGCATGTCTGCAGCGTCTTCAGCTCTTCAGTTGAGACCTGGGTTAGGAAAACCGAAGGGCAACCGAGCTCGGCCAAGATGATCGATTTTGCCCTATTGTTTGGTGGTCTTGTAGACATATAAGTAGGTAGTTACTCACTCGAAATACTGCGCCCGAATGTTCGAAGTCCAACAAGGAGTCCTTGCCAATATTAATCCTTGTCACGGCCGGCGTTAACATAGCACGGAAGCTAGTGAATCGGCACCTATCAACGAAGATTCTACTTTAAGGAAAGGAGAGTAAATAAAAGTAAGATCGTGGGACAACTCTTCTTGGCGGAGTACGGGATACTTACAAACCTGTCGTTACCGACGGCTTCAATTCCTGAAGAGCCTGTTTTTTGGGAGCATGCCATGGAGATTTTGACATGATTCCATTACCGAATCCAGGATATAGGAATCCCACAGACCAGTCGGATGCGATCTGTTGCAAGGCGGACCTAGAAGAGAAGAACTAGTCTGTCTCCCGAAAACGAATAATATAACGACTACTGTTAATAGGCCTTTCGTAGGTGGATGCATCAACAAAACGTTACATCGGGTAAAGGTGGTATATTGTTGTCTGTTCAATAAAACTATCTAGGTTCGAGAGCTCCTGAACGTCTTTCCTCCTTGTACCCGTAATCGGGACCGGGCAAGTCACGTGTGGGTCCGTGGGGCACCACACGTGATTCATCAATTGAATTGATGAATTGAACGCGTTACCCTCTGTTCCAACAACTACCTTGTATATAGCCATTGACCCCAGGTGAGAATCTATGGCCAGAACCCCCTTACGGGTTTATCGAATAATCCAACCATATCTTTCACCCTTGTATGATACTTTAATATAATAACCCTCGGATATAGTCCCGTCAATCTTCCTCGTCTTGCACCCTTCGTCGATTTCAAGAATAACGTTGTCGTTATTAATTTTCAAAACCGTCTGGGTATTCTCACGCGCATCAATTACTGCCTTGGGCTCATTATTGCGATCGAAAAGCGTAATTGCGCATGCTCCATAGTATTTTGATGTAGGAACAGGGTCTATAATCGTTAAAGACATATTGACGTTGGAATCGAGAAAGCAAAATAGTATACAAAAGGATAAAAGAGAGGATTGGCAAAGCAATTTAAAGGTTTCCGTTATCTTGTAGAGTAGTAAAAATTTATGGAAAAGATGTCTGGTCGACTAAGACTTCGGCCGTTATTTATAAACTTTCCTACAATTAATTAGGGGAAAAATAATAATTTATTTTTCGCACGAACGGGGCGGTTAAAAAATCTCAAACAAAAAGTTCAAAATTAAACATTTTGACTTTTTTCTATTTTAATATTAATATAATTTATTTTTCCCCAAGTTTATTAGAATTTAAGGGCAAATATTATATTTACTATAAATATAAGTAAAAAATACCACCTTTTACTACCATTTACATGTTATAGTACGCGTGGGCCTTTATTAATTAAATTATTCGCGGTAATAACCATATATTTAAATTGTTTTTTTATTCAAAACTATTACCAAAGTAGGTTAAACCTACACACCTATACTAGCGAATACTATACCGGCGGATGAATTGTTACCCTTACTATTATAATAGTATCAAAAATGCGCTTTGCGCATTACAAAATGCGTGTTCGCTATAGTATATATATTTAGTTTTAATGCTTAGATTAAGCCCCCTTGCTATTTTAATCTGCCCGACAATTTAACAGATAGGCCAATGGTACAAAAGATCCTGCAGTACCTGCACTTTGCATATACCTCGTCGGTTCCCAAAGGTATTGTCGCGCGCACGTGACATTTGCGTTGCAAAGTGGACCGAGTGGTCCATATAGTCTCGGGGCTCACCCCTGACCGCGCGCTCCCCAATTAAACCTGTGGTTCAATTGTGGTTTTGCTTGTACCTTATGGGTCCAAACCAAAGAATTCGCTTGATCAGGTCTGAGGACAGTTTGTCGATTTTCACCGTTTACGGAGGTAATTCGCTATTTTTAGAAAGTTGCTCCTTTATATAAAATTAAATAAAATTTGTAAATTATGCGGTTTATATATCGGATATAATCGTCAACGGAATAATTAGCAATAATTTAATGTCTATTTTTAATATTTAACTTGACCGAATTGGATATTAGTCTCATTTTTTTTCTAAAGCTGGATTTACTTTTTTATTTTTTATTTTATCATTAAATAGTAAAACTTTTCCACATCAAGGGTAATATATAGATTGAAATTGTAATACAAGTATTATATAATGTAAAAAAAAACCGAATAGGTAAAATAAATAAACTATTTAAAAAACTTACAATTTAACAAGGCTAATATTTTATTTACTTAAATAGTATTAAAATTAAAGTTATAATAATTAATTTTTATATAAGAGCTAATGTCCACGCGAAGTTCAATTTGTTTAAAGTTTCAAATGGGTTATTTTATAAATTAAAATACTAATAATTACCAATATTATACCCTTTCTAATATTAACTTTAGTAAATAAATAGTTGGAATAAAAAGATTAATATAATTAAAAAAATAGTAAAAGTAATGTGCTATATTAATATTGAAATATAATTAATAAGCTCGGTGCAGTTTGCTCGGCAAGGGGGTCTAGTCTGAGCACTGATACTATGAGAGTATTAAATGGGTCAACGACATGTCACTCTCACATTATTTTACTACCACCCGGGCAATTATGGTAGCAAGTGATGTGCAAGTGATATTTTACGTCAGAGCAGAAAGCGAAGCGCAGGTAGGACGTAGAGCAGAGTGAGCATGCACCATTTGGTAGATGTCTTAGCATCAAAGCAGTCGTACAAATTCGCCCGTTCCTTTGCTTCAGTGCTCTTTTAGTCTAGGTAGTACCTACAGCCGTCAAACAAACAGTTGACCGGATCGTACTCATGCTTGAAGTCACATACCGAGAAGTACTCATAGGCTGAGGGGCCGATATCAGAAAACTCTGCTCGCACTAGGCAGTGTTACGACCAAACAAGTTGGGCCAGCACCAAGGAGGCCAGGTGGGGTCACACCCCTCCTGACGACATTCGCCAAAAGGAATCACCGACCGGCGGGAAAGGATTACATAAGGGGAAAAGACACGTGACATCACGTGATTGCCAAAAGAGGGATATGATTGATATGTCGCATATCAATCATAGCAGAACAAGTGATATGTCGGCTATGGAACATATCAAGCATATCACGTCGAGGGACATAGTCTATATAAGGCACGCTCATTACCATGTAGATAGATTCGATTCTAGGATTGCTTAGCAGCAATCAAACTCTAGTTAACCTCAATACTTACTTGAGAACGATCATAACTTCACCCCCAGTCATTGAGAACCCCAGTTACCCAGTCAGACGCTCAGTTGCTTCAACCCACTGTACTTTACCATAAGAGCAGGTTACCCCGATACCTTAATCGTAACATTTTGATTGCTCCTGTTCAGTACTTTGCCTTGAAGCATACCGAGCAGTATCCGACAACATGTCTTCCCAGACGTCCAAGAACAACACCCCCAGCACCCCGGCCACGAGCAGCAAGGCGGCCCAAAAAGCCCCTGCTCGGCCCAAGGACGATAGCGACAGTGATGACGAGGAAGACCAGCTCCGTAGGCAGGTTGCTCAAACCAACCAGGAGCTCCACGAACAGACGCTCCGCGCAACCCAACTCCAAGAGGAACTCCAGGCTCTCCGAGCCAGTGCTAACGTTACCTCGACCCCTCTTAATGGGCGCGAGAGACTCAAGCTTAACCCCCCAGCCACATTCGATGGCACACCTGGACAACTTAAAGGGTATTTTGTACAGGTACGCACCTACCAAGCATTCCATCTGGAAACTTTCCGCAGCGAAACAGAAAAGGTGGTACACGCGGCCACCTTCCTCCGAGGACGAGCCTTGTCTTGGTTCGAGCCTCTGTTGCAGGAATGGCTTGATGTACCCCCCGAAGAACGACGCCAAGAAGTCACCGACATTTTTTCAACCTTCGCAGGGTATGAACGCACTCTCCGTTCCTTGTTCCAGGAACCCGATGAGAAACGACAGACCGAACGAGATTTGGCCAACCTACGACAAACCAAGTCAGCCTCCGCTTATGCAGCCGAATTCAGAAGGCTAGCAACAAGGCTGGACATGACCGAAGAAACCAAGATCCTCCAGTTCTACCAGGGACTGAAGTTAGAAGTAAAAGACGAGGTATCCAAACTCGACCGACCCGAGGATTTCCTCGAGTACGTCGAACTTGCCATCAAACTTGACAACCGGATTTACGAACGCCGACAGGAAAAACAAGGCGGACAGCGAGTATTCGTCACCTCAACTCGACAAGCCAACACGGGACGCAAGTACCAACACCCCCAACCCACATACCACAGAAACAATGGTGGATGGCAGCAGCCCCGTCATATGGCACCCCAGACCTACAGTACAGCTTATGGTACCCACAGTGGACCTATGGACCTCAGTGCCACACAACACAAGAAGCCCCGTAAAGACCCCAAGAGTGGCAAATGCTTCAAGTGCGACAAGACAGGGCACATCGCCAGAAACTGCCCAAGAAACCAGGAAGATATCCCTGATTTTAGGGGCAAGACCGAAAAACCACGAGGACTTAATGCCACCAATCACCAGCAACTACGGCCTGACCAACACAGCACGATAAACTGGACCACCTGCTACAATGACAATTGCATGGTACATAACAGCTCCAAAAACGACGCAGGATGGTACCCACAGAAGCCCCGAGGCACTCGAACCCTAGCAGTAGGAAACCGAGTACCCCTAGGGACAGGACTACCAACGAAGTTACACCGACAAGAGACCCAACTACCCGAACTCACGGACTCGGATGCCTCCGGAGAATCGGATGAGGAACCTTTGGGACAAACCCACCACATCAGGACAACCAATTAATCCTCAACACAAGAATCAAGCGAGGATTCCGAGGAAGAGTCCAGCGAGGAAGAGACCATGCCCTCGAGCCAGTACAACGCAGCAAGGAAAAACAACCCCTACATATACGAAAAGAAGCACATCGATTTACACCGAGACGACCAATCAGTACAGTTTCCCGGATTGCCACTTCAGGCACAGATCCGACATCCTACAGGACCAGTCAATGCAACTTTTGGAAACCACCCGACCTTGGACACCAAACACCCTCAACACGCAGAGATCTTTTGGGCAGAATGCTTCCGAGACAACTGTGGACTCCACTTAAGCAGGAAGATAGTCCACAACTTTTTCCCACGACGACGCAAAGCAACAGGCATTCACGAAGTATATACCACAACCGACCTACCAAATTGGGAAATTAAGATAAGACTCAACACTGAGCCAGCCGCAATCTTCACGCCTAACGACAACTACCCCATGGCGTGTTGCAACCAGAAACAGTTCCCATGGTATGAGTGCACCCGAAGCGTATGCAGAGTACATATGCTAGCCAAAGCACAGGCCTGGCACAAACAGAAATCACGGCAACCAGGACCTGCACCAATGACCAGAATTGTGTGGAACCCCAACGTACGAAATAACGAGATAACCACGAACGCACGCAAAACACCCGTGCCAGCGAAGCACTCACTTGACCTAGTCGAAACAAGAAGTAGCCACACACCCAGGGACAAGAAAAACAAGGACCCACGACGCGAGTCCAGCAAGTCAAAAAACTAAGACAGCCAGACGGCACAGGGCACCGAACGGCGACAACAGGAACGAAACAAAAAACCCTGAACGCTACACAAGACACCATAGCAGCACATGAACACATATTTCTCGACATACGACTCGATGGCAGACCCATACGAGCACTCCTCGACAGTGGAGCACAAGGCAACTATATCTCACCAAGGGTCGTAGCGAAACGACGGATACCTTGGCAGCAAAAGAAGGAACCATACCAGTTGCAGACCGTGGAAGGAGAGGCAGTTTCATACGGGAACGGCACCATCGAAACAGAGACCGTACACCTCTGGATGGAGAGCTATGGACGAAAGGAACAAATCACCTTAGACATCACGGAGATAGGGGACAAAGACGTGATATTAGAAATCCCCTGGCTTAGAAGGAGCAACCCCCGGATAAATTGGACAACCGGCCAAGTCCAATGGGAAGAGCCGTTAGCCTCTGAAGGAAAACCCAAGAAAAGGACTTCACGCAACGAGCGTAGGGCACAGGAACGAAACCAACAGAAGATTATGGCGCTATTGAGGAAAAGCGAGCCACGCCTGGAGCCAACATCGGAAGGATCGCGACTATCCATGAGCGAAGAACGATCGAACCTTACCACATTGATCGACAACATCCCGGCCGAATACCGGATGTATGGACGACTATTCAGCCCCGAACTCGAAACAGGATTACCCGAGCATAGTCCGTTCGACCACGAGATACCATTGAAAGAAGGAACACAGCCCAAATTCCACAAGATATACGGCTTGAACCCAACACAGATGGAGGCACTAGATGAGTACCTCGCAGAAAACCTCAAGAAAGATTACATCAGACCATCAATATCACCAGCAGGATACCCAATCCTCTTCGTACCAAAGAAGAACGGAAAATTACAACTATGCGTGGACTACAGACAATTAAACGACATCACTATAAAGAATTGCTACCCACTCCCACTAATAGGAGAACTCCGAGACATGCTCTACCAAGCACAATGGTTTACGACACTAGACCTTAAAGGAGCATACAATTTAATCCGTGTGAAGGAAGGCGAAGAATGGAAAACCGCGTTTCGCACCAGACGAGGACATTATGAGTACCTAGTAATGCCCTTCGGTCTTACCAACGCCCCAGCAACCTTCCAAACTATGATCAACCACGTTCTCAGGGAATGCCTAGACATTTTCGTCGTTGTCTACCTGGACGACATCCTTGTCTTTTCCAAGACGTTGGAAGAACACAAGCAACACGTTCACACAGTCTTACAGAAGCTGCAAGACGCTAAGCTCTTAGTTGAGCCCGAGAAGTGTCTTTTTCACAGCAAGCAAGTCAATTTCCTAGGATACACTATCGCTCCTGGAGAAATTAGGATGGAGGAATCGAAAATCCAAGCAGTAAAGGAATGGCCTCAACCACAGAACGTAAAAGACGTTCGGGCATTCCTCGGATTCGTGAACTTTTACAGAAGGTTTATCAAGGGATACGGCGCGATCGCCACCCCATTAACCAACATGACCAAGAAGGACCTAGAATTCCAGTGGACGGAACAGACACAACAGGCCTTTGAACAGCTACGAGACGCAGTAGCCAGAGAACCAATCCTTAAGATACCAGACCCAACGAAACCTTTCGAAGTCGAGACCGACGCATCGGACTATGCGATCGGAGGATAACTCAGTCAGCGAGACGAAGAAGGACGGTTGCATCCTTGCGCCTTCTTCTCACAAAAACTACATGGACCAGAACTCAACTACCAGATTCACGACAAAGAGCTTATGGCCATCATTCGAGCATTTGAAGAATGGAAACCACAGTTATCCGGAACTAAACACGAGGTGTTAGTTTACACGGACCACAAGAACCTGACCCACTTCACCACTAGCAAAGTGTTGAACAAACGACAAATCAGATGGTTAGAATTCCTGTCAGAATTCCATTTTAGGATCATTTACCGAAAAGGAACAGAAAACGGCAGGGCCGACGCCCTCAGCCGAAGACCAGATTACGAGAACATAGTGCCAGAGGAAACACGGGTTATCCTCACCACAGACGGAAACGGAAACCTTTTACCAGCACACCGGAGCCTTATAATAACAAATACGGTAACCACACCAGAAGAAATACGGAAGATCCACGGAAACAAAGCCCACGGACACCAAGGAATTTCCAAGACATGGAAACGGCTAAAACAGCATTACAACTTTAGAGGAACACGACAAGAAGTACGAGAAGCCATTAAGGACTGCGAACTTTGTGCCAAGAGCAAGTCCGCAAGACATAGGCCTTACGGACTCCTACAACCCTTACCAGCCCCCAGCAAGGCATGGCAGACCATTACAATGGACTTCATCGTCAAGTTACCCCCTTCGGAAGAACCACTCACTAAGACCAAGTACGACAGCATACTGGTTATAGTGGACAAGCTCACCAAATACGCCTACTTCCTACCATACAAAAAAAGCAGCAACGCCGAAGAAATCGCCTACACATTCCTACGAGTGATTGTCAGCAATCACGGACTTCCAGAAAGTATCATCACAGACAGAGACAAACTCTTTCACATCAAGATTTTGGAAATCCCTGATGGAACAGCTAGGAACAGACCACAAACTATCCACAGCATTCCACCCACAGACGGACGGACAAACAGAGCGAGCCAACCAAACACTGGAACAATACCTAAGATGCTATGTGAACCACAAACAAGACAATTGGGTACGGTTGTTACCCACAGCACAGTTCGCTTACAACAGCTCAGAAAACGAAAGTACCAAGACAACCCCGTTTTACGCCAACTATGGATTCAACCCTACAGCGTACGGAGAACCAAGAACCACGACTACGGCACCGCGAGCCGATAAACAAGCGAGCGAGTTACGACAATTACACAAAGAACTCCAGCAGGAACTAGAGTTCGTACGAAAAAAAATGATGAAATACGCCAATCAGCATCGGATGAAGGGACCATCCTTCAAGGAGGGAGATAGCGTCTACCTCATTCGACGCAACATCAAAACACAACGACCTAACAGCAAGCTCGATTTTAAGAAGCTTGGACCTTTTAAAATCAGCAAGAAAATCAGCGACACCAACTACAGACTGTCATTACCAGACACCATGAAAATTCACCCCACATTTCACGTATTACTACTGGAACCAGCACCACACGGCACCAGCACACAAGAAACGATCGAGATCGACGCAGAACAAACCTACGACGTTGAACGAATACTCGACCACAGACGAAACCACGGCAAAACAGAGTACCTTGTTAAATGGGAAAACTATGGGCATGAGGAAAACACTTGGGAACCCCTTAACCACCTCCAGGATTGCCAGGAACCGCTCCGCCAGTACTATCAGGAGTTGGATCTGCGAGCAAGTCAGCCAAGAAAAAGAGGACGACCTAAGAAAGCACCACCTACCATTCCCAGAAGTTAAGGACCGACCAGGACTCGAAACCATACCACCAGACGAACCTATCAAGGAACGATCAGTATGCAACACAAAACAAAAACACCAGAAAACGACGTACCAACGGAATGTTGCGCAAGAACATTCATCTCATCCAACAACGAAGGATTTAGAGGACCCATCGGGAAAGTCGAATCCCAGAGAAAATTGGAATCCGGAAAAAGCGACTCCAAGGACATTTCAGGCAGGACCTCGGTTGATCGTCGACGCTCCTCCTGTTCTGCCTCCTCACGCTCCACCCGATCCAATTCCTCCAAGTCATCAATTCCGCGAGACACAGCTCGCATCATTTTCTCAAACCACAATTTCTTTTGTTTCCGCAAGCGAAGCAGTTTCAGTTGCTTCTCCTGAATCCTTTGCTGCTCCGCCAAAATGTCCTCCTCCAGAGCTTCGACCTCCGCATCCAGTTTCGAATGCTGCCGACCGATGTTGCGCAATTGGGCGTTAGACACCCCCAATACGTCGCAACCAGACCGATTGACACGAAGGCATTCAATGCAACGAGAAGAGTCTTGCGGCGAGACAGCGCAACGCACCATGCCGCGCGATTCACAATAAGAACAAGAAGGCATGTCCACGGAACAAGGAAGGAGAGACGCAAGAAGAGCGTGGCGACGTTCCGTCGACGAGCGACCGGATTTTGGTTTGGCTACACGACTAGACATGGCGCAAGAGAGTTAGCCAGGAAGGAAGGAAAACCAGAACAGGGATCAAGGGAGTACGGACTACTTAAAGGCCAAAGGGACTTGGCCAAAGGAGAGGAGACCTGATGTTACGACCAGACAGTTGGGCCGGTACCAGAGAGGCCAGGTGGGGTCACACCCCTCCTGACGACACTCGCCCAAAAGAGATACCGACCGGCAGAACAACGATTACCTAAGGACAAGGCCACGAGATCTCACGTGACCTTACGTGACGGCCAAGGGAATGGATCTCTATGATCTGTAGAATCTCAGTTGAGAATCACAGATCAAACAGATCAAGAGAGATCACATTCGGAACATAGTCTATATAAGGCACGCTCATTACCATGTAGATAGATTCGATTCTAGGATTGCTTAGCAGCAATCAAACTCTAGTTAACCTCAATACTTACTTGAGAACGATCATAACTTCACCCCCAGTCATTGAGAACCCCAGTTACCCAGCCAGACGCTCAGTTGCTTCAACCCACTGTACTTTACCCTAAGAACAGGTTACCCGATACCTTGATCGTAACATTGGGCCAGCACCAAGGAGGCCAGGTGGGGTTACACCCCTTCTGACGATATTTGTGAGGATCAGGCCCCCAGACCTACCCTCAGAATCACGACTCGGCTCTACCAGCCACGCTGAGCCAGGGATCGGACAAAGGGATCCACTGACCTCGGATTTAAACGCGTCTCTCCAGCGCGCCGTCAATCGTGATTTCTCTCTTCTCTTCAGTTTAGAATTTTCGTCGATAGCGCCTAATACACTGAGGTTCTCCAATGTATGCCTGGCCGTGACAATATTCGCCAAAAAGAATTACCGACCGGCGGGAAAGGATTACATAAGGGGAAAAGACACGTAACATCACGTAATTGCCAAAAGAGGGATATAATTAATATATCGTATATTAATTATAATAAAACAAATAATATATCGGCTATGGAATATATCAAATATATTACGTCGAGGGACATAAACTATATAAAACACGTTTATTACCATATAAATAAATTCGATTTTAAAATTGTGTTAATTATATGCATTATTTTGCATGTAATAAGCCCACTTTTATTTGTATATAGCCAATTTTATTTAGTGCCGAAGTGGAGTGGGGAATGGTGGAATTCCGTTACTTTGTTAATGCAGGAATGCAATTTAAAGGTCAGCGAGTGGGGTTAGCTACCCTGTACCGGGTTTAATACCCACCCTGCACCTGCGAGTCAGCTACCCTGTACCGGGTTGAAAATTTCACCAAGTCAACGTTTAAATGCAAACCCAGAGATGGTTTGTATGCAAATGAGGGTGTTTTTTCAAAAACCCATACAAATTAGTTTTTCGGAAATTCATTCGCGGCACCGGAACCTTTTCTGGCGTGCGGACCCCCACTTCGATGTCGGAGAGTATGTAAGGGAAATAAAGCAAAATCTCCCCCAACCAATTATTTATCAGTACCAAAATTATAGTGCATTTCTACCTATTATTCAGCGCTTTTAGCACTGGTTATTTACCACGCCGCACCTAGGGTTTACCCCTATATCCCCTGTTAGCACCATTGTTATTAACAGGTTATGAGCCCGGAAAGGTTCTAGCTAGTGCACTAAAGCGCACTTTGCATTATTGGAAAGCCCTGTTTTCAGGCTTTAATTTGGTTATTGTCGCATATCCGCAGCACGTATATTGACGAAGATATTGCTGTTTTTGTGCAAATTGTTGGTTATAGGTGCTACGTTAGCACCTATCCCCCCTGTAATTACAGTGAGGGGTCGCTATATTAGCGTTTGACTCAGGCCCAATTTTCAGGCACTGCAGCGCTCGCTCGATTGCAAATCCCAAAATTTTTGGTGTGGTTTTTATGGGTTGTGCATCGCTATTGCGATTGGTTCAAATTTTTAGTGCGTTAATTAGGGTTTGCGCTAACGAGTCAGGGCCAAAACCCCTGTATTCGCCCGCTAATAGCCCAGTGATCCACTAACCGAACGCTGCAAATTACCCTGCAGGTTACCCTGCACCCACCTAGCGAATTGAACTTTCGATCGCTAGTGCACCTGGATCGGTACAAATAATACCAGGGCACCCATTAATTGTGGATTTAGGGATTCCAACCCTGTATTTTCAGTGGATTCGATCATTGAAAATAGCAATAAGCCCTATATTTGGCAAGTATAGGCCTGTAACCGTTAGAAGGCAAACGGCTATAGAAAATCCTAGATTGGGGTATTTACCCTTAGGCGACTAGGTTAGTTTTTAACTATAATTCAGGCCACCCTACAATGGAAGACAGCCCTATGTCGGGCCTCCCAGGCCCAATTCCACCGGATAGGGGCCCTGAATCCAGCCCGAATGAAGTTCTAACCGCTAAATTACAGGCGCAAGACCTGCAATTAAAAGCGTTAACTACGCAATTGGATCAACTTCAGCACACAATTCAACAGTTAACATCTCTGTTGACGCTGAAAAATGGTGAACCCACTAGTTTTAGTGGTATTGCGGGTATTAATACCCCCAATAGCGGTAATCTGGAGGCCAACCCACAGATTTTTAGCGCTAATACCGCTACCGCACCACCTAATCCACCCGGTAACCTAATTCTAGGTGACGGGATAGGTAAAGAACTATCAAAACGGGTATTTTCCTTCCCCGAAAATTGCAAATTAGTAGGGGCTAGCAATTACGACCTGTGGAAACAGGCACTTATAGTACAATTCAGGGCTATAAAAGCTGCGGAATTTATTTCCAACCCTGAAATTGGCTATAGCCTACCGGAACATGAGCAATCAGTCCTATTATTGCTTATTAAAGACAGCCTAACCAAGGAACCTTTAGAATCCATTGCATGGCATTCCAGCCCTGTAACGGCCTATAAGACCCTGGAAGATAGCTATTCCGTTGCACCCGAAATTAGCAGAGACTCGCTATATCGGGAATTTCACGCCCTAAATTTTTCGAAATTTAGAGGGTCAATACCAGAATTTAACAGCCGTTTTAATTCCCTGGTAGCTAGATTAGCGAATGCCAACGTGCAAATTAGCCCTATCGATGTACGAAATCAATACCTACGGGCCCTGGAGGGGACGTTCCCTACCTGGACCGAACGCCAACGCAGTACCCAACGGGCCCTGCAGGCTATAGGCCAAAATTCGGATCGATTAAATTTGCAATACCTTATGGCGGACCTTATATCCGAAAATTCGATTTCAGGCTCTACAACTGCCAAAGCCACTAATTACAGGGCTGAAGGTCGAAAATCAGGGAAAAAAGGCGCTAAAAAGGACGCTAAAAAGGAAAATAATGGGCAGGACGGCACCTCCAAATCACGAAAAAAGGGCAAATCAACCCCTAATTCGGATTCGGCTATTGCAAAAGATAATAAATCCTCCAATTCCAGCGAATCGAACGCTGGAACTTCCATGATTTCAATGGATTTCGAGTTATTTACGGGCTCGATTCCAGGTGACGTTAGCGTTTGCGCAGCGTATAACGCCCTGGAACAGGCAGGCGATTCGGGCGGTAATTTACCGTACCGGGCACTGCAACAGGAGGTTAATTCCGCTATTAGCGGGGTTATAGAATTATGTTCGGAATCGGATTCGGAACCCGATTATACCGGTAAAACGCTAAAACCACAGGTATTAGCAACTAATTCTAAGGCTAAGACGAAGCCTGGAAGCGGCGTAAATAGGGACCCTAAGCCCCGACGGCTAGGCTACCCGGTCCTGTACGATACAGGTAGCACGCACCATATCTTTGCAAATAAGCAATTTTTTACCGATTATACCCCCGGCTCAACAGTCGAAATCGGTACCGGAGGTGGCCCTGTTAGGCCTATTGGCACTGGAACTGTTAAAATACAGGTCCGGTATGGCTCCAAAATTGACGAATTTAGAGAGGTTACGTTAAATAACGTGCTATATATCCCCTCGTTTGGAATAAATATCGTTAGTGGGCTAATACACTACAATACAGGGGGCGTATTATTAAAAAATACCCTGTACGATCGGGATCGCAAGGCGTGGGGACGCCTAAATACCGCCAAAAATTCGTTCTGTTTGGAGGTAAAAGGGTGCGATATCCTTATTCGAAATACTACATCTACGGTTTCGAATTACGCCTGTGTAATTGGTGAATATAGCACCGCCTCTAGCCTAACCTTACAGGGGGTTACAAAGGGCTACGCAGCCCCGTTGGAGGTAAAACTAAATAATATAGTCCCTGAAGACCAAGACGACTATAAAATCTACACCGATTCGGAACCGGGAGAAAATACGGTAACGGAAGTGTTAAATCCCAAACAAAATAAGGATATAACCGTAGATTTACCTGTAATGCAGAAATTTAGTGCAAAAACCCCTGAAAATCCACGTGAGATTGGGCCCCGTAGGCCCGGTAAGCCGCTAGATGACCCTTTTAAGCAGCCTAATTCAAAAGGGGCTAATACCGAAAAAGAGGGGGTTTCCCACACAAGAAATCCGTTGTTAGAACCTCCTTTAGTACCGGAATTAGTGCAGGCCCCTGTAAATTACCTCCCTTTAAGCCTAAATCGAACTACCGATGGTTGGGTAACAGCTGAAGGAGACGGAATTACAGGCGATTGTGACGAAATCCAGGCCCAAAAAGCCCTGTTATGGCACAGGCGCTTAGGGCATATAGGGTTGTTATTGCTTAAAAAGACCGCTAAAAACGCAGACGGTCTACCTAATTTCGACAAAATTAGGGCTATTACCTGCATTACTTGCATTAAAGCCACCTCTGTTAGGCGTACAAATAAAGGGGCACTCCCTACACCCCCTAATATCCTCGATTCCATAGAGGGTGATACAGTAACCCTTAAACCTAACCCTCACAATAAAAAACCCGTATTTTTGTTATTAGTGGATCGAAAATCACGTTTTCGGTGGTCGATCTCACTACGGAATAAAGCCGGACCTACGGTTTTAGTGGCTATTAAAGGCTTTTTTAAGGTTTTAAAAGCTACGTACGGGCGCTACCCCACTAAATTTCATTTTGATGGGGGGCACGAGGTAAATACAGAGCTTCAAGATTGGTTTGCAAGTAAAGGTGTTAATTTTAGCACCTCCAACCCCTACAACCATGGCCAAAACGGGCTAACGGAACGGTCCGTTAGGGTTATTTTGGATAGGCTAAGGTCTACCATTTTAGCGGCAGGTCTACCACTATATTTATGGTGTTATTTACTGTCAGCCGTGGTTGATTTAGTTAACCGTACAGCGGTAACTAACAGGGAGTTAACACCCTACGAGGAATTTTATTCCGAATTTCAACCTGGATTACCACACAGGCCTAATTTAGGCCATTATCGGGTTATTGGTACCGTATGCCAGGCTATTATACCGCTGGAAAAACGCCAAAAATCCAACAAATTGGCTCCCCGAACGGAAACAGTAAGGCTTTTAGCCCATTTATCCAATTCTACAGCGTTGGTTTACGCCCCCGCCAGACGGGCCGTATATAAAACCTCTACCGTAAAAATTTTAGAGGGTATACCCGCTGAAAATTTGGCTATTCCAGGGGAAACGCTACAGATTTCAGAGGGGGAAAATCCAGATTTAGAGGGGGATTCTAATTCTGAACCTGAAGACGAAATCTACAGCGCCAAAACTTTGGATCCAGTGGATAATAATCCCCTACCTCCCGCAATTACAGTTCCTCCCTGGCCTGTACAGTCTACTGTTCGCCCCCCAGAGCTTATAACGGTAGCGGTGCCTAATTCAGCACCTAAAATAACAGAAGTTCCGGTGTTTTCGGCACCTAAAATACAGAATATGGAGTTAAATTCGCAGTTCGAAAACCCAGATCCTATGGATATCGATTACGTGCATTATCTTTGTTATCAAACCCAAAAGAAAACAAAGAAAAAGCCCACTAAAGACGGCGAACCAAATAGCTACCAACAGGCCCTAAAAAGCCCTGAAAGTGCTAAATGGTTAGCAGCTTTAGCGTCTGAATTCGACCAGATCGTTACTGCAAAAACCTTCCGTTTTATCCCTAAAATTAAAATGCATACAGGCCGTAGACTAATCTCTACCCGGCCGGTGTTTAAATTAAAAAAGGATGAAAATAATAAGCCTATAAAGTATAAAGCCAGGCTTGTTGTTAGGGGGTTTTTACAGGTCGAAGGCCTAGATTATATCGAGACTTTTGCTAGCACTAGTATACCGCCCACCTGGCGTATATTATTGGCTATAGCTAATGCACAAAATTGGGAAATAGAACAAATCGATTTTATCGGTGCGTTTTTAAATAGTGACCTTACCGACGTAGATATTTATTTGCAAATTCCAGAGGGTTTTAGCGATTGGGCTAGATCTTGCAGCCCTACTACCGCTAAAATTTTAGTGCAAATGGGCTATAATCCAAAGGAAATGCAAGTTATACTGTTGGAAAAGGCGCTATACGGTCTGAAACAGGGCCCAAGAGAATGGCAAACAAAGCTAAAAAGCCTACTTTGTACAGAAGGTTTTAAGCCGCTGATCTCTGATCCAGCTGTCTTTTATAATGCTAAATCCAAGCATTTCATTGTTACTTTTGTTGACGATTGCCTGCTAATAGGTCCTAAATTGCAATATATTCAGGATTTAAAAGCCCGTTTTAACAAAATATACGCATTGGAAGACAGGGGCCCTGCAGCCTATTTTTTAGGCGTTCAGATTATAAGGGACAGGCCTAACCGCCTGCTTTGGCTCCATCAAAGTCAGTATATAGAGGAAGCATTAGCAACGTTCGGATTAGCTGATTGCAAACCTATTTCTGTTCCCTTACAGCCGGGTGTGCTAAAATATAGTGGGGGCAAACCCGTAAATGCGCTAGAAATCAAATTGTTACAGCGTATTATCGGCACCCTAATGTATTTAATGCTATTAACGCGCCCGGACATCGGTTTTGCGGTTCAATGGTTATCTCGTTTTTTAACGAAAGCCACTACAATCCACTTAACGGCAGCTAAAAACCTACTTCGCTACTTAGCAGGTACTAAATCCCTAGCAATCTGCTACGGAAATAGGGTAATTAAAGCTAATTTACCACCTAACTCTTTGATTGGGGGTTTTAAAGGCCTAAAATTACTTGGTTTTAGTGACAGCGATTTTGCCGGGGCTAGGGAAGATTCAAAATCCACTTACGGATATTTGTATACCCTATCTGGGGGCCCTATAACGTGGAAGTGCAAAAAGGCTAGTACTATAGCTTTAAGCACCCCAGAAGCCGAAACCGACGCCTTAGCGGAAGCCCTGCGTGAAGCACAGTGGCTTAAAAGCCTATTTACAGAGATTGGACTACCTGTAAAAGGCCCTATTGCAATATTTGGAGATAATACAGGCTCTATAGCTAACGCACACAACCCTACGCACCACCAACGTACTAAACATACGTTATTAAAATTTCACTACGTAAGGGAGTTAGTTACAGAAGGATTAGTGACCCTAAAATACCTGGAATCCAAACAAATGCCCGCTGACGGCCTTACAAAGCCCCTAACGCTTCCAATTCACAAGGTTTTTTTAGAGCTTATAGGGTTAAAACCCCTGTAAACTTAGTTTTTACCTATTGAATTGTAGGGCACCTAGTTAGTTCGTTAGCTAACTACCACCATTTTTCTCCTTTGTTTGCAATTATTGGATTTTTGTTAGCCCGACACCAACCGATCTACCCAAACCTACCCTGCTCAGGTTGATTATTAAGCAACTTATACCAACCTTATACCCGAAGTCAAATCCGAATTTAATTAGCTCGCGTTTTGGGCGACCTAGCGATTTTTAATCTACCCTATATATTAAACTCTTCTGGGATCCACAACAACGAACAGCCAGATTAGCTACCTGGCTTAGTAGTAAGTTCCGTTGGTTATAATCTGTAGGTCGTGGGTTCGAATCCGGGGGTTGTTACAATTCTGGGGGTCTTTTTCAATTCGGGGGTTCGTCCAATCTGGGGTTCAGTCAATCGGGGGTTTGGTACAAAGGGCTTATTCATCCAGGGGGTTCGCACCGGGGGTTCGAGTTGGGTTGGGACACAAGGGGGAATTTCTTTTGTTTTTTTGTTTTGGGGGTTTTATTTTACGTACTTTTCTTTTCCGACTTTATTTTTGGATTAAGTAGCAAAAGAGAGGGGGTGTTAATTATATGCATTATTTTGCATGTAATAAGCCCACTTTTATTTGTATATAGCCAATTTTATTTAGTGCCGAAGTGGAGTGGGGAATGGTGGAATTCCGTTACTTTGTTAATGCAGGAATGCAATTTAAAGGTCAGCGAGTGGGGTTAGCTACCCTGTACCGGGTTTAATACCCACCCTGCACCTGCGAGTCAGCTACCCTGTACCGGGTTGAAAATTTCACCAAGTCAACGTTTAAATGCAAACCCAGAGATGGTTTGTATGCAAATGAGGGTGTTTTTTCAAAAACCCATACAAATTAGTTTTTCGGAAATTCATTCGCGGCACCGGAACCTTTTCTGGCGTGCGGACCCCCACTTCGATGTCGGAGAGTATGTAAGGGAAATAAAGCAAAATCTCCCCCAACCAATTATTTATCAGTACCAAAATTATAGTGCATTTCTACCTATTATTCAGCGCTTTTAGCACTGGTTATTTACCACGCCGCACCTAGGGTTTACCCCTATATCC